>NC_133151.1:18744249-19043330 GCF_048418815.1 Hemitrygon akajei
ACGTCTGCTGCCTTCAGGTTATACCCACTCACGAGGAAGGCTTCGGGAGTGAACCCCGAGGGAAAAATCTGCGGCTGGAGTCCCTGAGGCAGTCCTATGTTGAGTTCAACGCTGACTGGCAACTCCTGTGACGCCACTGGTGCCGAACTGTATCGGTCTCTGTCGTTCCTTTGGGCTCATCTGGTGCGTGGAGAGGGGGGTGCTCGCTACACGGGCCGCAGCTTGCTCTCCATATTGTACTGCCCTGGCTAGGATGCAACGTCCACGGTCGACGCTGACCAGCAGAAGGCTTCCCAAGTGTCTGTCTTCGGGCCTCCGACGGAGAAGAGACATTTTTCAAAATATTCGGATGCTTCGGCGACTGCCCTGCCCGTAACCACAAGAAACTTCAGAGCTTGTGGACACAGCTCAGCACATCGCTGAGACCAGCCTCCCCTCCACAGACTCTCTACACTCCTCGCTGTTTGAGTAGATCAGTCAGCGTAATCAAAGACCCCCGCCCACCCCAGACATTCCCTCTTCTCCCCCCCTCCCATTAGGCAGGCCTGGAAGCACATACCACCAGGCTCGAGGACAGCTTCTACCCCCACTGAAAGATGAACCTTCGACTTCACAGTCTACCACAGGTACATCTCTCACGTAGGGAGACCAGCCCTGCACACAATACTGTAGGGTCCGACACCAATGGAGGAATTTCACAACAGTCTGGTCCCTTCTCCTGGACACCCAAAGCATCCTCGCCACATCCAATCCAGCCATTTTCGACTTTCACACTTTCCAATTAGACTGGGCATGGGCTATAAGACCATAAGAAATAGGAGCAGGAGTCGGCCATTCGGCCCATCGAGCCTGCTCCACCATTCAATAAGATCATGGCTGATCTGACCATGGACTCATCTCCACCCACCTGCCTTTTCCCCATAACCCTTAATTACCCTACTATGCAAATATCTATCCAACCTTGTCTTAAATACATTTACTGAGGCAACCTCCACTGTTTCATTGGGCAGAGAATTCCACAGATTCACCACTCTCTGGGAAAAGCAGTTCCTCCTCACCTCCGTCCCAAATCTACTCCCCATGAATCTTGAGGCCGTGTCCCCTAGTTCTAGTCTCACCTCCCAGTGGAAACAACTTTCCTCCCTCTATCTTATCTATCCCTTTCATAATTTTATATGTTTCCATAAGATCTCCCCTCATCCTTCTGAATTCCAGTGAGTACAGTCCCAGGCGACTCAATCTTTCCTCATAGTCTAACCCCCTCATCTCTGGAATCAACCTGGTGAACCTCCTCTGCACCGCCTCCAAAGCCAGTATATCCTTCCTCAAGTAAGGAGACCAGAACTGCACACAGTACTCCAGGTGCGGCCTCACCAGTACCCTGTACAGTTGCAGCATGACCTCCCTGCTCTTGAATTCAATCCCTCTAGCAATGAAGGCCCACATCCCATTTGCCTTCTCGACAGCCTGCTGTACCTGCAAACCAACCTTTTGTGATTCATACACAAATACTCCCAAGTCCCTCTGCCCAGCAGCATGCTGCAATCTTTTACCATTTAAATAATATTCTGATCTTCCATTTCTCCTTCCCAAGTGGATGACCTCGCATTTACCAACATTGTGCTCCATCTGCCTGACCCTCGCCCACTCACTTAACCTATCTATATCTCTCTGCAGACTCTCCGTATCCTCTGCACAATTTGCTTTTCCTCTCAATTTACTGTCATCAGCAAACTTAGATCCACTACACTCAGTCCCCTCTTCCAGATCGTTAACGTTTATCGTGAACAGTTGCAGGCCCAGCACCGACCCCTGCGACACACCGCTCACCACTGATTGCCAACCAGAGTAACACCCATCTATCCCAACTCTCTGCTTTCTACTAGTTAACCAATCCTCTATCCATGCTAATACATCACCTCCAACTCTATGCATCCTTATCTTATGGATAAGTCTTTTATGCGGCACCTTATCGAGCGCCTTCTGGAAATACAAGTAAATAACGTCCATCTTTTCCCCTCTATCCACTGTGCTCGTTATGTTGGAGTTGTGCTGTCTGCCTCTGTCTCTTCCCTCCTTTCCCTTAACTCACTGGGCTAGATAACTGGCCCTTCCCCAACCCTTGAAGCAACACACACACACACACACAATGCTGGAGGAACTCAGCAGGTCAGGCAGCAACTGCGGAAGGGAAACGAGCAGTCGACGTTTTGGGCCGAGGCCCTTCATCAGGACCAGAACTGCATCTTTCCCCCCAGTCTCCTGTTCTTTGCTGCCTCCACCGTCTGCCCGCCGACATTCTGAACGGCGGCTGTAATGGCTGCTGATTGTGGCGGCCTGGCGACATGGCGGTCGGCTCAGCACTTTACAGGGCCAGCGACTGGGGCTCGACTCCCACCGCCGTTGGTAAGCAGTTTGCGCGTTCTTCCCGTGGCAGTGAGGGTTCCCTCCCATGTTGCAACAGACACACGGGTCAGGGTTAGTAAGCCGCGGGCACGCTCTGTTGGAAGTGTGGCGACATCTGCGGGCTGCCCCCCAACACATCCTCGAACCGCGTTGGTCGTTGAACGCGCACGATGCGTTTCGCTGTATGTTCCGACGTTCTGTGTGACCAATAACCAATAGTCCATGAACCCACTGGCATTGAGGGCAGCCACGAAGCTCCTCCATCTCTGTCGGTGTTCAGGGCTTCCTTCATCGTGTCGGTAGCTTCCTCTCGGTTTTCACCACCGTCAGTCAGGCAAGTCCCGGGTGGAGACTCAGGAATACCGTCACACTCCGATGTAGAAGGATTCTTCAATTTTGTTTGACCAGTCAGGGTTGTTAGCCCTGAGCTGAACCCCCAAATCAGGAGGACCAGTGGACCACTCTTAGTCTGACCTCTACCCTTTGACCCTGTTTGGTATGGGTGACCCTACCAAGGGCCAAAGCACAAAGCCCTGACCCCAGCCAATGTAACTCTCCAGGTCACTGAGGCACACGAGCCTCCAAACCCTACGACAAGGTCGTGGTCCTCTTGGAGGATGTGACCATTAAAACTGACCTTTAATTTTATATTTCATCCTCAGTGTACAGCAAGATCCCACAATTGCTGTTGTTTGAAGGATAATTATTAGGGTCAAGGACACTAGCAGGAATCGTCTGTGGGATCGTTACTGTGCGTCAGAGCACCAAGTGGCCCTTTAATTCATTTTATTCTCCGACACTGTTAAGCTGCTTAATAACGGGGCGCGGGGAGGGGTGGTGAGGCCGGGATGAAGTACGAAGCTGGGAGGTGACGTGGTGGAAGAGGTCAAGGGCCGAAGAAGAGGGAATCTGACTGGAGGGGAGAGTGGACCACGGGAGAAAGGGAAGGAGGCGACGGGCAGGTGTGAGGGGAGCCAGAGTGGGGAGTGGAGACAGGATCGGGTGAGGGGGGGCGGCGGAGAGGTTGCCAGAAATCGACGTACGTGCCGTCAGGTTGGAGGCTACCCGGGTGGAATACGAGTTTCGAAGTTCAAAATAAGTTTCATATATAAGAACGTGCACGTCGACTCAAGCAGCCCCGAGATCTGACTTCTTGCGGGCATTCACAGTAGAACACGGAAACACAATAGAATCCGTGAAAAGCTTCACACAAAGACTGACAGGAGCCAATGTGCATTAGAAGACAAGCTGGGAAAACACACACAAAAGAGAAATGAAGAGGCAAAGAAAACTAACTCAATAGGGGGGCCTCGAAAGTGAGTCCTGTTCGGAATTGGGCCGAGTGAAGTTATCCACGCCAGTTCAGGAGCCTGATGGTTCAGGGGTAATAACTGTTCCTGAACCTGGTGGTGTGGGCCCTGAGGCTCCTGTACCTTCTTCCCGATGTCTGAGGATTAATAACTGTTCCCGAACCCGGTGGCTCCCGGGTCCTTGGAAGTGAATTTGCTCCTCCAACTCAAGTTGGGCCTCTTCCTCACAATAAACTGTTTAACTCCCTCCGTGGATGCTGCCTGACCTGCGAATTCCCCCGGGTTTTTCTTTGTGCGTTTTGCTGAGGAGGGTGTGCTGTCCCTTTAAGAGTACCACACCTTTCCAGCAGCCCTGCTTGCTGACAAACCCCGCCGGGGGCACTTTCTGTGCATTTTAACTGTAAAGTGAAACAGGTTCGCTAACCTAACTGGTTTCTATGTTTTTTTATGCACTGGTTTTTCTTAAAGAATGAAAACATTCGCTTTAGCTGTCAGGGACAGCGGCCTGTCAAAAGGCAGGCCTCCACCTTGCAATAGGTAATGTCGTCTCTGCACAAATAGTTTAATCTCAGCCTGTGGAAGGGCAACAGAGGTTTTGGGGTTGGGGGGGAGGTGGTGAGGTTATGGGGTTTGTGCAAGGAGCGACTCACACCCTCTTGTGAGTCTGACCAGCCCTGATTGTGGGAACCCCATGCAGACCTGCGCGCTCCACCTTGGCCAACTAACTTGTGAGTCCGCGTGGGACAGACGTCACTGAGCAAACCTCAGTGATGACCAGAAAGAGAGAGAGAGATGAGAAAGCAGATGCTGGAATCTGGAGCAGAAGTCCATTAAAAATACATTTAAAACACAAGATGTTCTGCAGATGCTACAAATCCAGAGAAACAGACACACACACACACACACACACACACACACACACACACACACACACACACACACACACACACACACACACACACACACACACACACACACACACACACACACACCACCACCCCCCCCCAGAGGACTCAACATGTCAGGCAACGTCTATGGAGGGGAATGAATAGCCAACATTTTGGGCTGAGATCCTTCATCAGGACTGTCGAAAATCCTTTATTTCCCCTCAAGGTTATGCAGGCATCCGTTAGTCTCGTGAGAACATGGATCTGTGCCTTGGAAGGTTTCCAGGGCGCAGGCCTGGGCAGGGTTGTATGGGAGGCCGGCAGTTGCCCAAGCTGCAAGTCTCCCCTCTCCACACCACCGATGTTGTCCAAAGTAAGGGCACTGGGACCCAAGGGGCTTGGCACCGGTGTCATCGCAGAGCAGTGTGTGGTTAAGTGCCTTGCTCAAGGACACAACACACTGCCTCAGCTGAGGCTCGAACCAGTGACCTTCAGATCACTAGACCAACGCCTTAACCACTTGGCCAACACGTTAAGATTAAACTATCTTAAAACCAACACACAAGGTTCGACTGTCCGTCATCTGAGACGTGAGGTGCTTATAACATCAGGGTGTCCTGATCGAAGGTCGTACAAAGGAATTCTGCAGATTGAACCCTTGAGCAACACACCCAGTGCTGGAGAAAACTCAGCGGGGGAGAAGAGTGTGCACACTGAGGGGTCCGCGGTGGGAAGGGTGAGCGGCTTCTAAGCTCCTGGGTGTCGACATCTCCGAGGGTCTGCCCTGGGCCCGGCATGTTGATAAAGAAGGCGGGAAGGCAGCCATATTTCATCAGGAGTTTGGGAGAGGTGGCGCATCACCCAAGACTCTCGCGGATTTCTCCGGGTGTACCGTGAAGAGCAGTCCGACCGGTCCCATCACCGTCTGGGATGGAAGGGCCACTGTGCGGGACCGCAAGGGGCTGCCGAGGGTCGGAGACGCAGCCAACTCCAACACTTCCACAAGGCAGCGCCTGAAGAAGGCAGCATCCATCGCCAAGGACGCATCCTCTTCTCATTGCTACCACCAGGAGCCTGAAGGCACACACTCAACGATTCAGGAACAGCTTCTTCCCCTCTGCCATCAGGGAGGAGGTACAGGAGCCTGAAGACACACTCAACGATTCAGGAACAGCTTCTTCCCCTCTGTCATCAGGGAGGAGGTACAGGAGCCTGAAGACACACACTCAATGATTCAGGAACAGCTTCTTCCCCTCTGCCATCAGGGAGGAGGTACAGGAGCCTGAAGACACACTCAACGATTCAGGAACAGCTTCTTTCCCTCTGCCATCAGGGAGGAGGTACAGGAGCCTGAAGACACACACTCAACGATTCAGGAACAGCTTTTTCCCCTCTGCCATCAGGGAGGAGGTACAGGAGCCTGAAGACACACACTCAACGATTCAGGAACAGCTTCTTCCCCTCTGCCATCAGGGAGGAGGTACAGGAGCCTGAAGACACACACTCAACGATTCAGGAACAGCTTCTTCCCCTCCGCCATCAGATTTGAGAACGGTCCACAAACCCATGAAGGCCACCTCGTTATCCCTTTTAATGATTATTTATTTAGTTTAAAATTTGTAATAGTTTTATTTCTTTGTAACGTACTGCTGCCACAAATGACAGAAATACGTGGGCCTCACTCTGGTGTAGCACTTTACGATTGTGAGGCTAACGTTCTGCTCGCCG
Organism: Hemitrygon akajei; assembly: GCF_048418815.1. NCBI lineage: Eukaryota > Metazoa > Chordata > Chondrichthyes > Myliobatiformes > Dasyatidae > Hemitrygon > Hemitrygon akajei. Next base: position 18,750,581 of record NC_133151.1, read on the forward strand.
CTCCCCGATGTCGACTCGGCTCTGCGCCGAACCGGGGCCGTGGCCTGTTCCGCTGCAGTGAGGCCTGGCTTCGTACAACTTCAGTTCTGAACGCTGTCTGCTTACTTTTATTGTTCACACGATTTGTTTTTTTTTCCCTCCTAGGGTGTTTGGTGGTCTTCTCTTCTTCACGAAGATCGCAAAACCTGCCGACGCTGGAAATCCAGAGCAGCACACACACAAAAATGCTGGAGGAACTCAGCGGGCCAGGCAGCATCTATGGGGAAAAGTACTGTCGATGTTTCAGGCCGAGACCCTTCAGCAGGACAGGGGGAAAAAAGACGACGTGGGGGAAGGGGAGGAAGAAGTACAAGGTGGTAGGTGAAACCAGGAGAGAGGGAGGGGTGAAGCAAGGAGCTGGGAAGTTGGTGAAAGAGGGCTGGAGAAGGGGGAATCTGATAGGAGAGGGTAGAAGACCATGGAAGAAAGAAAAGAGGGGAGGAGAACCAGAGGGAGGTGATGGGCAGGTAAGGTGAGAGAGCGAAAAGGAGATGGGGAATGGTGGAAGTTTGAGAAATCGATGTTCATGCCATCAGGTTGGAGGCTACCCAGACGGAATATAGTGTGTTGCTCCTCCAACCTGAGTGTGGCCCCATCGTGAATGTAGAGGAGGACATCAACTGAAATGTCGGAATGGGAATGGGAAGTGGAATTAAAAGAGTGGCCCCGCTGGGAAATCCCGTTTCTTCTGGCGGACGGAGCGTAGGTGCTCGGCGAAGCGGTCTCCCAATCCACATCAGGCCTCACCGATATTCAGGAGGCCACACCGGGAGCACCGGACACAGTACGTGACCCCAACAGACTCACAGGTGAGGTGTCACTGTTTGGGGCCCAGTATGTTAGTGAGTGAGGGGAGGAGGTGTAGGGGCAGGTGTGGCACTTGTTCCGCTTGCAAGTGCCAGTGGGGAGGGACAAATGGACAAGGGAGCGATCCCTGTGGAAAGCGGAAAGTGGGGTAGGGATGGATGGAAAAATGGGCATGGTGGTGGGATCCCGTTGGAGATGACGGGAGTTATGGAGAATTATGTGCTGGACGCGGAGGCTGGTGAGGTGGTAGGTTTCTTGGTTTTGCATCTGCCTGTAATGTATACATAATTTGGTAATAAATTTACTTTGAACTTTGAATAAAGCGTTGGAGAAAAAAAAATAGGCAGCACAACCGGGAAGGGCGTGTGAGAGAGGTGGTAGGTTCAGGGATCGGACAGCCACAGGGGACCAAGCTGTTCTTGCGTCTCCCCAGGAGACGTAGAGGAGTCTTGACCTAACAGCAGAGCTGCGGAGAAGATTCGGCAAGGAACGATAACTTTCATAATAGACCCCAAAAATACCGAATCACAAGGGGCCACAAAACGAGGGAGAGCAGACGCTAAACGCCACAGGCAGTAAGGTGACTGAGGACCAGGGGTAACTGGCTGAGGCTGGCTGGTTGGATGGATGAAGAAGGACTGTAGGTGAGGACTGGGTTTAAATAGGCTGCAGGTGACATATTGGAAGTAAGTGGCAGGTGACTCCTGTTGGCTGGGTGGAGACTGGGAGGCGCCTGCCCGTGCAGGTAGGGCACAATCAGCCGATGAGACAACGCATGGTGAGGGTGGAGTACATTTTCAGTGGGACAGGGATGTGTAGAACAAACCGGATATCTCCCATGAGGGGAGGTCAAGCGGCTTTACGGGGCTAGTTACCAGTGGAGGGTCCTGAAGGGTTTTTGCCACCACTGATGCTGCTTGGCCCGTTTAGTTCCTGGTCCCAGTTCCTACACACATTGTTCTTTCTCCCAGTTGCGGTGAAGGGCGCCGGACCCGAAATGTTAGCCCTTGTCTCTCCCTCCGCGGATGCTGCCCGACCTGCCGAGAGTTTCTAGCCCTTTCTTGTTTCTGCTCCAGATTCCCTGCATCCTCGATTTTTATCCTGATTCAAAAACAATGTTTACCTAAGCCCCATGTCTTGCGGCAATGTTTCTTGCAGAAAGACTCTCAGACAATGAACCACAGCAATATGCATTTGCATAGTACCTCTCGTGTGTTAACATGCCCCAGGAGGTGTTGCCAAGAGAAAAGTTTCATGTCGAGATCCAAAGGAGGGGGTAGCCAACAGCTGTCATAGAGTTATAGCATCATACAGTAGGGGAACAGGCCATTCGGCCCAACTTATCAGTGCCATCAATGTTCAATTGTTCAATGGTCCCATCTAATTCTAGAGAATGTATACAGTATACCACCTGAAATTCTTACTCTTCAGACACCCACCAAACAGAAACCCCCCCCCCCCAATGAATGACAGAAACGTCAGGACCCCAAAGCTCCCCCCTCCCACGCACAAGCAGCAGGAAAAGATCGACCCTCCCCCTTCCCCGCACTTACTCCAGCAAAAGCATCAACACCCCCCCCCCCACCCACCATGCAAGCAATATCAGAGACCATGGTCTAGAGACCCTCAAAAGCCACTGCCCACCCCAGCACTTTGACCTCTCAGACGCTCTCACTTCCCCTGACTCGAGGGCCTTCTATGCTTCACCGGCGAGGGATCGGGTCGTCCACGAGGCCGCTCGGCGAGCTCCGAGAGCGGGAACCCACCGCCCGAGAGGAAGCGGAGTTTGAGCGCAGCTGTTGATCACGGACCGCGACAGGACCCCAGCCACCCTGAAAGGGGGAGGGGAGACATTAAGGGAGAAGGAATGGAACTGTTTTGCGGGCGAACTGGAAGAAGTCACCCAGGTCTGCAGGAACCTCTGGCATCATCTTTAGCTCCTCCCACCGTCAGCGAGCTAGTCCCGTCCGATCGCGTTCTGCCCATAGCCTTAAGTCATCCGCTATCTACATGGATACCTTGATGGCCTTTAAATGTCGCAAATGCTCGACCACCCGTTCCAAACATGCGCCATCCTTTGTGGAAGACACTGACCCCGGCTTCCCTTTTCAAAGCCTCACCTCTGATCCAAAACCTGTGCCTTCCCCGCTCCCTGGGGGAAAAGATCTCTCTATGTTCCTCATAATCTTATACACCTCGAGGGACTGAGTTCAAAAATCAGGAGGTTATGTGGCAACTTTGTGAAACTCTAGTGAGGTTGCATCTGGAGTATTGTGTACAGGTCTGGTCGCCCCACTATAGGAAGGATGTTGGGGCTTTGGAGAGGGGGCAGAAGAGGTTCACCAGGATGCTGTCCGGTTTAGAGGGCGTGTGCTGTCACGAGAGGCCAGACAAACCTGGGTTGTTTTCTCTGGAGTGACAGAGGCCGAGGGGAGATCTGATCGAGGTTAATAAGATTATGAGACTTATAGACAGAGTGGACAGGGAGCGTCTGTTTCCCAGGGTTGAAATGTCTAATACCAGAGGGCATGCCTTGAAGGTGAGAGGGGGTAGGTTCAAGGGGGGATGTGGGGGGGTAAGATTTTTACTCAGAGAGTGGTTTTGAGAGACGTTTGGATAAGCACATGGATGTGAGGAAGATGGAGGGATATAGACATCATGTAGGTTTGTTGTTCAGTTGTTTAGTCAAGCCAGACTCTTCGTGGACCATAGGGTTTTCACGGCAAGACACAGATACAGAAGCAGATTGCCAGGCCCTACTTCCACACAGGTATGGCTGTTGCTCGGGCTGGGACCCGGCTGGGTTTGAACTCTAAACCTTCTGCCTCGAAGTCTAGTGCTGATGCCACTACACCACCGGCCAGCCCACTGTGTAGGTAGGAGCGATTAACTTTAGGGGGTTTTTGATTACTTTTTAGCTGCTTCAGCACAACATTGTGGGCTGAAGGGACTGTTCCTGTGGTGTACTCTTCTTCCGTTCTAGCAGGTCACCCCTCAATCTCTTCCGTTCCAGGAAACAGAGTCCCTGTCTACACAACCTGTCCGTGCACCTCAGGCCCCCCCAAGCCCAGACAACTTCCTGGCAAATCTCTACTTTACTGTGAAGATGATCTTCAATTCTCACGTGGACGACGACACATACGGTGGAGTCAGATCAGATCCGTGAAGGTTGAGTTGGGCAGCCCACGAGTGTCGGCACGGGAACCGCTCTGCCCGTGACCGCGAGAGACCGCGGAGAGTCGTGGTCACAGCTCAGCTCATCGCGGAAACCAGCCTCTCCTCCGTGGACTCTGTCTACACTCCTCGCTGCCTCAGTGAAGCAGTCAGCGTAATTAAACACCCCCACCCACCCCCGATAAACTTCATCCTCCCCCTCCCATCGGGCTGAAGATACAAAAGGCTGAAAGCTCATCCCACCAGGCTCAAGGGCAGCTTCTATCCTGCTGCTATAAGACTCTCAATGTTCGAGTTCCTTAGTACGATCTACCTTGATATGATGTTGCACCTAACTTTCCCTGTAGCTGTGACGCTTTATTCTGCATTCTGTTACTGTTTTACCCTGTTCTACCTCAATGCACAGTGTATGAGACAAGCTTTTCACTGTGTCCCGGTACCTGTGACAACGATAAACCAATTCCAATTCAAATTGCAAACTACTCACTTTATTAGATACAGGAGAGGAGCCCGGCGTGGTCTTCTGCTGCTGTAGCTCGTCCACTTCAAGGTTCAACATGTTGTGCTTTAGGAGATGCTCTTCTGCACACCACTGTTGTAACAGGTGGTTATTCGAGTTACTGTCACCTTCCTGTCAGTTTGAACCAGTCTGGCCGTTCTCCTCTGACCTCTCTCATTAACAAGGCGTTTTCACTGCCACTCACTGGATGTTTTTTTTTTGTTTTTCACGCCATTCTCTGTAAACTCTAGCGACTGCTGTGCGTGAAAATCCCAGATCAGCAGTTTCTGAGATACTCAAACCACCCCATCTGGCACCAACAACCATTCCACGGTCAAAGTCACTCGGATCACACTTCTTCCCCCATTCTGATGTTTGGTCTGAACCACAACTGAACCTCTTGACCGTGTCCTCGTGCTTTAATGCATCGAGTTGCTGCCACACGATTGGCTGATCAGATGTCCGCATCAAAGAGCAGGTGTACCTAATAAAGTGGCCACTGAGTGTAGATTAAGTTGTAATTAAGTTCTTGCTCATATAAAAATGGGCTGAAAATGGCACATAGAATTTAACGCAGACAAATACGAGGGGTTGCACTTCGAGAGGACAAGGCTGGGTAGGTTCCTGGGTGTCAATATCTCGGAGGATCTAACCTGGCCCCGACGTATCGATGCAGCTACAAAGAAGACAAGACAACTATTGGAGGGGAATACACAATGCCCTACAAGACATCTTTAAATGAGAAATACGCTTAGAGAGTAAGTCCATATATTTTGGGTATAAACCTCAAGAATGGTTGAAAAGAGAGAAATATTTAATGAATATACTGTTGGTGGCTGGTAAAAAGACTCTTACTAGGAAATGGTTATCACAGGAGAGCCCAACTTTAAATGCATGGATGGAAATTACAATGGACATTTACAAAATGGAGAAGATAACAGCATCTGTTAATCATTAGCTGGAACAATTTGATTCATACTGGGGAAAACGGTTTAACTACATAATGCCTCATAGGCCTGATTTTATTCTCACAAATCAATGAATCTGTTGTAAAAAAAAAAGATCACTCCCTACTTGTACATAGTTTTTTCCTTTTGCTTGTTTTTTCTTTCCACTCTTTTCTATAAGTGTGTACCTCAGATAAATACTTTGTGGAGATTTGTGATATATATGATATATATGTGTTTACAATGTCTGAAACACATCTTATGGAAATGTTTGTTTGATGATGAACTTCAATAAAAAAATAAATTACAAAAAAAAAAGACAAGACAGCAGCTATATTTCGTTAGGAGTTTGAGATTTGGTTTGTCACCAAAGACACTCGCAAATTTCTGCAGATAGACCGTGGGGAGCATTCTAACCGGCTGCATCACCGTCTGGTATGGGGGGGGGGGGGGGCTACTGCACAGGATGGAAATAAACCGCAGAGAGTTGTAAACTCAGTCAGCTCCATCACGGGCACCGGCCTCCATCGTATCCAGGAGATCTTCAAGGAACGATGCCTCAAAAAAGCGGCGTCCTTTAAACATATAAAATTATGAAAGGGATAGATAGGATAGAGGCAGGAAAGTTGTTTCTGCTGGTAGGTGAGACTGGAACTAAGGGACACAGCCTCAAGTTTCGAGGGAGTAGATTTAGGATGGAGATGAGGAGGAACTGCTTTTCCCAGAGAGTGGCGAATCTGTGGAATTCTCTGCCCAATGAAGCAGTGGAGGCTACCTCAGTAAATATATTTAAGACAAGGTTGGATAGATTTTTGCATAGTAGGGGGATTAAAGGTTATGGGGAAAAGGCAGGTGGGTGGAGATGAGCCCGTGGTCAGATCAGCCATGATCTTATTGAATGGCGGAGCAGGCTCGACGGGCCAGATGGATAACTCCTGCCCCTATTTCTTATGTTCTTACATTCATCCATCACTAAGGACCCCCATCACCCAGGACGTGCCCTCTTCTCATTGCTACCATCAGGGAGGAGGTACAGGAGCCTGAAGACACACACTCAACGATTCAGGAACAGCCTCTTCCCCTCTGCCCTCTGATTTCTGAATGGACATTGACCCCATGAATAACACTTCACTACTTATTAAGATTTCTATTTTTGCACTACTTATTTAACTAGGTAATATACTTACCATAATTCACCTTTTTTCCCTCTATTATTATGTATTGCAAAGTACTGCTGCCGCAAAGACAACAAATTTCACGACACGTGCTGGTGATAATAAACGTGATTCTGACTTTGATTTCCACAGTGAACGGTAGACGAGTAGAACAGAGGGATCTGGGAATACAGACCCACAATTCCTTGAAAGTGGCGTTCACGGTTAGGGAGGGTCGTAAAGGAAGCTTTTGGCCGTCAACAATCAGAGTACTGAGGACAGGAGGTGGAGTGTTACGTCGAGGCTGTATAAGACTTTGGTGAGGCTGGATTTGTAGTACTGCACCGATTCCTGGTCGCCTACCAGCAGGAAATATCAGAATCGCTTTATTGCCAGTATGTGAAAACATCCCAGCATTGATTGTGGTTCGGGGCCAAGCATAAAACAGAGGACAATCCCATAACAGACAACACAATAGCAACCGACAATTTATAAGACCAAAGTGCCAACAGCCATGAGCAATCAGCAGGGCGGACACAAGTCAAGCTTAAATAAATGTGAGCCTACGAACAGACTGAATAATCATGAACAGAACAAGGAGGGTGGGAAAGAGTGTTTAACAGATGTTGGGGTCTTCCACCTGAGTGAGTTTAGTTGAGAAGCTGGATAGCCACGAGAAAGAAGCTTCAGCGATGACGTGCGGTGAGGGACTGGTAGCGTCCCCCTGGTGGGAATTTGGTGGGTCGGTGAATGCTGGGGTGGGTGGGATCAGAAGCAGTTGTCCCAGCTCTTCCCTTCGCTCTGGCGACGAACGGGACTTTTAACGCCAGTGGCCGGCACCCACTGAGGGGACCACTCGCTGCAGCCTGGACTTGGGAGAGGGAGGCTGGCGGCGGAGAACCAAACGGCGGCAGAGGTGGTCACAACACCCTCAATGGTAAAAACTGGTCAGGGCGCGCCTTCCGTTGTCGCGTTTCTGAAGATGGCGTAGGAAGGACCACCTCTGCTGGGCTTTCCCAGTGACGAGCTTCAATCTATTGGTAGTGGCGGAAGAAGAAAAACGCCCCTGACTCCTGGTGGGCGCCGTCACGACGAGCTACTTGCACCGATCTTTTTGGTGATTGCTCATCAAGTGCCGTTTCTAAAGCATCCTCCAGTTTGTTCTTTTTACGAGGCCGAGTTGCTGGCTCGACGCTCAACCCAACGCAGATGGAAAGCGTGCAAGGGAGCCGGCCGGATTCGAACCGGGGACCATTCGCTCCGGGGTCCAGCGCTGATGCCACTAAGCCACCAGCCAGCCATTTGGTAGCGGTAGTCCCCAGGAATTCGAATGACTCGACCACAGACACAGCCTGACCATTGAGTTCTGGGTGGGGTGGGGGGGCAGGTAGGGGGTTTGATAGCATTAAGCTCTGAGTTACTACGGGATCCTCCTGTTGTGGACGGTCTACCCCTCGTGCCACCGGTTCCGCAGGTCACATTATTATTCAAGACGAGTCAGGGGAGCCCACTCCAGCCGTGTGCCGAAGCACTCACTTTCGTTCTGAATGCTCTTGCCTGCTTTTAGTGATCGCATGATTTGTTTTACCTGGAGTATTGTGTTTAGTTTTGGTCTCCAAATTTGAGGAAGGACACTCTTGCTATTGAGGGGAGTGCAGCGTAGGTTCACGAGGTTAATTCCCGGGATGGCGGGACTGTCATATGTTGAAAGGTTGGAGCGACTGGGCTTGTATAAAGCAGGTACAGGGTTCTGAGTTGGATGATCATACTGAATGGCGGTGCAGGCTCAAAGGGCCGAATGGCCTACTCCTGCACCTATTTTCTATGTTTCTATGTATACACTGGAATTTAGAAGGATGAGAGGGGATCTGATTGAAACATATAAGATTATTAAGGGATTGGACACGCTAGAGGCAGGAAGCATGTTCCCGATGTTGGGCGAGTCCAGAACCAGAGGCCACAGTTTAAGAATAAGGGGTAGGCCATTTAGAACGGAGTTGAGGAAAAACTTTTTCACCCGGAGAGTTGTGGATCTGTGGAATGCTCTGCCTCAGAAGGCAGCAGAGGCCAAGTCTCTGGATGCTTTCAAGGAAGAGTTAGATAGAGCTTTTAAAGATAACGGAGTCAAGGGATGTGGGGAGTAGGCAGGAACGGGGTACTGATTGTGGATGATCAGCCATGATCACAGTGAATGGCGGTGCAGGCTCGAAGGGCCGAATGGCCTACTCCTGAACCTATTGTCTAGTGTCTATTGTTTTTATTCCCCTCTCTGTGCATCCGGTGTTGGTCTTTTTTTTTGAAGTGGGTTCGTTCGGTTCTCTTGTGGCTGCCTGTGAGGAGACAGATTTCAAGGCTGCATGGTTTATTCGTGCTTTGATACAACGGACGCACTTTGACCTTTGAGACCAACCACAGCCGCGCCGTTGGCGGCTTTAGGGTTTTAGCGGATTTGTCTGCGGGGGTACAGTCGCTTGCATAAAGCGAGAACGGGGGGGGGGGGTGAAAGAACACAGCTCTGGGGGGGGGGGGGGGGAGCCTGTGCTTACAGACACTGGGTCGGACCTCGCACGCTGCCTCCTCCCCGTCGAGGGGGTTGTAATCCACCGACAGATACTGCAGGGTCCCGCTAGCTGTGGAGCAACGTCGGAACAGGAATAGCGTTGAAGGCAGAGCCAAAATCCACAAACAAGATCCTCACGTTGGTGTCGGGAGATGTCAATCAGTTTGAAAGAGTGCAGAGAAAATTTACCAGGAAGTTGCCAGGACCTGAGTTATATGGAAAGGTTGAATAGGTTAGGACTTTATTCCCTAGAGTGTAGGAGATTGAGGGGAGATTTAATAGAGGCATACAGAATTATGAGGGGTATAGATAGGGTAAATACAAGCAGGCTTTTTCCACTGCGGTTGGGTGGGACTGCAACTAGAGGTCATGGGTTAAGGGTGAAAGGTGAGATGTTCAAGGGGAACGTGAGGGGGAGCTTCTTCACTCAGAGGATGTGGATCGAGCAACCGGTGGGTGCAGGATCGATTGCAACGTTTGAGAGAAGTTTGGATGGGTACGGAGGGCTCTGGTCGGGGTGTGGGTCGATGGCACTCAGCGGAGTGGCATGGACGAGATGGGCCAAAGGGCCTGTTTCCCGTAGCTCTGTGGCAAGGCATCTATTTGACCACCCAGCCCGGAGATTCCCTCTTCTCCCCTCTTCCGTCGGGCAGAAGATACAGAAGCCTGAAATCTCCTCCCACCAGGCTCAGGGACAGATTCCACCCCGACATTATCGCACTCTTGACCTCATAATCTCCGTCGTCGTGCCCCTTGCCCCTCACTGCCTGCGCCGCCCTTTCTCTGTAACTGTAACACTTCCTGTTACTGTCTTCCCTGGTCCTGCTGCGAAGAACGATTTGTAAGGACGGCATTGAAAACAAAGATTTTCGCCGTGCCCAGGTGACAATAGTTAACCAGTTACTGAGGATTGCGGTTATCATCTCTGTGTGCAACCCGAAGCTACTCCCAAACCTGTTCCGTCTACCACCGGCAAGTGGCGGGAAGTAATTGGTGCGTTTAGGACAATTAAAACGGCTCAGGCAGGTTAGATCAAGCCAGTTTCGCCTTGAAAGTGTGGGTGTGTCGAGGGTGCGGGGAATCCAGATTTTTTTAAAAAGGGGAAGAGTATAGTCTTCAAATCTGAGCCAGAGACTGTGGGGCAGACATTAGACTCGCTCACTTATCAGATGTGTACTGAAACAGACAGTGAAGTGGGCCAGCCACAAACTTATAGGCCTGACTTCAGTAGTGCGAAAGTTATTGGAAGGTATTCTGAGGGACTGGATATATAAATGTTTGGATAGACAGGGGCTGATTAAGGATAGTCAGCATGGTGGGTCATGTGCAACCAATCTTATAGAGTCTTTAAAGGAAGTGGATGTTGTCTACGTGGACTTTGGTGATGCATTTGACAAGGTCCGGCACGGGAGGCTGGTCAAGAAGGTTCAGTCGTTCGACATTCAGGGTGAGGTAGTAAATTGGATTAGACACTGGCTTTGTGGGAGTAGAGGGTTGCCTCTCTGACTGGAGGCCTGTGACTAGCGGAGTGCCGCAGGGATCGGTGCTGTGCCCGTTGTTGTTTGTCGTCTACATCAACGGTCTGGATGATAATGTGGTTAACAGGATCAGTAAATCTGCAGATGACACGAAGATCAGGGGGTGTAGTGGACAGTGAGGAAGGCTATCATGGCTTGCAGAGGGGTCTGGGCCAGCTGGGAAAATGGGCTGAAAAACGGCGGATGGAATTTAATGTGTGTGGCTTGTGGCCAAGTGGTTAAGACGCTCGACTGGTGACCTGAAGGTCGTGAGTTCGAGCCCAGCCGAGGCAGCGTGTTGTGTCCTTGAGCAAGGCACTTAACTGCTCCAGTCTAGCCAGCCGAGAATGTGTACGGGCAAAATGCTGGGGGTTAACCTCGCGATAGACTGGCGTCCTATCGGTGGGGGGGGGGGGGGGGGGGGGAGAGAGTCTCGTACTCTCAGTCGCTTCACGCCACGGAAACTGGCATAAGCACCGGCCTGTTGAGCTGCCAGCATAAGTGGTGCACGTGAGCTCAATTCCAACATTTCAGAGAAGTTGGGATGGGGAGGGCTGTGGTCCCGATGCAGCTCGAGTAGGCAGTTTAGATGGTTTGGCATGGACTAGATGGGCCGAAAGGCCTATTTCTGTGCTGTACTTCTCTATGCAGGGGGTAGCCCGCAAGTGTCGTCACGCACATTCCCACGCCACAGCAGCAACACTCAGTGGAACAAGACAAAATCAGCAGATAATCCCCTCCCGCCACCCCCCCCCAATCTACACGCACCCGGACAGGATCCCCAACTCTCCGAATGGCAGACTCCGAAACTCCACCTCTGGACCCGCTGACTTGCAGCTTCGACTCCCGGGGCTCATTGACCCTTAGCTTCGGCCTCCGGTCACCTCCGACCTCTGGTCGTTGACCCCAGGACACGCTGGCCGTTGAGACTTTGACCTCCAGGCTCTTCGACTGTGACCTTTGAACCTTGCTCTCCGCATCCATCATTCTTTGGACCTTGACTTCCAACAGGGAGTAAAAATCTGCAATCTCTTTGACGACGGGGATTTTATGACCAACATGGGTAATTTTTGTGTGGGAATTAGATGAACGGAGAATTTGAAGATTGTTTAATGTCATTTAATGTGTACAAGAGTAAAGGAGAACGAAGTAATTGTTACTCTGGATCCGATGCAGCACAAAAAAACACAGAAAGATAAAGAACAAAATAATAAAAAAACACAATGAATAAAAATACTTAAGATAGTTTATATACAGAGATTGATTGTATGGCCATAAAGTGAAGCTAGACTGATCTAGTGGAGTTGGTGGGTGGAGGTGTTGATCAGCCTCTCTGCTCGGGGAAAGGAACTGTTTTCGAGTCTGATGTAATTTAAAGGCCCTGCCCTGGCCCCATCGCGCAAGTGCAACTATGAAGAAAGCTCAACAGTGTCTCTACTTCTTTAGAAGTTTGCAAGACGTCAAAAACCTTGAAGTGGTTTAGGCTGAAAGAGAGCATCTGTCGTATCAGGTAGATAAGCAGAAGGGTAATTTAGCAGCAAACCACGTAAAAAGTTCCTAATTTGTAAATATCTAAAAACAAAGTGTTCACATTTATCCATTAACTGAGAAAAAGACATTAAACAATCCCCTAAAAACAAATCTGAAAAAGTTTTATTCCCTTGGTTTTTCCAAACCAAAAAGGCCGCATCCAAAATTGATGGTTTAAAAAAATAATTGAAATGGATATTACTAGAAAGAACAAAATTATTTAACTCAAAACATCTTCGAAACTGAAACCAAATTCTTAATGTACGTTTAATAATGGGGATTAAGGTCTTGTCTACTAATCTTAGAAAACGAAAAGGGAAGAGGAGCTCCCAGTAAAGAGGCCAAAGAGAACCCCTTCGGTGAGTTTTCCTCCAAATCCAACCATGGAGGATGTTGATGTATGTCTGAATAATGAATCCAAAAAGTAATATATCGAATATTAATTGCTGAATAATACATTCTAAAATTTGGCAAAGCCATACCGCCGTCCTTTTTAAAATTTCTGCCATAAGGGTTTATTCAATCTAGGATTTTTATTATTCCAAATATAAGGTAAGATTATAGAGTCTACTCTGTCAAAAACCGTTTTAGGAACAAAGTAAGGAACTGCCTGAAAGGTATATAAGAATTTCGGTAGAACTACCGTGGTTAGCATGATGCCTTACAGTGCAGATGACCTGGGTTTAATTCCTGCTGCTGCCTGTGAGGAGTTTGCACGTTCAGCCCTGTGACCACGTGGGTTTGCTCCGGGTGCTCCGGTTTCCTCCCACAGTCCAAAGACGTACCGGTTGATAGGTTAATTGGTCATTGTAAATTGTCCCGTGATTGAATTGGCTCAAAGAAGAGTACAGCACGGGCTCTTCGGCCCACAATGTTGTGCCAAACCAGCTGAAAAGCGAAACAAAAACACCCATATCCCTCCATCTGTGCTGGGACAAGATTTACCAGGAACCCCCGGTCCAGGAGGCCTGTCTAATGGGGATAGGCTGAGCAAGCCAAAGCTTTTCTTTTTGGAGCCAACTTGATAGGGGTGTCATCGTTATCTGCCGTGCCGTATGACATCATCATTATGCGCCACGCCGTATGATGTCAGTGATCGTGGCCTTGGCAAATTTTCCTGCAGAAGTGCTTTGCCCTCGCCATCTTCTGTGCAGAGCCATCACAATACTCCTCAGAGATTGTCTGCCTGGCGTCAGCGGTCGCAGAACCAGGACTCGTGATGTGCACCGGCTGCTCGTACGACCGTCCAGCACCCGCTCCCATGGCTTCACGTGACCCTGATCGGGGGGCTAAGCAGGTGCTACCCCTTGCCCAAGGGCAACCTACAGGCCGGTGGAGGGAACGAGCGCCTTACTCCTCCTTTGGTAGAGACGTGCCTCCACCACACCACCCATGGTAAAGGTGTAAAAGATAGAGAGGACAGCCAGTGTAGAGGAAATGTCAGAGGCAGAATTTATTTTTACAGAGGTAGGTGTGTGGAACCCAGTGCCAGAGGTGGCGGTAGGGGCACATAAATAATAGAAAAATGGAGGGCTTTGTGGGAGGGGAGGGTTAGATTGATCTTGAGGAAGTTGAGGGGTCAGCACAACATTATGGGCCAAAGGGCCTGTGCTGTTGTATGTTTTTTGAAGGGTTCAAAGGTTCAAGGGTTCAGTTCAGTATCAGGGAATGTATACAGTATACAACCCGAAATTCTTACTCTTCACAGACGCCCACGGAACAAGAAACCCCCAAAGTTCCTGTTCCCCCCCCCCCCCCGTTCTGTGCTGCAATGTTCTAGGTCTAAATTTGACCACATCGCTTCTGCTTGTAATGATCCTGTTCCTGCTACAAAACAGCTCATACATCTGATAATGATTCTGTAACAGTATTGAGCCTTTGGCCAGCTCTGTCTACACTTCTCACATCCTCAGTACAACAGCCGGCAAACTCGGAGAAACCACCCCCCCCCCCCCCCCACCACCACCACCCCGGATACTCTCTCTCTTCTTCCCCCTCCCTCCAAATCGTGCAGAAGATACAAAAGCCTGAAAGCAGGTCCCACCAGGCTCGGGGACCGCTTCTGCCTCACAGTGAAAAGATTACTGAATGGGCCTCTTGTACAATAAGACAGACTCTCGACCTCACGATCTACCTGACCAGAACTAGAGGTCAGGGGTCAAGGGTACATCACAGTTTGGCTCTGCCCGAGGCAGTGGATGTCATCTACTTGGATTTTCAGAAGGCGTTTGACAAGGTGCCACACATGAGGCTGCGAAACAAGATAAAATCCCATGGAGTTACAGGAAAGATACTGACTGTCATGGATAGCGGAATGGCTGACAGGCAAGAGGCAGTGGGCGGGATTAAAAGGGGACTTTTCTGATTGGCTGCCGGTGACTCGTGGTGTTCCTCAGGGGTCAGTATTGGGACCGCTACTTTTCACATTGTTTGTCGATGATTTGGATAATGGAATTGATGGCTTTGTGACAAAGTTTGCGGACGATATGAAGACAGGTGGAGGGGTAGGTAGTGCTGAGGAAGCAATGTGATTGCGGCAGGACTTAGACCATATATGTCAAACTCAAGGCCCGCGGGCCGGAATTAACTTTGGCCCGCGAGATAATATCTAATTACTATTAAAGCTGGCCCCAGTAATCGAAGCGCCTATGGCGTATGATATGGCTAATGCTGAGTTTATTCAGGTACCAGGTTTTCAGGGTTTTTAGTGTTTATTCGGCAGTCTTCTTCATAAGAAACGGAATTTGTAAAGTGAAACACTTTGTAGTTATAGCAGAGACTGAGACACATGAGAGCAGGCTGAAAAAACGGAGGCAACGAAAGCTGCGTTCGCACGCGTCCGACTGATCCGGCCCGCATGAAGCTGCATTTTGCTCAATCCGGCCCGTGACCTAAAATGAGTTTGACACCCCTGACTTAGACAAATTAAAGAATGGGTAAAAACGTGGCAGATGGAAATACAGTGCTGGGAAATGTATGATAACACATTTTGGTAAAAGGAACAATAGTGCGGACTGTTATCTAAATGGGGAGAAGGTTCAAACATCAGAGGTGCTGAGGGACTTGGGAGTCCTTGTGCAAGACTCCCAGGAGGTTAATTTACAGGTTGAGTCTGTGGTAAAGAAGGCAAATGCAATGTTGGCATTTATTTCAAGGGGAATAGAATATAAAAGCAGGGAGATAATGCTGAGCCTTTATAAGACACTAGTCAGGCCGCACTGGGAGTATTGTCAACAGTTTTGGGCCCCATATCTCAGAAAGGATGTGTTGTCATTGGAGAGAGTCCAGAGGAGGTTCATGAGAATGATTCTGGGAATGAAGGGGTTAACATATGAGGAGCGTTTGGCAGCTTTGGGCCTGTACTCACTGGAATTTAGAAGAACGCGGGGGAACCTCATTGAAATTTTGAAAGCAGATAGGATGGATGCGGAGAGGATGTGTGGATGTGGCGGGGGTATCCAGAACTAGAGGGCACAGCCTCGAAATTGAGGGGCGACCTTTTAGAATGGAGGTAAGCAGGATTTTTTTTTTTAGCCAGAGAGTGGTGAATCTGCAGTGGAGGCCAAGGCCCTGGGTACATTTAAGGTGGAAGTTGATCATTTCCTGATTGGTCGGGGCATCAAAGGACATGGCGAGAAGGCAGGTGTATGGGGTTGAGTGGGATCCGGGATCAGGCATGATGGAATGGCGGAGCAGATTCGATGGGCTGAATGGCCTAATTTTGCTCCTATGTCTTATGGTCTTTATGACCAGGAGAAACCACAGAGAGTCGTGGGCACAGCTTAGCACATCACGGGAACCAGCCTCCCCTCCATGGAACACACACAAAATGCTGGTGGAACGCAGCAGGCCAGGCAGCATCTATAGGGAGAAGCGCTGTCGACGTTTCGGGCCGAGACCCTTCGTCAGGACTAACTGAAAGGAAAGATAGTAAGAGATTTGAAAGTGGGAGGGGGAGGGGGAAATGCGAAATGATGGGAGAAGACCGGAGGGGGTGGGGTGAAGCCGAGAGCTGGAAAGGTGATTGGCAAAAGTGATACAGAGCTGGAGAAGGGAAAGGATCATGGGACGGGAGGCCTAGGGAGAAGGAAAGGGGGACGGGAGCACCAGAGGGAGATGGAGAACAGGCAAAGAGTGATTGTGAGAGGGGCAGAGAGAGAGAGAGAGTAAAAAAGGAGAGATAAAGGGGGGGGAAATTATAAATACACACATAAACAAATATATCAGGGATGGAGTAAGAAGGGGAGGAGGGGCATTAACGGAAGTTAGAGAAGTCGATGTTCATGCCATCAGGTTGGAGGCTACCCAGACAGAGTATAAGGTGTTGTTCCTCCAACCTGAGTGTGGCTTCATCTCGGTAGTAGAGGAGGCCATGGATGGACATATCAGAATGGGAATGGGACGTGGAATTGAAATGTATGGCCACTGGGAGACCCTGCTTTCTCTGGCGGACGGAGCGTAGTCCCCTCCGCGGACTCTGTCTACGCTCCTCACTGCCTCAGTAAAGCAGCCCGGGTAATCAAAGACCCCCCCCCCCTCCCACCCCACCCCTTCTCCCCTCTCCCATCGGGTGGAAGTTGCAAAAGCCCGAAAGGGCCAAGGAAAGTTTCTACCCCACTATTAGTTATCACACTATTGAATTGTCCCCTAGGACAAGATGGACTCTTGGCCTCACAATCTACCTCATTTGCGCCCTACAGGGCACTTTCTCTGCAACAGTTACATTCTATTCTAATGTCTATTGCTGTTTTCCCTCGCTCTATCTCAATGCTCTGATCTGCAGCCTCGGTGAAAGTAACCAGGCAACGAAATGGTTAAAAGTCGTACAGCACTCTGCGGCGCTAGTGGAGGTTACTCTAACGATAAACCCACTCACAGGGGATAAGTTTCCTCCGCTTAAACACTGCCCAAGTTCCTGATTGGCTGTGAAGTTCGGGACATCCTGCGGGGCACCGCAAGGAAACGTAGGCTTCAGATGTCCCGACTGTCTGGGTGTAGAAATGAATCCTGCAAGGAGGGAGGCCGGCCCGTTGTATTGTGTGTGTGTTTGTGTGTGTTTTTTTTTGGGTGATGAGATGATTAGGGAAGAGGTGGGGACCGAACTTCCGTCAGCGGAATGCAGACAGGTGTGATTGCCACCGTTATTCGAGGGCGCATGCGTCAGTCCCAATGGGCTGCGGTGAAGTTTCGCTTTTATTAGCTCGGGATAGGTGGAACGGATTCTCCGGGAGCGCCTCTCGGCAAGAGGATCGCTCCCCCCTCCGATCGGACGGAGGGAGAGGGAGGCGAGGAGGCTGAGGCTCTTCCGCCTTCGGGGAGCGGGGCGGCGGAGAGGGCAGGAATAGCGGAGGTGCGGGGAGCAGAGGGAAAGGTGAGCGGAGGGAGGAGAGGGAGAGAGCAGCGAGGGAAGGTGGGAGGGAGGAGGAAGGAAAGCGGAGCGAGGGAAAGTGCGGGAGAGGTGAGCGGAGGGACGGAAGGTGGGAGAGAGGGAGGAGGGAGGAAAGCGGACCGAGGGGAGGTGAGCGGAGAGAGGGAAGGTAGAAGGGAGGAGGGAGGGAAGCGGAACGAGAGGAGGAGCGGGAGAGAGAGGAGGAGGAGGAGGGGGTAGGGAAGTTGCGGGACAGGTGAGCGGTGAGAGAGAAGGTGGGAGAAGCGGAGAGAGAGGGGAAAAGGAAAGAAGCGAAGAGAGGGGGAAGAATCCAAGGGAGGGAGAGAAAAGTGGGGAGGGGGGGGGATAGAGGGAAGGAGAAAGCGAAGAGGGGGAGGGAGAGAGAGAGAAAGGGGAAATCTCGGGAAGAAAGAGTTCAAGAGACCGGTCTCCCCCCTCCCTCTGACGGCGAGGCTCGAAGCTGCTCGGACCCAGGCCAGGACAGGTAGAACAACATGCCCCGAGCATTCTTGGTGAAAACCCGCAGCTCTGCCGCTAGACACCGCAGCTGGAGCGAAATGCCGGACGAAATGCGGGCCGATGTCTACGTTCCGCGTGAGTTCAGTGTTGACGTTCCCGTCCCGCAATAAAAATGGCAAACGCAGGTCGAAGGGGAGAGGACAGTTTAAGTGGTCAGGCACGGACTAGACGGGCCGAAGGGCCCGATTCCGTGCCGTATCGAAGTTCTATTGCACTGTTGCCGGAGCGCTGAGATGCCACCCTGACATAAAATTATTACCCCGTTGGTTCAGCTCAAAGCCGCAGCTCCTGTGGTATCGATCTCGCTGGACCGGCGATTTTCGCTCGTTGACAGCTGTCGGGCGGCGTAAACAGTAAATATTTTCGCCTCCGAGAGGGTGCTTGATTCCAGACTAACAAGAGGGATTCCCCGCGACGTGTCGGTTCGCGTTCAGGAAAGAGACTGACAACTTAAAAAGAAAGTTTGGAGCTCGCCTCAAAACTTTCCGAGCGAGATTTAATCAGATGCTTGGGGTTTTTTTTTTCAAATTCTCTCTCTCTCTCTCTCTCTCGCTTTCTCCCCGTTCACCCCCAACTTTTAATCCGACGCGTTGAGAGAGGGGCAAAAATGTTTTGGAAGCCGGGTCGTAAATCTGGCCATCAAAGAGTGGCAGTAATTTCAGATATTCTAATTGGTGACCCCCCCCACCCACCTCCCCGGGAATGTAGTTTTAAAGATTCTTTACCACGATTACGACAGCCAACACCTCGCCCGGCACAGGAGGGAAAAAAAGAGGGTGCGGCTCGAAAGCTGAGGGGGAGGTGATGAGTTTAAAAATATATATATATAACGGTAAGAGGAGCGGTCAAGGATATTCTGTTAAAAAATAATTAACTCCGTTTATAGATCACGTGGGGGGAAGTTTAAGTTAACGTCGGTGCTATTCTGTACCTGCAAAAAGTGTTGTTTCGAGTCGTATCACATTCTTCGACGTAAGAGCAGAGTTAAGCCAATCGGCCCATCGAGTCTGTTCTGCCATTCCTTCGTGGCTGATCTATTAACCCTCTCAACCCCATTCTCCCGCCTTCTCCCCGTAACCTTTACCGCCCTGACTAATCAAGAACCTGTCAACCTCCGCTTTAAATACAACCAGCGACTTGGCCTCCACAGCCGTCCGTGACAACGAATTGCACGCACTCGCTACGTTCTGGCGAAAGAAATACCTCATCTCTGTTCTGAAGTGACATCCTTCTACTCTGAGGCCCTGTCCTCTGGTCCTAGACTCCCCCACTATAGGAAACATCCTCTCCACATCCACTCTATCTGTGTCCTCTGGTCCTAGACTCCCCCACTATAGGAAACATCGTCTCCACATCCACTCTATCTGTGTCCTCTGGTCCCAGACTCCCCCCACTATAGGAAACATCCTCTCCACATCTACTCTATCTGTGCCCCCTGGTCCTAGACTCTCCCACTATAGGAAACATCCTCTCCACATCCACTCTATCTGTGTCCTCTGGTCCCAGACTCCCCCCACTATAGGAAACATCCTCTCCACATTCACTCTATCTGTGTCCTCTGGTCCGAGACTCCCCCACTATAGGAAACATCCTCTCCACATTCACTCTATCTGTGCCCTCTGGTCCTAGACTCCCCCACTATAGGAAACATCCTCTCCACATCCACTCTATCTGTGTCCTGTGGTCCTAGACTCCCCCACTATAGGAAACATCCTCTCCACATCCACTCTATCTGTGTCCTCTGGTCCCAGACTCCCCCACTATAGGAAACATCCTCTCCACATCCACTCTATCTGTGTCCTCTGGTCCTAGACTCCCCCACTATAGGAAACATCCTCTCCACATCCACTCTATCTGTGTCCTCTGGTCCCAGACTCCCCCACTATAGGAAACATCCTCTCCACATCCACTCTATCTGTGTCCTGTGGTCCCAGACTCCCCCACTATAGGAAACATCCTCTCCACATCCACTCTATCTGTGTCCTCTGGTCCCAGACTCCCCCACTATAGGAAACATCCTCTCCACATCCACTCTATCTGTGTCCTCTGGTCCTAGACTCCCCCACTATAGGAAACATCCTCTCCACATCCACTCTATCTGTGTCCTCTGGTCCTAGACTCCCCCACTATAGGAAACATCCTCTCCACATCCACTCTATCTGTGTCCTCTGGTCCTAGACTCCCCCACTATAGGAAACGTCCTCTCCACATCCACTCTATCTGTGTCCTCTGGTCCCAGACTCCCCCACTATAGGAAACATCCTCTCCACATCCACTCTATCTGTGTCCTGTGGTCCTAGACTCCCCCATTATAGGAAACATCCTCTCCACACCCACTCTATCTGTGTCCTCTGGTCCTAGACTCCCCCACTATAGGAAACATCCTCTCCACATCCACTCTATCTGTGTCCTCTGGTCCTAGACTCCCCCACTATAGGAAACATCCTCTCCACATCCACTCTATCTGTGTCCTCTGGTCCTAGACTCCCCCACTATAGGAAACATCCTCTCCACGTCCACTCTATCTGTATCCTCTGGTCCTAGACTCCCCCACTATAGGAAACATCCTCTCCACACCCACTCTATCTGTGTCCTCTGGTCCTAGACTCCCCCACTATAGGAAACATCCTCTCCACATCCACTCTATCTGTGTCCTCTGGTCCTAGACTCCCCCACTATAGGAAACATCCTCTCCACATCCACTCTATCTGTGTCCTCTGGTCCTAGACTCCCCCACTATAGGAAACATCCTCTCCACATCCACTCTATCTGTGTCCTCTGGTCCTAGACTCCCCCACTATAGGAAACATCCTCTCCACATCCACTCTATCTGTGTCCTCTGGTCCTAGACTCCCCCACTATAGGAAACATCCTCTCCACATCCACTCTATCTGTGTCCTCTGGTCCTAGACTCCCCCACTACAGGAAACATCCTCTCCACATCCACTCTATCTGTGTCCTCTGGTCCTAGACTCCCCCACTAAAGGAAACATCCTCTCCACATCCACTCTATCTGTGTCCCCTGGTCCTAGACTCTCCCAGTATAGGAAACATCCTCTCCACATCCACTCTATCTGTGTCCTCTGGTCCTAGACTCCCCCACTATAGGAAACATCCTCTCCACATCCACTCTATCTGTGTCCTCTGGTCCTAGACTCCCCCACTATAGGAAACATCCTCTCCACATCCACTCTATCTGTGTCCTCTGGTCCTAGACTCCCCCACTATAGGAAACATCCTCTCCACATCCACTCTATCTGTGTCCTCTGGTCCTAGACTCCCCCACTACAGGAAACATCCTCTCCACATCCACTCTATCTGTGTCCTCTGGTCCTAGACTCCCCCACTAAAGGAAACATCCTCTCCACATCCACTCTATCTGTGTCCCCTGGTCCTAGACTCTCCCAGTATAGGAAACATCCTCTCCACATCCACTCTATCTGTGTCCTCTGGTCCTAGACTCCCCCACTATAGGAAACATCCTCTCCACATCCACTCTATCTGTGTCCTCTGGTCCTAGACTCCCCCACTATAGGAAACATCCTCTCCACATCCACTCTATCTGTGTCCTCTGGTCCCAGACTCCCCCACTATAGGAAACATCCTCTCCACATCCACTCTATCTGTGTCCTGTGGTCCCAGACTCCCCCACTATAGGAAACATCCTCTCCACATCCACTCTATCTGTGTCCTCTGGTCCCAGACTCCCCCACTATAGGAAACATCCTCTCCACATCCACTCTATCTGTGTCCTCTGGTCCTAGACTCCCCCACTATAGGAAATATCCTCTCCACATCCACTCTATCTGTGTCCTCTGGTCCTAGACTCCCCCACTATAGGAAACATCCTCTCCACATCCACTCTATCTGTGTCCTGTGGTCCTAGACTCCCCCATTATAGGAAACATCCTCTCCACACCCACTCTATCTGTGTCCTCTGGTCCTAGACTCCCCCACTATAGGAAACATCCTCTCCACATCCACTCTATCTGTGTCCTCTGGTCCTAGACTCCCCCACTATAGGAAACATCCTCTCCACATCCACTCTATCTGTGTCCTCTGGTCCTAGACTCCCCCACTATAGGAAACATCCTCTCCACGTCCACTCTATCTGTATCCTCTGGTCCTAGACTCCCCCACTATAGGAAACATCCTCTCCACACCCACTCTATCTGTGTCCTCTGGTCCTAGACTCCCCCACTATAGGAAACATCCTCTCCACATCCACTCTATCTGTGTCCTCTGGTCCTAGACTCCCCCACTATAGGAAACATCCTCTCCACATCCACTCTATCTGTGTCCTCTGGTCCTAGACTCCCCCACTATAGGAAACATCCTCTCCACATCCACTCTATCTGTGTCCTCTGGTCCTAGACTCCCCCACTATAGGAAACATCCTCTCCACATCCACTCTATCTGTGTCCTCTGGTCCTAGACTCCCCCACTATAGGAAACATCCTCTCCACATCCACTCTATCTGTGTCCTCTGGTCCTAGACTCCCCCACTACAGGAAACATCCTCTCCACATCCACTCTATCTGTGTCCTCTGGTCCTAGACTCCCCCACTAAAGGAAACATCCTCTCCACACCCACTCTATCTGTGTCCCTCTGGTCCTAGACTCTCCCACTATAGGAAACATCCTCTCCACATCCACTCTATCTGTGTCCTCTGGTCCTAGACTCCCCCACTATAGGAAACATCCTCTCCACATCCACTCTATCTGTGTCCTCTGGTCCTAGACTCCCCCACTATAGGAAACATCCTCTCCACATCCACTCTATCTGTGTCCTCTGGTCCTAGACTCCCCCACTATAGGAAACATCCTCTCCACATCCACTCTATCTGTGTCCTCTGGTCCTAGACTCCCCCACTATAGGAAACATCCTCTCCACATCCACTCTATCTGTGTCCTCTGGTCCTAGACTCCCCCACTATAGGAAACATCCTCTCCACATCCACTCTATCTGTGTCCTCTGGTCCTAGACTCCCCCACTACAGGAAACATCCTCTCCACATCCACTCTATCTGTGTCCTCTGGTCCTAGACTCCCCCACTAAAGGAAACATCCTCTCCACACCCACTCTATCTGTGTCCCTCTGGTCCTAGACTCTCCCACTATAGGAAACATCCTCTCCACATCCACTCTATCTGTGTCCTCTGGTCCTAGACTCCCCCACTATAGGAAACATCCTCTCCACATCCACTCTATCTGTGTCCTCTAGTCCTAGACTCCCCTTTACACATCCACTCTGTCGAGGGCTTTCAATGAGCCCCCCCCCCCCCCCCCAACCTCATTCTTCTAAACTCCAGCGAGTACGGTCCCAGAGCCGTCAAACGCTCCCCACGCGTTAACCCTTTCATTCTCGTGAACCTGCTTTGGTACTCCTCCAAATCCAGCACGCCCTTCCTTAGATAAGCGGCCCAAACCTGCTCACAATGTACACCGAGTGCAGTTAACCGACTAACCCGCATGTCGATGTGTCCACACTGTCCCTGCGAACTGCGAGTTAGCCGTTGACTTCGAGCTTATTAACTAAACAGCTTTCTGCTTTGAGGCTCCGGCGCCCTACTTTTAAAGTTACACACCCGCCCCCCACCCCCCCCACCCATCTCCATCCCGCTCCAGTCCTGATCTGCTGCTCAACCGCTGTCTTCGAAATCGCCCGAGTTTCCCATCTGCAGAACTCCCCCCACTCCACCCCGCATGCCGGCCTCTATCAGTCAGGGCACTGGGTCTGTACCTGTGGGGGCAGGACGTCCCCTCGTACCGGAACAAGGCAAGGCAGCGGCTATCTTTCATCCGGCGTTTGAGGAGCTTTGGTAGGTCACCAAAAACACTCGCAAATTTCTACCGATGTACCTTGGAGAGCGTTCTGACCGGGTCCATCACCGTCTGGTGGGGCGGGGGCTACTGCACAGGATGGAAATAAGCTGCAGAAAGTTGTAAACTCAGTCCGCTCCATCAGGGGCACCGGCCTCTCAGTATCTAGGACATCTTCCTCAGAAAGGCGTCATCCATCAGTAAGGACCCCCACCACCCAGGACGTGCCCTCTTCTCACTGATACCATCAGGGAGGAGGTACAGGAGCCTGAAGACACACACTCAGCGATTCAGGAACAGCTTCTTCCCCTCTGCCATCAGGGAGGAGGTACAGGAGTCTGAAGACACACACTCAGCGATTCAGGAACAGCTTCTTCCCCTCTGCCATCAGGGAGGGGGTACAGGAGCCTGAAGGCACACACTCAACGATTCAGGAACAGCTTCTTCCTCTCTGCCATCAGGGAGGGGGTACAGGAGCCTGAAGACACACACTCAGTGATTCCGGAACAGCTTCTTCTCCTCTGCCATCCGATTTCTGAATGGACAACGAGCCCATGAACACCGCCTCAGTACTCTCCCTCTGTTTTTGCACTGATTGTTTAATTTCCTCCAACCTGAGTGTGGCCTCATCGCGACAGCAGAGGAGGCCGTGGACTGGCATGTCGGAATGGGAACGGGAAGCAGAACTGGAGAGGGTGGTCACCGGGAGATCCGGCTTTTTCTGGTGCTCGGCAAGGCGGTCTCCCAATCCGCGTCGGGTCTCACCGAACCTCAGGAGGCCACACCGGGAGCACCGGACACAGTAGGTGACCGCACCAGACTCACGGGTGAAGCGTCGCCTCGCCTGGAAGGACTGTTTGGGGCCCGGAATGGTAGTGAGGGAAAAGGTGTGGCACTTGTTCTACTGAGATCAGTGGAGAGGGACGAATTAGCAATTTTTTTTTCTCTCTTTCCCTCTCACAATCACTCCTTGCCTGTTCTCCATCTTCCTCTGGTGCTCCCCTCCCCCTTTCTTTCTTCCAAGGCCTCCCGTCCTATGATACACCCCCCCCCCTTCTCTAGCCTTGTATCCCTTTTGCCAATCAACTTCCCAGCTGCAGGCTTCATCCCTCCCCCTCCTGTCTTCTCCTATCATTTCAGATCTCCCCCTCCCCTTCCCACTTTCAAACCTCTTACTATGTCTTTTTTCCGTTAGTCCTGACGAAGGGTCTCGGCCCGAAACGTCGACAGCACTTCTCCCTACAGATGCTGCCTGGCCTGCTGCATTCCACCAGCATTTTGTGTGTGTGTGTTGCTTGAATTTCCAGCATCTGGCAGATTTCCTCGTGTTTGAGGTTCTTGATTAGTCAGGATGCCAAAGGTTATGGGGGAGAAGGCAGGAGAATGGGGTTGAGAGGGTTAATAAGTCAGGCCTGATGGAACAGCAAAGCAAAGTTTGGGGGCCAAAGTGGCCTAATTCTGTTCCTATCTCTTGTGGTTAATAGCAGAGCCGTACAACACGGCCTAACCTGTCCATGCAGGTCCCATTGGCCCATACCCTTCTGAAGTTTTCCTCTCCACTTATCTGTCTCACATTGTTATTGTACCCACTTTGACCTCTTCCTCTTGCCCTTCGTTCCACACACCCAGCACTCTTGGGACATATTAACACTGTATAAATATGAAATTAGAATCAGAATCAGGTTTATTATCACTGGCATGTAACGTGAAATTTGTTAATTCAGCAGCAGCAGTTCAGTGTAATACATAATTTAGCAGAAAAAATAAACAAAATAAAAATAATAATAAATAAACAAGTAAATCATTTACATATATTGAATAGATTTTTTAAAAAATGTGCAAAAACAGATATACTGTATATATATTTTTTTAAAGTGAGGTAGTGTCCAAAGATTCAATGTCCATTTAGCAATTGGGTGGCAGAGGGGAAGAAGCTGTTCCTGAATCGCTGAGTGTGTGCCTTCAGGCTTCTGTACCTCCTACCTGATGGTAACAGTGAGAAAAGGGCATGCCCTGGGTACTGGAGGTCCTTAATAATGGACGCTGCCTTTCTGAGACACCGCTCCCTGAAGATGTCCTGGGTACTTTGTAGGCTAGTACCCAAGATGGAGCTGACTAGATTTACAACCTTCTGCAGCTTCTTTCAGTCCTGTGCAGTAGCCCCTCCATACCAGACAGTGATGCAGCCTGTCAGAATGCTCTCCGTGGTACAAATATAGAAGTTTTTGTGCGTCACGCTATGTAAATTAGTTGTTGGGTTATTACAGCGGACAACATTTTTTAAAGTTTTCTTTCCGCAGAATTTTTTTTTTGTTGATGATAGACCACTTGAAGCTCAACACAAATATAATTTCAGGTAGAAATATGGAGAAACAAGAATTAACTTCTGTTGACTACAAAGCTTTTAATCGCACAATGGTACTGACACTTTGCAACAGTTCAACTAAACTAAAAGTGTAATGTTCTGAAGCTTCTCACTCGAGTGTCCGATACTCATCAGCTGGCATTGATGGATTCCAGTTGCCCTGATAGTTTCTCCATGACCGCAACGTCCCGCTGACAGCACCAAGACTTGCAGGGAAGGAGTCCAAATAGGAATACAGAACATGAATCTTTAGTGACATGTTGCACTTCATGGTTTTGTGTGCTTGAAGCATGTTGTCAGCCAGCTCCACGTAGTTTGGTGCTCTGTAGTTGCCAAGAAATTTTTCAACATCCCTGAAAGTCTTCCATGTGATTTTTTCCGGTCCCACCAGAAGTTCTTCGAATTGCCTGTCATTGATAACTTGCTTGATTTGTGGATCAACAAAAAATGCCTTCCTTAATCTTGGCATCGGTTATTCTGACTTGAATTAGGAATTGAAATAACAAAATCAGGCGATTTTTTTTTTTAAAAATGGTGCGTGATCTGGAAGTTTCATGGTGATTTACATGAAAATCCATAAGGTACACACAGAAGTATTCAGGAAGCAAAATCTTTGTTGCCCAGTGTTATTAGTCATAAAGTAATGGACAAAGGCCCTTCAGCCCTGCCAGTCCATGCTAACCACATTGCCACGCAGCTTGTCCCAACCTCCTGCGTTCGGCCCATATCCCTCAAACCACGGCCCTCCACGTGTCTCTCCAAATGCTTCTTGTATGACACTATTGCAACTACCTCAACCACTTCCACAGGCACTCACCGCCCTCTGCATGTAAAAAGCTGCCCCTCGGGTCAAAGCTCAAAGTAAATTTATTATAAAGCACATATATGTCACTATGCACAACCCTGAGATTCATTTTCCTGGGGGCATACTCTGCAAATCTATAGAACCGTCACTGTAAACAGGATCAGTGAAAGATCAACCAGAGTGCAGAAGACAACAAACTGTGCAAATGCAAATATAAACAGCAATAAATAATGAGGTAACAAGATAAAGAATGAGATCATTGGTTGTGAGAACATCTCAATGGATTT
Source organism: Hemitrygon akajei (assembly GCF_048418815.1). Taxonomy (NCBI): domain Eukaryota; kingdom Metazoa; phylum Chordata; class Chondrichthyes; order Myliobatiformes; family Dasyatidae; genus Hemitrygon; species Hemitrygon akajei. The sequence continues at coordinate 18,777,996 of NC_133151.1, forward strand.
GCAAGTTAGTGTAGTTATTCCCTTCTGTTCAAGAGCCTGATGGTTGAGGGGTAGTAACTGCTCCTGAACTGAGTCCGGAGGCTCCTGTACCTTCTGCCTGAAGGCAGCCTGGGTGGTGGGGGCCCCTGATGATGGACGCTGCTTTCCTACGACAGCGTTTCATGTAGATGTGCTCAATGGTTGGGAGGGTTTTACTCATGATGGACTGGGCTGTATCCACTACTTTTTGTAGGACTTTTCTGGTCAAGGGCACTGGTGCTTCCACACTAGGCTGTGAGACAGCCACAGCCAGTCAATACACTCTCCACCACACATCGATAGAAGTTTGTCAAAGTTTTAGATGTCATGCTGAATCTCCGCCAATCCCTTCTAAATCTTTCCCCTCCCTCCCTAATCCTATACTCCTCAGTTCAGGCCCACCACCTACCCGGGGAAAACAACCTTATCCATGCCCCATCACCTTAAACACCTCTGTAAGATTGTCCCTCATTCTTCCATGCTCCAAGGAATGAACACTAAGCCTGGTCAATCAGTTACTGTCATGTACTGAGATACGGTAAAAATCTTTATATTTGATTTTTAAAAACTTATTGATATAAAACATGGAATTGGCCCTTTGAGACATGCTGCCCAGCATCCCCCATATTTAATCCTAGACTGATCATGGGACAATTTACAATGACCAATTAACCTAGCAACTTTTATATCTTTGGATTTTGGGAGGAAACCGGAGTATTTGGAGGAAACCCATGCAGTCATGGGGAGAACGTACACACTCCTTACAGGAGGAGTCGGGGATTGAACCCGTAAACTGTAAACTGTAAACTGCCTGCACTGTAAACCGTTGTGCTGACCACTACGCTACTGTAAAATCTAGACAGATGATTCCATACTCAAAGCCGTCATTAGTCGACGGTGACCAACGCGCACCAGTGGTCATGGGGAGAAAGTACAAACTCCTTACAGGCAGCGGCGAGAATCGAACCCGGGTCACTCTCGCTGTAATAACGTTCCGCTAACCACGCGCTACCGTGCCGCCCCACGGGCTTGCAGCCCTCATCCAAGAAAGGATGTGCTGGCATTGGAGTGGGTCTGGAGGAGATTCACGAGAACGATCCCGGGAATGAAAGGGCTAATGTACGAGGAGCGTTTGGCAGCTTTGGGCCTGTACTCACTGGAGTTTAGAAGAATGAGGGGGAAATCTCATTGGAACCTATCGGATATTGAAAGGCTTAGGGAGGGCAGATGTAGATGTCTCCAAGAGTGAGAGGGTCTAGGGTCTAGGACGTCCTTTTAGAACGTCCCTGTAGATGAGGAGGAATTTCTTTATCCAAAAAGTGGTGAATCTGTGAAATTCATTGTCACAGACGGCTGTGGAGGAGGCCAAATCATTGGGTATACTTAAAGCAGAAGTTGATGGGTGCTTGATAAGCAAGGGTGTCAGATGTTACAGGGGGGAGGCAGGAAAAAGGGGGTTGGGAGGGAAGATGGATCGATGGGCCGAATGGCCTCATTCTGCTCCTATAGCTTATGGTCTTTTGATCTCCTCATTAGATCCACTGGACGTAATTCACTGCCGAGCGTCAGAAGTGTGCGAGGCTCCCCTCTGCCTGGCTGCGGACGACAGCACAGGGAAGGAGTCGCCCTATGACACCGACTCGAGCACATCCGCGCAGGACGTGGAGAACGGGATCAATCAGAGCGGCCAGCAAGGATTTGTCCGCTCCAAGATTAAGGTAGGCCGCCGCCTCCTCGGACATTGTCGTGTGTACTGGCCGCAGCGAAAACCTGCCTTTCACACCGATCGTACGATCGCTTTTAACACTGGCAGGAATGGGGGAGGGGGTCACGGTACTGTGGCGGTTAGCGTGATCACTTTCCAGTGCCAGTGATCAATGATCAGGGTTTGATTCCACACTCAATGTTGTAGGAAAAGTTTCTTCCCCTCTGCCATCAGATTTCTGAATGGACAATAAACCCATGAATAAGAAACAGGAGCAGGAGTCGGCCATCTGTTCCATTGCGCCTGCTCCGTCATTTAATAAGATCATGGCTGATCAGGCCAGGACTCATCTCCAACTACTGTTCTTTTCCCTCGCATAATCCTTAATTCCCCTACTGTGCAAAAATCTATCCAACCCTGCCTTAAACATATCTACGGATGTAGCCTCCATTGGGCAGAGAATTCCATAGACTCACCACCCTCTGGGAAAAGCAGTTCCTCCTCATCTCCATCCTAAATCTACTCCCCTGAATCTCGAGGCTGTGTCCCCTTGTTCTCATCTCACCTGCCAGTGGAAATGACTTTTCTGCCTTTGACAAAGCCATGCTGACTATTCCTAATCATATTATACCTCTCCAAATGTTCATAAATCCTGCCTCTCAGGATCTTCTCCATCAACTTACTAACCACTGAAGTAAGACTCACTGGTCTGTAAGCTCATAATTTTCTGGGCTATCTCTACTCTCTTCCTTAAATGAGGGAACAATATCCGCAACCCTCCCGAACTTTTCCCATCCTCATTGATGATGCAAGGATCATTGCCAGAGGCTCAGCAATCTCCTCCCTCACCTCCCACAGTAGCCTGGAGTACATCTCATCCAGTCCCAGTGATTTATCCAACTTGACGCTTTCCAAAAGCTCCAGCACATCCTCTTTCTTAATATTTATATACTCAAGCTATGGAAAAGATCCTTTTCCATAGTGAATACTAAAGGAAAGAATTAATTAAGTACCTCTGCTATTTCCTCCAGTTCCATACACACTTTCCCGCTTTCACATTTGATTGGTCCTATTCTTTCATGTCTTATCCTCTTGCTCTTCACATACTTTTAGAATGTTTTGGGGTTTTCCTTAATTCTGTCCACCAAGGCCTTCTCATGGCCCCTTCTGGCTCTCCTAATTTCATTCTTAAACTACTTCCTGCTAACCTTATAACCTTCTAGATCTCTATCATTACCTAGTTTTTTGAACCTTTTGTAAGTTCTTTTCTTCTTGACTAGATTTGCAACAGGCTTTGTACACCACGGTTCCTGTACCCTACCATCCGTTCCCTGTCTCATTGGAACGTACCTATGCAGAACCCCACACAAATATCCCCTGAGCATTTGCCACATTTCTTCCGTACCTTTCCCTGAGAACACTGGTTCCCAACTTATGCTTCCATGGTTGGGAAAAGGGGAAGGGAGAGGGGAGAGAGTGGGAAACACCAGAGAGACTTTCTGTAAAGATCAATAAATCAATTATTTGAAATCAAATGACCTTGCCTGGTGTCTCGGGGCTGGGTGTGTCTGCCCCCTGCACTCATTCTCTGCCACCTGTCCCACACCCCTCCTGTGGGTGTGATACCTATGTGCAAAAGTTGCACGTGCAAGACTTCCTTCCTTCACAGACACACGGTATCGGATAAGCAGCATCTACTAATTAAAGATGCATTATACACAGATTTTATAAGTGAGAACATTTTGAACAAAACCAGCCTATTTTAGTGCGAGCTGGTTGCAGTGTTGCTACTACTGAGATGGTGACTAGGGTCAAGAACTGAATGGCTGTTCCTGAAACTGGTGGTGTGGGACTTCAGGCTTCTGTACCTCCTACCCGATGGGAGCTGGGAGAAGATGCATGGCCTGGATGGAGAGGGTCTTTGGATGTTGCCTTCTTGAGGCAGGGCCTCCTGTAGATACTGTAGGGAGGGAGGTGCCTGGGATCTATCGGGCTGTGGCCAATACTTTCTGCAGCTTCTTGTGTTGAGTGGGGATGTCCTGGGCCACTCTGAGGGTCCTTAATAGTCATAGAAAAATACAGCACAGAAACAGTCCCCTCAGCCAATCTAAGACCATAAGACATGGGAGCAGAATTAGGCCATCTGGCCCATCGAGTCTGCTCTCCCATTCAATCCTATCTCCCCCTCAACCCCAGTTCCCGGCCTTTTCCCTGTAACCTTTGATGCCATATCCAATCAAGAACCTATTAATCTCTGCCTTAAATACGCTCAACGACCCGGCCTCCACAGCTGCATGTGGCAACAAATCCCACAAATTCACCACACTCTGGCAAAATAAGTTTCTCCACATCTCTGTTTTGAATGGACGCCCCTCTATCCTGAGGCTGTGCCCTCTCATCCTAGACTCCCCCACCATGGGAAACATCCTTTCCACATTCGAAATTTTTCAATGAGATCCCTCCCCCTCATCTTTCTGAATTTCAGCGAGGACAGACCAGAGCTGTCAAACATCCCTTATACGATAACTCTTTCATTCCCAGAATCATGCTTATGAACCTCCTCTGGACCTGCTCCAATGCCAACACATCTTTTCTAAGATGAGGGGCCCAAAACTGTTCACAATACTCAAGGTGAGGCCTCACCAGTGCCTTATAAAGCCTCAGCATCACATCCCTGCTCTTGTATTCTAGACCACTTGAAATGAATGCTAACATGGCATTTGCCTTCCTCACCACCGACTCAACCTGCAAGTTAACCTTTAGGGTGTTCTGCACAAGGACTCCCAAGTCCATCTGCATCTGGTCCATGCAGTTCATTCCACAATCTTACCACCCTCTGACTGAAGAAGTTTCCCCTCACGTTCCACTTAAACTATTCACCTTTCACACTTAACCCATGACCTCTGGTTGTTGCCCCACCCAACCTCAGTGGGGAAAATGCCTGCTTGCATTTACCCTATCTATATACCCCTCGTCTTTTTGTCTACCTCTATCAGTGACGGATGCTGCCATTTGAAGATGTCCTCAGTGGTGAGGAGGCTAGTGCTCGTGATGGAGCTGGCTGTCTCTACAACCATATATCGTGGTGGCTGTGAACCAGAATCAGATCTATTAGCACTGCACCAGTTCAGAGAGACAAAGTGTTTAATTACAATTATAAAACACAGAATAATTGATTGCACAATTCCTCACATTCTTCAAGTTGGTCTTTAGCAGATGCACAATTACAACCTCGATCCTGTGTGGATGGGTCTCTATCAATTTTGCACATATGGACACTGTAATTTCCCCTTGTTCTTTACGAAACTCCTCAAGCTCTGTCAGATTGCATGGGGATCGTGAGTGACAGCTCTTTTCAAGTCCAGCCACAAATTCTCAATTGGATTGAGGTCTGGACTCCGACTTGGCCGCACCAGGACATTAACTTTGTTGTTTTTAAGCCATTCCTGTGTAGCTTTGGCTTTATGCTTGGGGTCATTGTCTTGCTGGAAAATATATCTTCTCCCAAGTCACGGTTCTCTTGCAGACTGCATCAGGTTTTCCTCCAGGATTTCTCTGTGTTTTTCTGCATTCATTTTACCCTCTACCTTCACAAGCCTTCCAGGGCCTGCTGCAGTGAAGCATCCCCACAGCATGATGCAGCCATCACCATGCTTCACGGTAGGGACGGTGTGATTTTGATGATGTGTGGAGTTTAGCTTACGGCAAACATAACGTTTAGTCTGAAGGCCAAAAAAGCTCAATTTTTGGTTTCATCAGAGCACACAACCTTCTGCCAGCTAACTTCAGAGTCTCCAAAACGCAGTCTGGCAAACTCTAGCCCGGATCTCATGCGAGTTTTTTTCAACAGGGGCTTTCTCTTTGCCACTCTCCCATGAAGCTGTTACTGGTGAAGCACCCGGGCAACAGTTGTTGTGTGTGCAGTCTCTCCCATCTCAGCCACCGAAGCTTGTAACTCCTCCAGAGTTGTCATCGGTCTCTCGGTGGCCTCCCTCACTAGTCCCCTTCTCGCACGGTCACTCAGTTTTTGAGGATGGCCTGCTCTAGGCAGATTTACAGCTGTGCCATATTCTTTCCATTTCTCAATGATTGACTTAACTGTACTCCAAGAGATATTCAGTGACTTGGAAATTTTCTTGTATCCATCTCCTGAATTGTGCTTTTCAATAAGCTTTTTGTGGAGTTGCTTGGAGTGTTCTTTTGTCTCCATGTTGTAGTTTTTGGCCAGGATACTGACTCGCCAGCAGTTGGACCTTCCAGATACAGGCGTATTTTTACTACAATCAATTGAAACACCATGACTGCACACAGGTCCCCAAAAACAGATCTCCATTTAACTAATTATGTGAATTCTAAAACCAATTGGCTGCACCAGCGACGATTTGGTGTGTCACATTAAAGGGGGTAAATACGTATGCAATCAATTGTTTTGTATTTTATATTTGTAACTGTAATTTATTTAGATCACTTTGTGGAGATCTGTTTTCACTTTGGCACAAAAGAGTCTTTTTCTGTTGATCGGTGTCAAAAAAAGCCAAATTAAATCCACTGTGATTCAATGTTGTAAAACAATAAAACATGACAACCTCCAGGGGATGGGGGGGTGATATTTTATAGGCACTGTAAACTTCTGGAGATGTTTGTTTCTGAATTTACACCCAGTTCAGGCAGCTGCCGTCTCACGCCCAGAAGAAAAATCGTTCTCCTCACCTGGTCTGACTCTTGTCCCACCTACACAACAGCCCATAAGATATAGGAGCAGAATCAGGCCATTCAGTCCATCAAGTCTGCTCTGCCATTCCATCATGGCTAATTCAACATCCCTCTCAACTTCATTCTCCCGTCTTCTCCCCTATAAACTTCGACGCCATTACTAATCGAGAACCTATCAGCCTCCGTTTTAAATATACCCAATAACTGGGCCTTCACAGCTGTCTGTGGTGATAAAATCCACAGCCTCCCCACCCCTGGCTAAAGAAATCCCCCTCTATTCAGGTGTAACAGGTGGGGGGGGGTTCTCTGACGGGCTTGCGGGTGGGAGAAGGCAGACCGTTGCTGATCTCGCCCTCTGTGTGTGCGCCGTTGGCCCGCAGGTGACCATCGGAGAGTGCGCGGCCGAGAGTTACGCCTGCCAGTTGTGCCACAAGACGTTCCAGTTCCAGCGCATGCTGAACCGCCACATGAAGTGCCACAACGTGGTGAAGCGCCACCTCTGCACCTTCTGCGGCAAAGGCTTCAACGACACGTTCGACCTCAAGAGGCACGTCCGTACGCACACAGGTAACCGCCCGAACTCCACTCGCACCCTCTTCTTTCGGTCACTCAGAATCATCAGCATCCTCAGACGTGGGCGGAGAGGTGGCGGATGCAGTTTAACCCCGCTAGGTGTGAAGCATTGCATCTCGGTAGGTCAAATGCAAAGAGGTAGTTAGAGACAAGATCCTTAGCGGTGTTGGTGAGCAGAGGGATCTTGGGATCCAAGTTCAAAGCTCCCCGAATGTGAAAGTCGATAGGGTGGCTAAGAAGGCAAATTGCATGCTTGCCTTCGTTAGTCAAGAAATTGAGTTCAAATTGAGCTGCAGCTTTACAAAACTCGAGTTGGGCCGCACCTAGAGAATTGCATCCAGTTCTGGTCGCCCCATTATAGGAAGGGTATTGAGGTTTCGGAGAGGGTGCAGAAGAGCTTTACCAGGACGCTGCCTGGTTTAGAGGGCGAGTGCTATCACGAGAGGCCGGTCAAACTTGGGTTGTTTTCTCTGGAGCTCCAGGGGCTTCGAGGGAAGACCTGATAGAGGTTTACAAGATTATGAGACAGAGTCGACAGACAATATCTTCCTCTAAGAGTTGAAATGTCTAATACCAGAGGGGCTTGCATTTAAGCTGAGAGGGGGTAACTTCAAAGGGGATGTGAGGGGCAAGTTTCTTTTTAACACACAGAGTTTGGGTGCCTGGAATGTGCTGCCTGGAGCAGTGGTGGAGGCAGAAACACCACAAATTTCACGTCACAAGCCGGCGATAATAAACCTGATTCTGAATTTTAAGATACATTTAGATGGGGACGTGAATGTGAGGAAAATGGAAGGATAGGGACAGTGTGTAGGAAGAAGAGATTGGTTTAGTTGGCCTTTTGACTACTAATTTAACTGGCTCAGCACAACTCTGTGGGCCGAAGGGCCTGTTCCGACACTGTACTAATCAGAATCTGGTTTATCATCACTGAGTTTAGGTGGTGAAATGTGTTGTTTGTGGTAACAGTGAAGTCCAAGGCATAAAAAATAACAGTAGCAATTGTATAAATATAAATAAGTGATGCAAAGAGTAAAGTAGTATGTTGTGAAATCTGTTGTTTCGTAGCAACGGTACAAGGCAGATATAAAAATTTACTACATGTTATTTGAAACAAGTAGTGCAAAAGATGATTAACAAGGTAGTGTTGATGGGTTCTTGGACCACTAGGAAATCAGAGAGCAGAGGGGAAGAAGCGGTTCCTGAATCATTGAGTGTGTGCCTTCATAGACTCACGGAGCGGAGTTATCATTTGGTTATTATTGCCACGCGCACCGAGGTTCAGGTGGGAAAAGATCTTGCGTGCAATCTGTGCAGATTATTTCATCCCATCTGGAAGTGCAAAGGGAAACGATAACAGAACGCAGAGCAAACTGTGGGGCAGTAGCAGAGCGGCTTGCCAAACACTTCACGGCACAGGTTCAATTCCTGCCGTTGCCTCTATGGAATTTGCATGTTCCCTCCAGGACTGCGTGGGTTTGCTCCAGGAGCTCCGGTGTCCTCCCACCTTCCAGAGACGTACGGGTTAGGGGCTCTCGTGGGCTGCCCCCTCCAGCACATACTCAGACCGGGCCGGCCGTGGGCCTGAGACGACGCGTCCCACCCAGCCAGCTGTTTACTCTTTTCCCACAGACGCTGCCCGGCCTGCCGAGCTCCCCCAGCGTTCTGCGTGTGACGCTCGCGGAATAAAGGGTTGAATCAGGGTTGTTTTGGATCGCGGGGACGGTGTGGCTCGAAGGACTGGGCGGGCCTGTTCCGCGCTGTATCGCTAATCAGACACATAATTAAGAGAGGTCGATTGCGAGGTCAAGGGTCAGCCTTGTTGCGCTAGGTGATCTTTGAGTAGTGCAGGGTAGAAGGTGTCCCTGAATGAGGTGAAACGATAAAGAGAATGCAGAGTGCAGTGTAACAGCGACAGAGGAAGTCAGACAGTAAGGAGCAAGATCATAACAAGGAACTACGGTACGTAATTGTCTGATAATGTCGGCGCAGAGCTGCCCTGGACCTGGTGGGACGAACTTTCAGGCTCTTGTATCTTCTGCCCAACGGGAGAGGGGAGAAGGGAGAATGTCCGGGTGGGGGGGGGGTGGTCTTTGATGACACTGGCTGCTTTACTGAGGCAGTGAGGAGTGTAGACAGAGTCCGCGGACGGGAGGCTGGTTTCCGTGATGAGCTGAGCTGTGCCCACGAGTCTCCGTGGCCTCTCGCGGTCACGGGCAGAGCGGTTCCCGTATCGAGCCAGGATGCATCCGGAGAGGATGCTCTCTGTGCTGCGTTGGTAATAGTTAGTGAGGGTTAACCTGTGACCTGCTGTGGGATCCTTCTCTTCGAACTGCTCTCACAGTTGTGTCACTAATGATTTTCAATACAGGCCCTTCGGCCCAACCCATCCATGCCAGCTACGGTGCTCACCAACCTAGTGCTTGGCCTATATCTCTCAACGCCCGTTTCATATCCACCTGCGTACCCCAACGGTTTTTAAAGAGATTCAAGATCGTTTCACACCATTCCCAGCACACAAGTGTAAAGGAGGGCGAAATAATTGTTACTCGGGATCCAATAAAGAACGTCCATTATGTGCCGTGTCGTATGACATCATCATTATGTGCCACGCCGTATGACATCATCATTATGTGCCGCGTCATATTGACGTGGGCGATCATGGTCTTTCCAGGACCGTGCTTACAGAAGTTGTTTGCCCTCGTTGCCTTCTGGGCAGTGTCAGATGTAGAACACAGTAATTAAAAACAGAATAATTATAACTATATCAGATAGCTAATAGGTTGATTGCATATCCAACCACTTCCTCTGGGAGCTTGTTCACCCCGAGGGAGGGTCTCGGCCTGAAACATTGACCATTTTCCTCTCCATAGACACTGTCCAACCTGCTGAGTTCCTCCACTCATTAATTCTCCTTTCTTGGGAGAGAGGCTATGTAAGTTTTCCCTAACTATAAACCTCACGATTATATGCATCTCCAATCACCCCTCATCTCCTACGATCTGCGGTATAAACTCAAAAAGCTCCCCAACTCCTCCCTACAACTTAGGCCCTCCAATCCCTGGCAACATCCTTGTAAACCTTCCCAGCACTCTTACCGGCTTAATGATGCCTTTCCTCTGATTGAGAGTTGTCCAGGAGCCATACCTACAGGCACAGAATCGCAAAGGAAAGTACAGTGTCACCATAGCGTTACAAGAGCACAGGTATAAATATTAGAAGAGAAGTAGAGAGAATAAAAAAAAGGTACCTCAAACAGTCTAACAGGAGGGGGTCATCACTTCCCGGGCTATAGGTTGACTCATTATAGAGCCTAATGGCCGCGGGTAAGAGTGACCTCACCATGTCAGAGAGTTCGTTTCCATGGAAACGTCTTGGAAGTACTGTTAGATTAAACTGTATAATTAGCAAAGTTCAAAGTAAATTTATTATCAAAGTACATGTATGCCTTCGTATACACCCCTGAGGTCTATTTTGTTGTGGGCACACTTAGTAAGTCAAACACTCATAGTAGGGTCGACGAGAGACCGCACCCAACAGCGCATAGAAGCAGTGCGCACGGTAGCCTAGTGGCTAGTACAATGCTGTACAGTACAGGCCGGTTCAATTCCCAACGCGGTCCTTAAGGAGTTTGTACCCTCTCCCCGTGACCATGTGGGTTTCCTCCGGGTGCTCCAGTTTCCTCCCACAGTCCAAAGACGTACCGGCCGGTTGGTTAATCTGTCATTGTAAATTGTCCCGTAATTAGGCTGGGGTTAAATCGGGGAATTGCCGGGCAGTGCGGCTGGGAGCGCCTTTTCCACACTGTACATCAATAAATAAATTTTTAAGAAGACAACCAACTCAAATAAAAAAGAAATATATAAATAAATAAGCAATAAATATTGAGAACATGAGACGAAGTCCTTGAAAGTGAGTCCATAGGTTGCGGGAGCATTTCAGTGATGGGGCAAGTGAAGTTGAGTGATGTTATCCCCTTTAGTTCAGGAGCCTGATGGTTGAGGGGTAGTAACTGTTCTTGAACCTGGTGGTGTGAGTCCTGAGGCTCCTGTACCTTCAACCTGATGGTTGAGGGGTAGTAACTGTTCCTGGACCTGGTGGTGTGGGTCCCGAGGCTCCTGTACCTCCTCCCTGATGGTTGAGGGGTAGTAACTGTTCCTGGACCTGGTGGTGTGGGTCCCGAAGCTCCTGTACCTCCTCCCTGATGGTTGAGGGGTTGTAACTGTTCCTGGACCTGGTGGTGTGGGTCCCGAGGCTCCTGTACCTCCTCCCTGATGGTTGAGGGGTAGTAACTGTTCCTGAAACTGGTGGTGTGGGTCCTGAGGCTCCTGTACCTTCTACCTGATGGTTGAGGGGTGGTAACTGTTCCTGAACCTGGTGGTGCGAGTCCTGAGGCTCCTGTACCTCCTTCCTGATGGTTGAGGGGTGATAACTGTCCCTGGACCTGGTGGTGTGGGTCCCGAGGCTCCTGTACCTCCTCCCTGATGGTTGAGGGGTAGTAACTGTCCCTGAACCTGGTGGTGTGGGTCCCGAGAAGAGCGCATGTCTTGGGTCCCTGATGATTGCCGACAGTTTCCTGCGACAATGTTCCGTGTAAACGTGCCCCAATGGTGGGGAGGGCTTTACCCGTGACGGGCTGGGCCATATCCACTACTTTTTGTAGAACTTTCCATTCAAGGGCGTCGGTGTTCCCATACCAGGCCGCAATGCAGCCAATCAGTACAGTCTCCCCCACACGTCTGCAGAAGTTTGTCAGAGTTTTGGATGCCATGCTGAACCTTTGCAAACTCATTAGGACACCGAGGCACTGCCGTGCTTTCTTAAAGTTGTAGCTTAACAATTTATGCTGCTTCTATAACTACTTACATGTAACTGTTTAGTATGCTTCCTGGTGGTCACAGTCTGTATATACAATTGGTCAGGGTGCCCCCTAGTGATTACAGTTCTTTATATTATTCTATAACTCTCTGGTTGGTGGTATCACATTATTTGAATAGAGGCTATTCGATTGGTTAACTCTTATCTACAAATCTGAAAGTAATGTATCTTGTATAAGAAGGGCTGAGAATGTAGCCTCGCCTTCTTTAGTCTGTTCATGTTCCTTGTTCTTGGCTATTAGACTTCCGCAATTCTTCGTTTCCAATTCCTTTGTTCTGTTTATAAGATGATTGTGAAGCAACAAACTTTGTGCCTCTTTCTTGACTTCTGAAAGAACTTTGGATCAAAAACGGTACTCTCCTCCTCCCCCCCCCCCACCCCATTCCCACACCCAATTCCTAAGCCTCTTTGTCACATGTTCATCAAAACATACAGTTTTGGAGTTGTAGGAAAGTACAGCACATAAACAGTCCCTTCGGCCCATCTAGTCCATGCCGACTCCCATCGACCTGCACCGGGACCACAGCCCTCCGTACCCCTACCATCCAAGTCTCTCCAAAATGTTTCGCATCAAATCAGATGGGTGAGGATTGTGCTGGGGGGGGGGGGGGGGAGGCCACAACATAGCATCCCCTCCCCCCCCGACTTACTAACCCGAATCTGTATGCCTTTGCAACGTGGGAACACCCGGCGGAAACCCACGCAGTCACGGGGAGAATGTACAGACTCCTTACAGACAGCAGCAGGAATTGAACCCTGATATTGAAGTGGTACTAACATTACACTAACCGCTATGTCAGTGGAGAAACTTCAGTGACGGACAACTTTGCAATTCAATGTCTTTGTAATGGTGTAAGTAGGTGGGGCAATGTGCACAGCACAGGGCTAGGAGAGGCTTCAAAGATCCAAAGTACATTTGTTATCAGAATAAAACTCTAAGATTCATCTTCTCCAGACAGCCACGGAACAAAGAAACGCCATGGAACATCAAATGCCCTACGCGCAGTAAAAGAACTAATTGCGCAAATAACAAAAAGCGAGTGAACATCAAACATCGAACCAGGAGTCCAGAAGTGTTCTTACTAGCAAGATCGTTCTTTGCCAAAGCGCCCCAGACTCCACCGATCAACAAAGAGACCAGAATCCAAAAACACGTGCAACATGAAGCTCGAAGCCTCCCAAAACAAGGCCTCGACTTTGCCGATCAATCCTTGCAAAGTGGATCACAAGAGTCCTGCACGTTCCTCCGACAGCAGACAGCGAAAGGGGAGAGGAAGACCGGCCACGTGCAGGACGGCCGCCCGGCCCTCCACTCCAACCCTGCTTGGCGCCTCAACGGGGTCGACCGCGGCCTCCGGGCCGTGCACTCCGCTCCTAGCCTCGCCGAGCTCCCTCGGAGGCAGCAAAGCGCCAGACCGCTCAATCGGCCCAAGAGCGCGCCATCGAGAAAGTGTAAATGGCACGCAGCTTGAAAGAAGTCGCGGTTTCGTGGACCGTCTGCCAAACGTCGCCATGGGTCGTGTTGTTCACTGGGTCCATCTTGCCTTGAAGGGCAGATTTACTTTCCCTGTGCAAACCTATATGGTGACAGCAGAGGGCAGCACAATCCAGGCCGGGAGGATACAGGAGACTGGTGAAGGGTCTCGACGCGAAACATCAACTCCTTCCCCTCCGTAGACGCTGCCTGGTGCTGAGTTCCTCCAGCGTTTTGTGTGTTGCGTCGGGCTCCAGGCCACTTCCATTTCTGTTGTGACTAATTATTCTTTTAAAGACTATTATCTTTATTTCTCATACGCACGTCGAAACATACGGTTAGACACGTCAACGACCAACGCGGTCCGAGGATCGTGCCGGGGGCAGCCCGCAAGTGTCGCCACGGTTCTGGCGCCTACGTAGCATGCCCCGCGACTCACTAGCCCCAACCCGTACGTCTTTGGAATCTGCGGGGAGGGGGCACCAGAGGAGCTGGGGGAGGGCGGCACAGTAGTGTAACGCTTTGCAGCGCCTGCAGTCGGGGGTTCGATTCCTGCCGCGGCCCTGCGAGGAGTCTGTACGTTCTCCCCGTGACCGCAGCTCCGGGGTCCGAAAAAGACGTAATGTCACCAAACAGGTCACCTGTGGGGGGCAAAAAAAAAAGGCTGGCTCACAGGTGCTGCAGGGTATCAAATGGAATATTGTATACAGAGTACAACTCTGAGATTCGCCCTCCCGCAGGCGGCCTGGAAACAGAGAAACACCATGGGACCCGTTCAAGAAAACTTCAGACACCGAACATAGAAACATAGAAACCCTACAGCACAATACAGGCCCTTCCGCCCACAAAGCTGTGCCGAACATGTCCTTACCTGAGAAATTACCTAGGATTACCTATTTTTCTGAGCTCCATGTACCTGTCCAGGTGTCTCTTAAAAGACCCTATCGTTTCCGCCTCCACCACCGTAGCCGGCAGCCTGTTCCACGCACTCACCACTCTCTGTGTAATAAAACTTACCCCTGACATCTCCTCTGTACCTACTTCCAAGCACCTTAAAACTGTGCCTTCTCATGCTAGCCATTTCAGCACCTGGGAAAAAGCCTCTGACTATCCACGATCAATGCCTCTCATCATCTTAGACACCTCTATCAGGTCACCTCTCATCCTCCGTCGCTCCAAGGAGAAAAGGCCGAGTTCACTCAACCTATTCTCATAAGGCATGCTCCCCAATCCAGGCAACATCCTTGTAAATCCCCTCTGCACCCTTTCTACGGTTTCCACATCCTTCCTGTAGCGTAAAGAAACACTGCCTGCGGGAGGTCGAATCTCAGTTGCATTCTGTACACAAATGGCAAAAAGTAAGAGGACAACACATCGAACATCGAGCCAATAGTTTGGATCAGTTCAGGGTCGAGCTGCTAGCCCACTGCAGGCCGTAGGGCAATGCCTTCCTCGCTGAAATGTTCCAGACTGCGTCATTCCAACTGCTCAAAAACAGCAGAAAGATGAGGAAACAGAATCAACAAAGTCCCCCAAATCGAGTGGATGGCGTCTCCGATCGACCCTTGCAGCGTGGGTTCCAAGAGTCCTGCACTTTCCTTGGACGGAGGCCAGCGGGCGGGAGAGGAAGGCCAATCACACACGGGCAGATGGCGCCAAAGGCCCGCCCATCCGCCGCTCTCGACCTCGATCAGAGAGAGGCAGCGGAGCTGGCCGCGGTCTCGCTCCCCGGGCCCCCCCCCCCCCCCAGGCTGCGTACGCTCCGCCCCGAACCGCGGAGACAGCGAAGCGCCAGGTTGCTCGGTTGGTCCAAAAACATGGCACCAAAATGCAAATCATTGTTAGAGGGACTGAATTTACGGGCAGGGAGGTTTTGCTGCAAGCGTACGGGGTAGTGGTGAGGTTGCACGTTTAATACTGCATGGGGTTCTCATCTTGAGGAGAGAGTTCCTGGCTTTACAAGAGAATTCTTAGAAGTGTGGAGGTTCACCAGGTTGATTCCAGAGATGAGGGGGTTTGCCTACGAGGAGAGATTAATACACACTGGAATTCAGAAGAACGAGAGGGGATTTTACAGAAACGTAAGATTATGGAAGGGATAGATGAGATAGAGGCAGGAAAGTTGTTTCCACTGGTAGGTGAGACAAGAACTAGGGGTCGTAGCCTGAAGATTCATAGAACATAGAACAGTTCTCCGACCTTGGCAATCATTTGCAAACGTTCCGTCACCGTTTGAGGAGATATCATCGATGCGCTGGTCACTTGTGGTGTGTCCTCCACGTGCTTGGCCTTTATACACGTATCAATCAGCCAGTTGGCCGACATTACAGGGAATCGATTGCGAGGGAGGGTGGCGATCTCGTCGCTGATTGGTTGCGTGGCGGACTCTGCGCTTTGAGGTCTGGAATTTTGCCCGCACTGGCTCATAAGCAGAATCGGGTTCTACGTGCCTGTTTACAGAACTGTTTTGTGGAAAACCAGGCTCTCAGGAATCCTCTTGCGCCACGACTCTCATTGGCGCCCTGGCCAGTTTGTGCCCCTCTTGGTCGTCGTGGGTAGAGATGAGGGAGAGTTGGCGCCAGCTGGTATTCATTGCCAAGATCAGGGAACAGCTGAACCCACCCATCAGCCACCTGAGCTACACTTTTTCCAAGTTATTTCTATCCAGGACGTGCCCTCTTTTCATTGCTACCATCAGGAACCTGAATCAAATCAGAATCGGGTTTAACATCACTGGCACATGCTGTGAAATTTTTTAACCTTGCGGCAGCAGTACAGTGCAATACGATAATAACAGAGGGGAAAAAACTGAATTACAGTAAGTATGTATATAGTAAATGGTAAATTAAATAAGTAGTGGAAAAGTACACTTTTAAAGAAAGTAGTGAGTTCATGGGTTCAATATCCATTCAGAAATCGGATGGCAGAGGGAAAGAAGCTGTTCCTGGTCGTTGAGTGTGTGCCTTCAGGCTCCTGTACCTCCTCCCTGATGGCAGAGGGGAAGAAGCTGTTCCTGAATCGCTGAGTGTGTGCCTTTCAGGCTTCTGTACCTCCTCCCTGATGGCAGAGGGGAAGAAGCTGTTCCTGAATCGCTGAGTGTGTGTCTTCAGGCTTCTGTACCTCCTCCCTGATGGCAGAGGGGAAGAAGCTGTTCCTGAATCGCTGAGTGTGTGCCTTTCAGGCTTCTGTACCTCCTACCTGATGGTATCAGTGAGAAGAGGGCACGTCCTGGGTGGTGGGGGTCCTTAATGATGGACGCTGCCTTTTTGAGGCACCGCTCCTCGAAGATGTCCTGGACACTACAGAGGCTGGTGCCCACGATGGAGCTGACTGAGTTTACAACTCTCTGCAGCTTATTTCAACCCTGTGCAGTAGCCCCCCACCACCACCCCCATACGAGACGGTGATGCAGCCAGTCAGAATGCTCTCCACTGTACACCTGTAGAAATTTGCAAGTGTTTTTGGGGACATACTAAATCTCCTCAAATGCCTAATGAAATAAATCTGCAATCGTGCCTTCTTTGTAGCTGCAAAGAAACATTCAATGTTTTAAGAACAACTTCCCCTATTCAGATTTTGGAAGTGACAATGAACCCATGGACCCCACCTCACGATTTTGGCTCTCTTTTTGCAGTACTTAATTAATTTTTTAAAATGCATATATTGTTGTAATCTATAGCTTTTTATTATTACGTACTGGTGTCACAAGACAACAAATTTCACCACATATGCCAGTGATATCAAACCTGATTCTGATCTTACCGAAGCAACTCCGTGGTGGATGGTCGTATGAGCAGCCGGTGCCTATCACAAGTCCTGATTATGTGACCTCTGACGCCAGGCAGGCAATCTCAGATGAGTATTGATAATGGCTGGGGTCACCCGTCGTGTAAGGACGTTGCCCAGAAGGAGGCAATGGCAAACCACTTCTGTAGAAACATTTGCCAAGAACTATCGTGGTCAAAGGCCATAATCGCCGACATCATACGACATGGCACATATGATGATGATTGGGTAGAACATATAAAATGCTGGAGGAACTCAGCAGGTCGGGCAGTTACATAGGAAAGGAATAAACAGTCGACGTTTTGGGCTGAGACCCTTCATCTAGGCCTGAAACATGGACTATTTATTCCACTCCATAGATGCTGCCCGACCTGCTGAGTTCCTCCACCATTTTGTGTGTGTTACTCTGGTTTTCCACTATCAGCGTTCAAGATTGTTTTACAGAATTTCTGGTACAGAAGGGTAAAGCAGAATAAAATTCTGGAGAACCTCTTCTAAACGTGCAGGAGTACACTTTAAAGCCACCACTCCCTAAACTTCTCAAGACACTTCTGTAAAAAAAAACCCAGAAGAGAGGTGGAAAGGCCATTTGGCCCTTCAAGCGCTGCCGGTCAACAAGGCCGTATTTTCCAGCTCTCTTTGACTGAGGGCAGTTAGTTCATGGTCTGCCTGCTCCGAGGTGGGTTCAGCCCTCATCTCCTCTGCCTGTAGTCTTTGCATTGCTGGGGTAGAATCTGGAAGGGAGATGGCGTGGACATGTGTAAGATCAGTTACAGAGAGAATTAGTGGGGAACTAAGTTTAGCTTTATTTGTCAGACGTACAGAGAAATGCGTCACTTGCGTCAACGACCAACCCCGCCCGAGGATGTGCTGGGGGGGGGCAGCCCGCCAGTGCCACCACACTCTGGCGCCACAACGCACCAGCCCGAACCTGTACGTCTTTGGAATGCGGGAGGAAACCCACGCCATCGTGCAGACTCCTCACAGGCAGCGGCAGGAATTGACCCCAATCACTTGCGCTGTAGAGTGTGACCCTGGGACGGGACTGCATCGACAGCTGTCATAGGCTCGACGGGCCGAGTGACCTCAATGTCATAAATGACAATTGCCTAGTCGTCCATGTGGGGCAATTTTGTTTTTAACAGTGGCGGATGTCTGGAGTGCACTGCCATGAGGGGCGGGGGAGGTGTTTCAGAGGCTCTCATAGGCAAATGGGGGTGTGTGTGTGTGTGTGTGTGTGTGTGTGTGTGTGTGTGTGTGTGTGTGTGTGTGTGTGTGTCTGGGGGGGGGGGTATAGAGATTTCATAGACAGAAGAAATTGGTTGAGCTCAGCATTTAAGTACCAGTTTAACTAGGGTGGGATGGTAGCATAGCGGTTAGCACAACGGATTACAGTACCAGCGACCCGGGTTCATTCCCGCCGCTGTCCTGTGAGGAGTTTGCACGTTCTCCCCGTGACCGCGTGGGTTTTCCCCGGGTGCTCCGGTTTCCCCTCACAGTCCAAGGACGTACGTACTAGTTGGTAGGTTAATTTGGTCAGTGTAAGTTGTCCCGTGATTAGGGTTAAATTGGGAGACTGCTGGGGGCACTCACTCATTAAACAAACAAGAAACAAGTACAGCAGAATGTTGTGGGGCCAAAGGGCCTTAATTGTCTGACAATCTGCGAAACATGGAGTGATCCAGTGCGGAAATAACCCCGTTGGCCTAATCCCATGTTATGCTCCCCACATTATATGGTCTCACACACACCAAAGTGTTGGGTCACCCAGCGGCAGAGGCCAGGATCGAACTTGGGGTCCCCGGGTCCCTGGGCCAGCGGCTCAACCCGCTGCGCCACTGAGCCAGCCACCGCGGCACAGATGGCAGAGGGCAGGTTAGACTGTTTAAGGTGCATTTCCAGTCTCGGCGCAGCGCCGGCTAACACCTGTCTTTGTCCGAGCAGGGATCCGCCCGTACAAGTGCGACCTGTGTGAGAAGGCCTTCACCCAACGCTGCTCGCTGGAGTCCCACCTCAAGAAGATCCATGGCGTCCACCAGGCCTACGCCTACAAGGAGCGGCGGACCAAGCTCTACGTGTGTGAAGACTGCGGCTTCACGGCCGAGAGTCAGGAGGGACACTTCGTCCACATGAGGGAAAGGCACCCGGACAGCCCCTCGCTGCGCAAGAGCACCAAGAAAATGGTGGTACTGCAGTCCGGCCTCGGCTCGTCTTCCTGATGCCCCGTCTGCTCCCCCCCCCCTCCCATCCAGTGGTGGGTGAGGGGGGAGGTGGGCTTTGAGAGCCCGTCTCAACGCTGCTGCAACACCCAGCTTTGGCTGGAACGCTCGTGTTGACGGGAGTGTTTCAGCCAGCTCCTTCCCTCTCCACCTCCAACATGTTCTCAAGGCCTCTCCGCCCCCAACTGGAAAGAGCGGGAGGAGGTTCTGCGGAAGTTGCCTCAGGCGGGGCAGCCGAAGCAACTCCAACCCGCTACAGTCGGAAACCGGTCCAGGGGCCGCGATCAGGACTGGCGCCACTGATCACGTCAGCGCTGACAGCTCCGAAGCCGTGCCTTCACCACCCCCACCCCCACCCGCCACCCCCGGCCTTTTGCACTGACCCGCCCAGGACGAGATCAGCTACCTGCTTTGCGGACCCCACGCCTGCACCTTGTTGGAGTTTCCTGGCTGGAAATTTGACTGTCCCACTTCCCCTAAACGGTTGCCACCTGATCCCACTAACTTACCTCCGGAACTATTTTCAACGAGGGGAAAAAGGGGGTAAAAATGGCACTTTTTATTTTAAACGGTTGCTGCTCGATGGGGCTGACGGACTTCACGGGTATCGCTGACCACAGCTGTCCTCTCCACACACAACCGACCTACTTACAAAAGGAATCACTGGCACGTGGTCACGCTGGACCTGGAGATACTAACACCTGCTGCTGACAACTTTCAACTTCTGGGGACTTCAGTGGGATAGAGTGGGTGAGGTGGGGGGGTGGGGGGGGGGTTGGGAATGTAGGGGAACGGACTGCTGGGTGGATGCTGCTTACTATCTATGGCATCGAGCACTTTTTATATCATAAGAGAACCGGGAAAAGCAACATCAGTCTTGACAATTGGTGGTGAAACATAATTCTGTAGGCAGTACGTATAACTTCTTAACTAACTGGAACTTTCGCCCTTCTGATTCTTACGTGACCTTTGGAATTGATTTGCAGATAATTTAGTTTAAAATTTTCTGCTCAGGGATTTTGTGCAACAGGTACATATTTTAATGACACAGTTGTGGGACTTCTGACTGTGGATATGGAATAAAGCTCCCTCCACACCGTCCCATCACACACTCCCGGGGTCAGACACAGAGTGAAGCTCCCTCCACACCGTCCCATCACACACTCCCGGGGTCAGACACAGAGTGAAGCTCCCTCCACACCGTCCCATCACACACCCCCGGGGTCAGACACAGAGTGAATCTCTCTCCACACCGTCCCATCACACACTCCCGGGGTCAGACACAGAGTGAAGCTCCCTCCACACTGTCCCATCACACACTCCCGGGGTCAGACACAGAGTGAAGCTCCCTCTACACCGTCCCATCACACACTCCCGGGGTCAGACACAGAGTGAAGCACCCTCCACACCGTACCATCACATACTCCCGGGGTCAGACACAGACTGAAGCTCCCTCTACACCATCCCGTCACACACTCCCGGGGTCAGACACAGACTGAAGCTCCCTCTACACCGTCCCATCACACACTCCCGGGGTCAGACACAGAATGAATCTCCCTCCACACCGTCCCATCACACACTCCCGGGGTCAGACACAGAGTGAATCTCCCTCCACACCGTCCCATCACACACTCCCGGGGTCAGACACAGAATGAATCTCCCTCCACACAGTCCCATCACACACTCCCGGGGTCAGACACAGAGTGACCCTCCCTCCACACCGTCCTATCACACACTCCCGGGGTCAGACACAGAGTGAAGCTCCCTCCACACTGTCCCATCACACACTCCCGGGGTCAGACACAGAGTGAATCTCCCTCCACACCGTCCCATCACACACTCCCGGGGTCAGACACAGAGTGAATCTCCCTCCACACCGCCCCATCACACATCCCCCGGGGTCAGACACAGAGTGAAGCTCCCTCCACACCGTCCCATCACACGCTCCCGGGGTCAGACACAGAGTGAAGCTCCCTCCACACCGTACCATCACACACTCCTAAGAACAGTTTAGAAATAAAAGAATGAAAATAGTTGTTTATGTACACATTAAAACTCACTACTGAATGGATTAGGTCTTGATTCGGAAGGTGGGGGGGGGGGGGGGGGAATGAGCCCAAACAGCCTGTCTGATCCCACAGGGACTGGAACTACTTGACTGTTCCAGGCTCACGAGTTGGGGAGGGTCAGTGCCATGCTAAGATGTGAGGTCCCTCAGCCCGAAGGGTTTTCACTCTGTATCAGCCCCGGGAGACACGAGACTGCAGGTGCTGGGATTGGGAGCAACACACAAAGCCCCAGAAGGCAGATTCAGCAGGTCGGGCAGCATCTGCGTGGAGGGAAATGAACAGTCGGGGCCACGGACCGAGAACTCCCCCCGAAGCGTCGACTGTCCATTTCCCCCCTCCGTAGACGCTACCTGTCCTGCTGAGTGTTTATCATCATGTTCCGAACTGCTGCTGTCAGAACCCGCCCCTCCTCAAAGCCACCTCGTCGACCCAATCCTGAGGCGATGATGTGGCTCCATGCTGCGGCGTCAGTGGGCAGCATTCCTGTTGGCACAACTATGGTACTTTACTTTGTTACAGCACTGTATAAACTTGGAGTACAGGGAAAAAAAAGTTGCAAAATTTCAGCAATACAGTATGTGTTTTCAATGTATTTTAAAACTATTTTTTAATTATCTACTATTGGTGATGGAACTTATTTTGCAATTTATTTATTTAGAGATGCCACATGATACCAGGGCTTTCTGGCCCAACTCTGCTTTGTTCAGTAACTCCAGAAAGTACTTACTGGCCGCTATGCCACTGGCGTTTGATGGTCCTCCATCTCTGGTGATATTCAGGGCTCCTATCAGTAGCTTCCTCTCGGTTTTCACTACTGTGAGACATGCAAGTCCCAGATGGAGACTCAGGAATACCGTCACACTCGTATGTAGAAGGACTCTGTTTCCGTAACAGTTTTGTTTGACCAGTCGGGGTTGTTAGCCCTGAACCTGGAGGACCAGTGGACCGCTCTTAGACTGACCTCTACCCTTTGACCTTTTTTTTGGCATTGGTGACCCTACCAAGAGCCAAAACATAAAGCCATGACCCCAGCCAACTTCGCTCCCCGGGTCTTTGAGGCACGCAAGCCTCCAAACGATGACAGGGTTAACTAATCAAAAGAAAAATACAGTAGCCGGGGGGTACGTTTAGTTTTACTTTAGTGAGGCATGCACTTATGATGTGGTGGCTTGATAACGTATGCCATTTACATAGTTTTACATATAACTCATGATGAATTATGTAAGCTAACCAAGAATGCTTAATTAAGTAATATATGTAAAATATCTCTCAAATATTACTGAAATATTAAATACACTACACTCCTCCCTGATTAGCTATAAACTCAATAAACTGTAGACTGCATTCTGTGCGGGGAAGTTTATAAAGTCGAAAATCTTTTGCATGGGGGCAGTTCCACTCTCTTGACATCAGAAGTCCAGGTCCAGAGGGACGAACAAGCATCACAGACTGGGGTCTTCCCTGTTTGCAGTGGGTGACTGTGACGTCTTCTGTGCCTCGTTGTGCTCTTTCCTCTCAGAACCGTCTTCCTGGATGCTGGATCTTTGCTGCAGATCTCACCCGCCCAGTCTGCCACCGGACTGTATATATGCTGCACGCACATTGTATATAGAGTATAAATACAGTATACTGTATGATACAACTACTAAATAGACATCCACAGCATCATACATTGTAAACTGTCCCATTCAGGCCTGAAGATGTAATCGTGGAGGATTTAACGTGGGATAACATCTTTCCTGACAAGGGAGGATCACTCTGCTTGGTAGGAGAGACCTGTGACTGTGAAACAATCTCGGACTCTGGGAATGGTTGTAGGAGTTGACTCTGGAACTGCGGGAAGTGGTTCTGACAGCCCTGGACAATTTCTTCTCCAACAATTGTCTCCGTTCTCCTCAACCGATCGATAAATCGGCTCCAGATGACATCCGACGCGATCTCTGCTGTGCAGGAGAGGGGTCCAGTTCCGTCCTTAATCTCCCCAAGTACCCACTTTTGACCACCTCTGTGGTCGCTCGCCGGGAGTGAAGCAATCACACCTCCTCGTTCGAGGAGCCCTCAATTTGCCTCTTAGCATCCTCCTGAGGCTGGGCTTGAGGAGGCCCAAGCACGAGCGCGAGGGACGACCCAGGAACTGCGTAGCTGGTGAGTTGTTGGTTGTGGAGCGTGCAGCACTGCGATCCGCAAGGAAAATTGGCGAGCTTCTAGTTCGGTGTTCACGTAGTGTGCTCTTTAGACTCTCAACAAAAAACCTTTCTGCCAAGCCATTTGTAGCTGGGTGGTACGGTGCAGGTATAATATGCCTTATTCCATTCATTTTCAGGAACGGCTGAAACTGTTCCAATACAAGCTGTGGTCCATTGTCACTGACTAAGTGTTGTGGAATACCAGAGCTTGAGAAGTGGCTTAACAACACATCAACACGTCTGTTGGGAATACGTCTGGCCACTTTGTAGCTGCATCCATTATTACCGAGAAATTTGTTCCTATGAATGGTCTGGCAAAATCCATACGGTTCCTCGGGCAGGCCATTCCCCGGGATGGAGAGGTGCTGTATTTGGCATCTTCCAGACTTGTTGGCACTCTGGCCAACTGCTCAGTCTGCTGACTAGACAAAGCTTCGAGCCAACACTTTCGCTTTGACCACGCCGAGATGACAGGCATTTAGCTCCTCCAACACTTTAGCCCTCAGTTCGGATAGCACAACAACTCTCAATCCCCACATGTTCATCCTGGTGCTGGTAAAAAAAATAGGAAAAGTGAGATTTCTGCTGCACATTCCAGCCATTTTGGGTGGCCACGTAGGCCTGAGACGGAGTGTGGGGGTCTCTTCTGGTTTCCCCTTGCCGCAATAGGGAGATCTTTGATTTGCGTTAGGGAGAATATGTCAATAGAAGCATCCTCTTTTCTAAATTTTTCAGGTATTTCCTTTCCCAAGGATAAATGGGACAATACATTAGCATTTCCATGGTTAGTCGTCCTCTTGAATTCGATCTTGTAATTGTGTCCTCCAAGAAACAGAGCCCAGCTCTGCATTCGTGCTGCTGCTGTTAGTGGAACATCCTTCCGTGGATTGAAAATGGACACTAGTAGTTGATGATCAGTAACGAGGGTAAACTCTCTCCCATACAAGTACTGGTTGAAACGTTTTACACCCCAAACCAGACTTAAGACCTCTCTGTCAATCTGTGCATAAGTTTTCTCCACAGTGGTAAGGAAACATGATGCAAAGACTATTCCATCACTCATAGTATGAGACAGGACTGCTCTTACACCAGAAGTTTGAGGCAGCACAGGTAAGCTTCACTGGACTATTGTGAGGGCAGTGTCTGATGTCATCGTTTCCTTCACCTTTTGGAAAGCCACCTCACACGGCTTTGTCCACTGCCATTTCCTCCTAACCTGAGGTCATGAGTTCAAGGGATGGAGCACATTAGCCAGGTTTGGCAGAAATCTGTTGTAGTAATGGACAAATCCCAAAAAGCAATGAAACTGTGACACGTCCTTCTGGCCGACAAATCCCAAAAAGCAATGAAACTGTGACACGTCCTTCTGGCCCTGGGGCATCCACAACTGCTTGAATTTTCTGAGCACACTTGCGTAATCCTTGCGCCTCAACGGTATGACCACAGTAAGTGATGCTTGGTTCAAGTTCAAGTTGAAGTTTGTTTAATTGTCATTTAATGTAACCCCCGGCTCGCCCAGCTGCATTAGTCCAGGTGGCCGGCTCTGCCAAACGAATGAAATCTCATTTGTGTGGATGCTGCTACAACTCAGTACCATGAAATATAGAACGGTACACCATATGCAATTAAATAATTGAGCTTTATAATTCTTAATTTGACTGTAGGGTTAGTAAAGAAAAAGGGCCCATTTTAATGAAACAGTCTATTGTGCACGTAGGAGCTCACGGTTTTTCCCCATCGATTTCCACCGAGCCTGGTCGACTCCGGACCCTCACTCCAAGTCCACTCCACCCTGCGGTCTACCCGCTCGTTCCTCTCACGTCTTCCCTCTTCATCTCTCGCCGACAAACGACTGCGAATACCTCCACTCAGACACGCAAGAATGAAACAACACTCCCCCTCGTTGGACGGCGCACATTCCAAAGCCCCCGTTATCTCTAGTCATAACCCAAACACCGCTGCTACAGAGAAACCATCACATTAGCAGTGAAACCTTACAGAGCATTACTCTCTCCCCCCACCAAAGTTAGTCATGTCCTCATGACTTTGAGATAATTCGCCAACTCATCCTGCAACACACGAAGTCCAACCCAGGTGTAAAAGGCAGTGACATAGCTCTCCACAATGGTAGGGGTCACACTCTATTCTCCCGGTGCTACATAGGCCAGCCTATCCGGTGGTCTCCTAATTCTCTGAGACCTCCGTTCCAACCAGGGAGTCCCTGAAGTTGACTGACTCAGTGGTCAACTTGCTCCCCTTTACAGAGGGTTTCTCCCCAGCCTGTCTCACCAGGACGCTAGACATTACCGTCACCGGGAACAGACGCGCCAGGGGCATCCCTCGCTTTAAAGTGACCTCCCTCTTCACAGTGTTCCTGACAGTCATTGCCACCCTGCTCACCTGTACAACTGAGGGCTTCTGCAGTTCGGGCCTCACCAGTACCCCAGCAGGAAATCCTAACTCCCCCTCGTGGTTATCTAACAACTGGGAGGTCTGCTCCGCCCAAGTCTCATACCCCTCTTCCCCCTAAGGGGTGGGTGTTATTCCAGAGAATATTCATAGCTTCCGGTGGGGACCTTCTGCCTGTGAACTGGGCCATTTATTCGCCAGAGAGGTAAGGGCTGATGCCAGCTCAGAACCCTCTCTCTTCACTGGGGGACGGGGACTAGTTAAGCATTCCAAATCCGACCACTCCTCAGAAACAATAGAACCCTGTCTTTGAAGTCTCTGCCCCCCAGCCACGGGGAACTTGACTTGTGACTCAGCCTGCTCCCCTACACTCCCCTCCTCCCATGGACAGTCCACGGCGCCCCCCCCCCCCCCTCACCTGGGGCACCGATGGTACCGGGCAGCTCCACTGCCGTTATGTCAGTGCTAGTCCGCAGTAAAACGAGTGCCCGCCATTTTATCAAACCTTCCCCTGCAATCGTAACTTTGCTGACAACTCTAACAGTACTTAAAAGTCGAATTAACAATTCATCTGGAGCACGAATATCTACCACACTCAACACGCACACATTAGTTATCGGTAACCCCATGGAGGAACACACCACCACTCCACCCCGGCAGCATCCATACCAACTCAAACTTAAACACACAACCCACTGGTTCAATGCTCAGGGCCAACACACAGCATCCAACGGCATCAATCCCGTTTGAGCCCCCACAATAGTAACACCCCCCCCCCCCCCCCCAGTTTCACCTGGCTATGTTAGTCAAGGGTAGTGGTCACCAACCAGTCGATCATGATCGACTGGTCGATCTTTGAGATTTTCCCAGTAGATCCCGAAAAAGAATGAAAAATGCGCACCGGGCAGAAAAGACCGCAATCCCGGGAACAACCTCTCCCCACAAACACCTCTCCGCAGTGGGAGCACGGCTACATCACCATTATCCTAATCGGCATCAACCTATCTTTATAATGCTCAGATTACAACACGTCTCCCCCTTTAACTTCCAGCATTCCCCAAATGTAAAAGAACTGGGAAACAAAAAACAGTGGTGTCATTAGCTTGCGTACCTCTGAAACTTATACTGGTGTCTCAGTAACAGTTTACCAATACAAAACACATAATCCAATTATCTGTTGTGTAATCAAATATATCTATCTCTCAAAGTAGCCAGCCATTTTCTGCTTTTTTTAAATTATAATCATCAGCTACTGTTTATGAAGCCATGAATTTTGTCCGTTTTCTGCCTTTTTTTTTAACTCGACCGTCTCTGTTCCCTTCTGAAGAAAACGCATGCTGTGCTCTTTTATTTTAACTTGGAACGTTTTACCGCGCTTCAGCAGATAGGTTCATTTTTTTTAAAAAATGCCTCATCGCCACTGTTATGTCTTGTAACTCCAAAAGTTAATCAAAAGAAAAACATGGAGCCAGGGATAAGTCATGTATGTTTAGTTTTACTTTAGTGTGGCGTGCACGTATGACACGGTGGCATGATAACATATACCATTCACTTGGTTTTACGTACAACCCAGCATGAATTATGTACACAAAAACAAATGCTTAGTCAAACAATATATTTACAATATTACTCAAATGTCACTGAAATATTAAATACACAACACCAACGAGCCCGCGCTGTTCAATTCCTCTCACGTGACCCATATTAGGGCCATAAGACATGGGCTGTATGGCCCATCAAGTCTGCTCCTCTATTCCATCGTGGCTAATTTATTATCCTTCTCAACCCCACTCTCCTGACTTCTCCCCGTAAACGTTGACACTCTGACTAACCCTGAACCGACCAACCTCTGCTTTGAATATGACAATGACATGATTTTCACAGCCATCTGTGGCAATAAATTTTACAGTTGCACTACCGTCGGGCTGAATAAATCCCTCCACATCTCTGTTCTAAAGGGACATCATTGTATTCTGAGGATGTGCGAGACTCTCCCACTATGAGAATGTCCATTCTCTAAAAGCCTTTCAATATTCCAGGGGTTTTAATAAGATTCCCCATCATTCCTGTAAACTCCGATGAGTACAGGCCCAGAGCCATCAAATACTCCTCATTCCTGGGATCATTCTCGAGAACCCCCTCTGGACCCTCTCCAATGCCAGCTCATTCTTTCTTAGACTAGGGATTCAAAACAACTCACAATACTCCAAGCACAGTTAACCCTGTGTTGCCCTTAAGGCATTTATTTAACTGTATTACATTTCCGCTTTAAATAATTTGTTTGCAGCTATTTCTAGTTAAAGATAATATTTATTGTCTATGGTATATGATGACGTCACCTCCAGTTTCGCCGCGTTGAGGGGGGTAAGTTCCGGTTCGGAGAAGGTGGAAAGGTGGGGGCTTTGCGTGCAGCATGAATGTGAACAGCTCCGTCTACCCACAAAGAAACATTATAGAAGCAATGCTGTAAGTTCATATGACAGTACTTGAAGTTAAAATATTAACGCGGATTCTGTTAAAGGAAGCGGCGGTTGGAGCAGCGCGCGCGTGGCGGCTTTTCAATTTCAAACGTGGGGTCGGCTCGAGCCCAGCTGTGGTTTGACACGACCCCCTCGCTCCCCTGGGCAGCTGCAGACACTCGCTAAAAGTAAAGAGCACGCGTGGTCTCAAGAATGAAACAGATACTGTATATATTCTGTATTATTTTATCAACAGTCTCCACCATACGTTAATGTGGAAGAGTGAACAGTAGACGGTTAATCGCACTGCGACTCTGTCTTCATTGGCTCCAGTTTAACTTGGTGTTTAGTCAGAGTTTCAACACACTGCACGAGAACACTACTGACCCGTTATGTCAAGGTCTCCGCACTGTCTTTGTCAGCTTACCGTCGTGACTGTCACCTTGCTGAACTTCCACACGAAGAGTATACGCTCTGCTCCGTTAGCACGCCGCTCTAACTAACGGTGTGGGAGGAAACTCAGGTGGTCATGGAGAGAAAGTACAAACTCTTTACAGACAGTGGTGGGGTTTGAACCCCGGGTCACTGCTGCTGTCATAGTGTTTGACTAAACACTACGCTACCGTGTTGCCCATTAACAAAAAAAAAATTAACAATAGACCTTGGAGTTTTGCAGGTCAGATTTTACCTACAATAGACAATATAGACTTAATATTACTGTGTACAGTTCTGGTCACCCTACTATAGGAAATATAGGAAGAACTGCAGTGAAGTTTAATGAGGATCACACACAAAATGCTGGAGGAACTCAGCAGGTCAGGCAGCGTCTATGGAAATGAATAAACAGTCGATGTCTCGGGTTGCGACCCTTCCTCGGGACTGGAAAGGAAGGGAGAAGTTGCCAGAATGAAAAGGTGGGGGGGGGGGGGTGGAGGAGAAAGAAAACAAGCTCAAAGGTGAAGTCGGGTGGGTGGGAAAGATAAAGGGCTGGACAGGAAAGAATCTGATAGGAGAGGAAAGTGGACCATTGGAGAAAGGGAAGGAGGAGGGGACCCAGGGGGAAGTGATAGGCAGGTGAGAAGAGGTAAGAGGCCAGAGTCGGGAAGAGGGAAGGGGGAGGGGAAAAGAAAAAGTATTAGAAAAAACAAATTACCTGAAGTTGGAGAAATCAGTGTTCATGCCATCAGACTGGAGGCTCCCCAGACAGAATATGAGGGGTCCCATTGCAATTTGCCTATTGCCACAATAGGTCAACGGCAGACGCAATCTCAATGGCTCTCCACATGACTTTAGACCACCTAGACAACACAAACACTAACGTCAGGATGCTGTTCATCGACTATAGTTCAGCATTTAATACCATCATTCCCACAATCCTGACTGAGAAATTGCAGAACCTGGGCCTCTGTACCTCCCTCTGCAATGGATCCTTGACTTCCTAACTGGAAGACCACAGTCTGTGCGGACTGGTGATAACATCTCCTTCTCACTGACAATCAACACTGGCACACCTCAGGGGTGTGTACTTAGCCCACTGCTCTACTCTCGCTATGCGCATGACCGTGTGGCTAGGCATAGCTCAAGTACCATCTACAAATTTGCTGACGGTACAACCATTGTTGGTAGAATCCCAGGTGGTGACGAGAGGGCGCACAGGAGTAAGATATACCAACTAGTGGATTGGTGCCACAGCAACGACTTGGCACTCAACGTCATTAAGACAAAAGAGCTGATTGTGGACTTCAGGAAGGGTAAGATGAAGGAGCACATGCCAATCCTCAGAGGGATCAGAAGTGGAGAGAGTGAGCAGTTTCAAGTTCCTGGGTGTCAAGCTCTCTGAGGATCTAACCTTGTCCCAACATATCGATGTAGTCATAAAGAAGACAAGACAGCGGCTATACTTCATTAGGAGCTTGAAGAGATTTAACACGTCAACAAATACACTCAAAAGCTTCTATAGTTGTACCGTGGAGAGCATTCTGACAGGCTGCATCACTGTCTGGTACGGAGGGGCTACTGCACAGAACTGAAAGAAGCTGCAGAAGGTTGTAAATCTAATCAGCTCCATCTTGGGTACTAGACTACAAAGTAGCCAGGACATCCTTAGGGAGCGGTGCATCAGAAAGGCAGCATCCATTATTAAAGACCTCCAGCACCCAGGACATGCCCTTTTCTCACTGTTACCATCAGGGAGGAGGTACAGAAGCCTGAAGGCACACACTCAGCGATTCAGGAACAGCTTCTTCCCCTCTGCCATCAGGGAGGAGGTACAGGAGCCTGAAGGCACACACTCAGCGATTAGGAACAGCTTCTTCCCCTCTGTCATCAGGGAGGAGGTACAGGAGCCTGAAGACGCAAACTCAGCGATTCAGGAACAGCTTCTTCCCCTCTGCCATCAGGGAGGGGGTACAGGAGCCTGAAGGCACACACTCAGCGATTAGGAACAGCTTCTTCCCCTCCGCCGATTCCTAAATGAATGTTGAAGCTTTGGACACTATCACCCTTTTTTTTAATATACAGTATTTCTGTTTTTGCACATTTTAAAAAATCTAATCAATATACGTAATTGATTTACTTGTTTATTTATTATTATGTTTTATTTTATTTATTATTATTATTTTCTCTCTTTGCTAGATTATGTATTGCATTGCTAAGTTAACAAATTTCACGTCACATGCCAGTGATAATAGACCTGATTCTGATTCCAGCCTCAGAGTGGCAGAAGAGGAGGCCATGGACCGACATGTTGAAACGGGAATGGGAATTAAAAGTGCCGCGACACTTGTGGGCTGCCATTGTCGGCCACTGACGCAAAAGGCGCGCGTTTCACTATCCTCCGACGCACGTGACAAATAAAGCTAATCTATTCTTTCAGACGGGAAACAATCCAATCTCAATCCTCTCCCATGAGAGGACAGAATGCCATTTGCCCCTTAGTTTACCATTCCAACAACCCACCAGACCAGTTCTGCTACTCCAGCTCCTCTTTCTCTAAATTCCTCAAGTCAAGTCAAGTTTATTATCGTTAAACTATATACATCTGTACTGTCAAACAAGGTGTTTCTCCAGAGCAGGGTGTAAAGCACAGTCATACACATAACACACAATAACTTAGGAAAGTGAGAATAAAATCTACAAATTAGTTACGCAAAAATAAACAACGTGAATTGCATAACTTTAATTTTGAAGGGTACAGTACAGATTATCCAGTGACACTTCGAATGAGATGCGGCAGTGAGTACAGAAGCCTATCGGCCTGAGGGAAGAAACTGTTTCCCATCCTGACCGTTCCTGTCTTTATGCATCGGAGTCTCCTGCCTGATGGTAGAAAGTCAAAGAGGATGCTGGATGGACAGGCGGGATCCTGGATAAAACTATGTCCCAGATGGATGGTAGGGAGACCCCTATGATCCTCTCAGCCCTTCTCAAGTACCCAAACTGTTACCGGTCTAAGCTTTAAATAAAGAAATAAAGAGATGGGTGGATTAGCCTTACCCAATTTTAGGTTTTACTATTGGGCTGCCAATATAAGGAATATTACTTTTTGGTCCTTTTATATTTATCGTAAAGATTGCCCATCATGGGTCTCCTTAGAAGTTAATTCTGTAAAAAATTCCTCTATTGTCTCTCTTCTTGGATCATACTCTTCTTTTTCAGCAAATAAAACAACAGTTAACATAATTGTTAAGCAAAGTTTAAGGATCTGGTCTCAATTTAGAAAAATTTTTGGTGTAGCGAATTTTTCATTATCATCTCCCATTCTCCTTAATTTCTTTTTATCCCTTCCGTGACTGACAAAGTCTTTAAAGATTGCGATGAACTAGTTATTAAGCGTTTTTGGGACCTGGTTATCTCAGGATCTCTTGCTTAATTTGATCAATTGTCAACTAAATTTGTACTGCCAAAAACACATTTTTACAGATACGTTCAAATTAGAGATTTCTTACGTTCCCAATTAACTACTTTTCCTATAGGTCCTGATAAAAATTTACTGGACGATCTTTTAAATTTAAAACCTTTTGTTAATGGTTCTAAGCTTTGAAATTTTACCGACGGTACCTTGGCTTCAGCACCAGTTTCTGGGTGGGTGGGAGGGAGGGGCAAAGATGCAATCTGTCCTGCAGGAAGCGGTGGAAAGGTGGGGCTCTCTCCATCAAGGAGTGGCGCAAGTAAATAGCGCGGGTGCATGCAAATAGCTGGAAAACACACAGGCGGGAGGGTCACAAGGTTCGAAGCCGTGCACCTCGAGATAAGCCTTCACAGTGCAAAGCAAATTTATTATCGCAGTACCACATACCTGCTACCTTGACGTTCATCTTCTTGCGGGCATTCACAGTAGAAAAAAGGAAATACAATAGAACAAATGAAAAACTACCCACAAATAAAGACTGACAAGCTACCGATATGGAAAAGAAGACAAACTGTGCAAATGCCATCGTAATAGTAATAAATACATAAACAGAAGATTCCTTGGGGCAATACAGGACCAGGTGGCTAACACAAAAATGACCAAAAATGCATAATGAAAGACAAACTAATTCAAGATGAGAAAATGCTAAGGGAAACCAGAAGCAATCCAACACATTACAGGATCCTGCAGCAGTTTAACTCAATCTGATTACTCACACAGGTGCAGTCAAGGGGCAAACATCATTCCCCCAAAATCTTGCTTTAAAATGCAAACTCATAAAAGACACTACACCTTACAAGCCTTGAGTCAATTTTAGAGTCAGAGTCCCACAAATTATATTATGACTGATTTGTTATTCTAGATAGGACAATCCATAATAACTGTCTGGAAATAATATCACAGGACAAACAAGCAAGGACAATTTATTTAATAGATACAGCCATTCCAAACACTCACAAAGTACAGAAATCAGTAAGTGAAAAAACACCAGAAATATGCTGAATTAAAAGAGGAAATTGAAAGACTATGGAATATGAACAGGGTATACGTTATACCAATAGTAATATCTACAGCTGGTGTGGGGCCCAAGGGCTTCTGTGGCTCCGTCCCAATGGTAGTGGCAAGACGATAGCATGGCCTGGATGGAGACAGCGCTCTTTGTAGATGTGCTCAGTGGTGGGGAGGGCTTTGCCTGTGGAGGACCGGGGTGTAGCCGCCATTGTTGTAGACTGCTGGGCCCTGGCGTCGCCGACAGGATCACTTTAAGTCAAGACAAGTCACTTTTTATTGTCATTCCGACCATAACTGCTGGTACAGTACACAGTAAAAACGAGACGACGTTTTTCAGGACCATGGTGCTACGTGAACAGTACAAAAACTACACTGAACTACGTAAACCAACACAAAAACTACACTAGACTACAGACCTACCCAGGACTGCAGAAAGTACACAGAACAGTGCAGGCGTTACAATAAATAGTAAACAAGACAATAGGCGCAGCAGAGGGCAGTAGGTTGGTAGTCCGATGGCTTGGGGGAAAGTCTGTCACATAAATAATCAGCTGAATGGCGCCGTCCGGGATTCTGTCCGTTTCTGTACTCACGCCGAGTATTTCGTTGCCACAGATGTAGTCCAATTTAATGTCCATTGGAGAGCAGAATGGACGGGAGAGCCGGCCGGCTAGGGCTTGCTTTTTTCCTGGCACGGACTCCTGCCCGCTCGCCTCGCTTCTGCTCCCTCGCACACCATTTACTCTGTCCCCACCTCCAGCCACCGGCATCAGGCAACTCCGAGGTCTGCAGGCCCGATTCCCTCAGCATATTATAACATATTAGAACCACAATGCTCAAGATGTTGGAGGAACTTAGTGAGTCAGGCAGAATCTATGGAGAGTGTCCCCTCCGCCATCTACCTATCACCCCTCCACCAAATGCATGTCAGCTCTTGCTCTACCTCCTTACACTGATCACCTCTTCTCTATAGAAACAGCCCAGCCCATCACGGGTAAAGCCCTCCCCACCACTGAGCACACCTACACAGAGCGCTGCTACGGGAAAGCAGCATCCATAATCAGAGATCCTCACCCCCCTCCCCAGGCCATCAACTGCTGCCATCAGGTAGAAGGTACAGGAGCCTCAGGACTCACACCACCAGGTTCAGGAACAGTTACTACCCCTCAACCATCAGGAAGGAGGTACAGGAGCCTCAGGACTCACACCACCAGGGTCAGGAACAGTTATTACTCCTCAACCATCAGGCTCTTGAACCAGAGAGGATAACTTCACTCAGCCCATCACTGAACTGTTCCCACAACCTTTCAGGGATCTCATGTTCTCGATGTTTATTCATTTAATTATTTTTCTTCCTGTATTCGCACAGTTTGTCATCTTTTGCACACCGTTTGTTTGTCCATCAAGTGGGCAATCTTTCATTGATTCCATTGTGTTTCTTTGAACGTGCCGCAAACGCCCACAGGAAAATGAACCTCGGGGTTCTATATGGTGACATACAGTACATGCACTCTGAACTCTGTGCTTTCAGTACAGATGAGGCCCATTGTGGAGGATGCAGAGATTTGCCAGGATGCTGCCAGGATTAGAGGGAGTGAGCTGCAAGGAGAGGTCGGAGAAACTCGGGTTGTTCTCTCTCGAGCGTCAGACGCTGAGCGGAGACCTGAAGTTATGAGATCAGACTTCAAAGTAAATTTCAGAGCACATATATGTCACCATTTACAACCCTGAGACTCATTTACCTGCAGGCATACTCAACAAATCCACAGAGGAATAGCCATTACAGAGTCAATGAAAGGCCGCACCAACTTGGGCGTTCAACCAGAGTGCAAATAATAATAAATAAGTAAATAATAAATAAGTGGAAATAAATAATAATAAATAAATAAGCAATAAATATTGAGAACGTGAGATGAAGTGTTAACACAAAGTACACTGCAGATGCTGTGGTCAAATCAACACGTACAAAAAAGCTGGATGAACTCAGCAGGTCGGGCAGCATCCGTTGAAACGAGCAGTCAACGTTTCGGGCCATTTCAACGGATGCTGCCCGACCTGCTGAGTTCATCCAGCTTGTTTGTACGTGTGAGATGAAGAGTCCTTCGAAGTGAGACCAGAGGTTGCGGGAACATTTCACTGACGGTGCATGAAGTTGAGTGAAGTTCTCCCCTCTGGTTCAGGAGCCTGATGGCTGAGAGGTAAAAACTGTTCCTGAACCTGGTGGTGGTGGGGGGGGTCCTGAGGCTCCTGTACCTCCTTCCTGCTGGCAGCAGCAAGAAGAGAGCATGTCCTGGGTGGTGGGGGTCCCTGATGATGGACGCTGGTTTCCTGTGACCACACTCCATGAAGATGTGCTTTATAATTCCACTTACTGGGCTCAGGTCAGGACCTCCGAAATAATAACACCAGTCAGTCAGGCCATCAGAGTCTTTTCCCCAGGGTATAAATGTCGAGAACCAGAGGCAATGATTTTAAGGTTTGAAGGGGGAAGCTTGAAGTTGAAGAGAGAGGCAGGCGTTTTTTTTATGCAGAGAGCGGTAGGCGCCTCGAATGGGTTACCAGGGGCACTAGTGGAGTGGGCATTTTGGTGGAGTTAAGAGGCTTTCAGATGGGCACATGAATATCTCTGCTCATTACCACCATCAGGGAGGAGGTACAGGAGCCTGAAGACACACACTCAACGATTCAGGAACAGCTTCTTCCCCTCTGCCATCAGGGAGGAGGTACAGGAGCCTGAAGACTCAACGCTCAACACATTAGGAACAGCGTCAGCTGTCCAATTTCTGAACAGTCCACGAGCCACACTAATTTTGCACTCTTCATGCACTAATTCTTTTTCTATAATCATTTGTACGTACTGCAGCACTGTCCTGCTGCCGCGAAACGACAAATTTCACAACATATATTCCCCGATAATAAACCTGATTCTGAGTTCCGAACTCCGATGTGACGGGGATGGAGGGAGGGTGGTGAACCTGCGGAATTCGTCGCCTCAGGCGGCTGTGGAGGCCAAGTCGTTCGGTATACTTAAGGCGGAGGTTGATAGATCC
The DNA here is from genome assembly GCF_048418815.1 of Hemitrygon akajei. Taxonomy (NCBI): domain Eukaryota; kingdom Metazoa; phylum Chordata; class Chondrichthyes; order Myliobatiformes; family Dasyatidae; genus Hemitrygon; species Hemitrygon akajei. Next base: position 18,814,456 of record NC_133151.1, read on the forward strand.
TTGATGGGTCAGGGCTTGAAAGGCCCCGTATCTCAGAAAGGGAGTGTTGTCATTGGAGAGAGTCCAGAGGAGGTTCACGAGGATGACTCCGGGAATGAAGGGGTTAACATATGAGGAGCGTCTGGCAGCTTTGTGCCTGTACTCACTGGAATTTGGAAGAAGATTGGGGGCGGGGGGGGTGGGGGATCTGATTGAAACCTACCGAATGTTGAAAGAACTGGAAAGGGTGGCTATGGACAGGATGTGTCCTATGCTGGGGATATCCTGAACTAGGGGGCACATCCTCAAAATTGAGGGTCGACTTTTTAGAGCAGAGGAAAGGAGGAATTTTTTTTTAGCCAGAGAGCAGTGAATCTGTGGAATGCTCTGCCACAGGCTGCGGTGGATGCCAAGTCCATGTGTATACTTGAGGTGGATCGTTTCCTGATTGGTCAGGGCATCAAAGGACATGGCGAGAGGGCAGGTGTGTGGGGTTGAGTGGGATCTGGGATCGGCCATGATGGAATGGCGGAGCAGACTCGATGGGCTGAATGGCCTAATTCTGCTTCTATATATTTTTTGGTCTTTTATGAAAAATACACAGGACATTTAGCATAATTTGGCACTGAGATCAGATCAGCATGATGGGCCGAATGGCCTGTTCGGTGCTGTACTGTCCTACGTTCCGTGGCCTAAGAGAATTTCCCTCCCCAGATACACACAGTGCTGGAGGAACTCAGCAGGTCAGGCAGCATCTACGGACACGAATAGACAGTCGACGTTTCCGGCCGAGACCCTCCTTCAGGACCGAGAAGGAAGGGGGTAGACACCAGAATTAAGGATTGGGGAGGTGGAGGAGGAGGAGGGCTGGAAGGTGATGGGTGAAGCCGGGTGGGTGGGAAAGGTCAAGGGATGGAGGGGAAGGAATCTGAGAGGAGAGGAGAGCGGACCGAGGGAGAAAGGGAAGAGGAGAGGACCCTGATAGTCAGGCGAGAAGAGCTAACAGGTCAGAAGTTGGGGTGGGGGGGGGGGGGCAATTAGTTTATCTGAAGGAAAAAATCGATGTTCATGCCATCAGGTTGGAGGGTACCCAGGCGTTGCTCCTCCACCCCGAGGGTGGTCTCACCTCGGTACAAAAATCGCTCCTTAGGTACTGCCTGACCGGCCGAGCTCCCCCAGCATCGTGCGCGTCGCTTCAGCCTCCAGGATTCGTGGTCTCTCCTGCGCTTCCATACCAAAACTGCTCTGGCACATCTGTGGTTAAATTCTATCGCAGCAGAGAAAGAGCGGGTGGGGTGGGGTGGGGGGAGAAATAGCTGAGAGCTAACTGTCCCTGAGTCATGCCTCTAGTACTCTTGCCAATGGAGTAGCTAAGGAGGAGCCAGGAGTCAGATACTGGCTGCGTTACCAAGACAGGCACCAGCAGGACGGGCAGGCAGTGTGCACCTCCCCCGGTGATTCCAGCCACATCCTCTGCACCCGGAGCAGGGCGGGGCACATCCCCAAGAAAGACGGCGGGAATGCGGAGTCGGATAGGTGGGGCTCTTCAGCTGAGGGGGAGGAGGCGGGGGGGGGGGGGAGGGTGGAATAAAGGCTTTGTTTTAACTCGTCCACAACAACGCTACCTTCTCTTTATTTTGATGAGTCGGCCTTTGGCTGCACGGCGCTCAGGTGAAATGGGAAATCTTCGACCAGACGATCAAGTCCGCGCGGCGCTTCACGGCGCCAGCTGCAGGGTCGGGGTTTGGCAACCAGCTGCTCCCTGTGAGGAGTTTGTGCATTCTCCCCGTGACCGCGTGGATTTCTTCCAAGTGTCCTCACCAAACAAGGATCCATCAAACTCTGCCTTAAATATCCCCAATGACTTGGCCTCCATGGCCGCCGGTGTCAACAAATTCCACAGATTCACCACTCTCTGGCTAAAGAGAGTCACCTCTGTTCTAAAAGGACACCCCTCTATTCTGAGGCTGTGTCCTCTGGTCTTAGACTCCCCCACCATGGGAAACGTCCTCTCTACATCCACTCAATAGAGGTATTTCAACATTTGGTAGGATTCAATGAGATCGCCCCCTCATTCCTCTGAATTCCAGTGAGTAGAGGCCCGGAGCCATCAAACACTCCTCATATGATAAGCCTTTCAATCCTGGAATCATTTTTGTGAACCTCCTTTGAACCCTGTCAGCTCATCCTTTCTTAGATCTTGGGGCCCAAAATTGCTCACGATACTCGCCAGTGCTTTATAAAGCCTCAGCATCACATCCTGGCTTTTATATTCTAGTCCTCTTGAAATTAATGCTAACATGGCATTTGCCTTCCTCACCATAGATTCAACCCGCAAATGAACCTTTAGGGAATCCTGCACAAGGACTCCCAAGTCCCTTTACACCTCAGATTTTTGTATTTTCTCTCCATTTAGAAAATAGTCTATGTTTTATTTCTTCTGCCAAAGTGCATGACCAGACACTTCCCAACACTGTATTCCACCTGCCACTTCTTGGCCCATTCTCCTAATCTGTCTAAGTCCTTCTGTAGCCTCTCTACTTCCTCAGATCTACGTGCCCCACCACCTATCTTCATATCGTCTTTAAAATTGGCCACAAATTCTACCATCCAAATCATTGACATATAACATAAAAATAATCAGTCCCAACACAAACCCCTGCGGAACACCACTAGTCACCGGCAGCCAACCAGAAAAGGCTCCCTTTATTCCCACTCTTTGCCTCCTGCCAATCAGCCACTGCTTTATCCTCGCTAGAATCTCTCCCGTAACACCGTGGGCTCTTAATTTATTAAGCAGCCTTATTTGTTCAAGGGCTCATTTATTATCGAAGCATGGGTCCGTACACAACTCTGAGATTTGGCTTCTCCAGATAGCCATGAAAGAAAGAAATAACATGAAAGCCATTCAGAGAGAAACATCAGACCCACCTCCCACCCCCTGTACAAGAATGAATGGTATCCCGACCATTGAACCCCCCACACACAAAACAGAACAGGAACATCGACCCCGCCCCAAAAAAAACAACCCCTCTCCCCACACAAAGAACGAACAGAATATCATCCCCCAAACGCTCTCCCCTCACACAACTAAACAGAAAAGGAACAGGTGATTTAAAAAAAACCCACACAGAATATAAAAACCATCAGTCAAGTTTGGAGCCTTGTTATTGGTTCGGGTTGGAAGGTGCACCGCACAGGATCAACCTGCTCCCTCCCACCCCTGTGTTTAGCCTCTAAGTGATGTTGATTTGTTCAAGCAGCTGCTGTAGACTAGTCGGGCCGAAAGGCCTGTAGGCGTGCCGCATCGTTCTATGACTCTGTCTCACGCTCTCGACCTGCAGAGAACCCCTGAGACTAGTCCTGACGAAGGTTCTCGGCCCGAAACGTTGACGTCGCTTCTCCCTATAGATGCTGCCTGGCCTGCGGCGTTCCACCAGCATTTTGTGTGTGTTGTTTGAATTTCCAGCATCTGCAGATTTCCTCGTGTTTGCTCCTGAGATTCTTCTCCCTCTCGGAGATGAAATTTCTAAGCTCCCCAGTTTTAAATCCATTCAAACTGCAGTTCACCTTTTGCCCGTTCAGGGCAGCGGTGAAGGTCCTCCGTCTCTGGCGGCTGTCACGGCTTCCATCATCGTGAGCTCGGTTTACACTACCGTCAGTCATTCCAGACCCGGGTGGGGACTCAGGAACACCGTCCCACTCAGATGTAGAAGGATTCTTCAGTGCCGTTCCCATAACTATTTAGCTTTACCGGTCAGGGTTGTTAACTCCGAACCTGGAGGACCGGTGGACCACTCTCAGACTTGCCTCTAACCTTTGACCTGTTTGGCATGTGTGACCCTACCAGGAGCCAAAGCCCTGACCCCAACCAGTACAGCTTTCTGGGTCAAGCCTCCAAACCCAACGATAAGGTGGTGGTCCTCTTGGAGGAACTTGCAGTGATGACTCTCCCGCTAATGAAAATATTTACGCTGCCATGGTCCCTGAGGATGAGTAAGGCAGCTTCCAACCCTTAATAAACCACAAGCGTTTCACATGACAATCCTAAGGTGTTAATTCACACCTTTAACGGCAAATTTATGTAATTACTTGAATTAAAGTTCTCCAGCGGACCAGGTGTGATCCCAACTCTCGTCCCTGCTTAGGACATTGTCTTACGAATTATACTGAAGATCACCAGGGGCTGCAGAAACTTGGGAAGTGGCCTCATAACATAACACAATCACAAATCAATCACCAGAAGTTAGGCTTGACCAGGGCGGCGCCATCGTGTGGCGGTTAGGCAGCGCCTGTGATCACCGATCGGAGTTCGATTCCCGCCGCTGCCTGCGAGGAGCTTGTACGTTCTCCCCGAGACCGTGTGGGATTTCCTCCAGGTGCTCAGGTTTCCCCCCGCGGTCCGAAGACGTGCTGGTTAGGGCGCGCTCTGTCGGCGTGGGAAGTGGAGCAACACTTGCAGCTAATCTCTTAAAACAAAACTGGTTTCTCTGGCATGTCAGAAGCTGAAGGGAGAAATGATAGACGTTTGTAAGATTATGGCAGGCAGGGGTAGGGCAGACAGTCTGAATCTTCTCTCCCAAGGTAGAAATTGTCAATCACTACTATTTGAGGAGACTTGGTATGTCACCAAGGCCCCTCACGAGTTGCTACAGGTGGGCTGCATTCTAAATTGTGGCATCACCGTCTGGTATGGATTGGCTACGGCACAGGTTCGGGAAAAGCTGCAGGAAGTTGTAAGCTCGGCTGGTGCTCTCATGTCCGGTCTCCCCTCAATCTCCCAGGACACCTTCAAAAGGCGATGCCTCAAAAACGGAGCGTCCATCATTCAGGACCCCCATCACCTCTTCTCATTTTTACCATCAGGTACAGGAGCCTGAAGACACACACGCTCAATGTCGGACGCAGAGGCTAGTCCGTCGAGCCTGCTCCGTCATTCAGTAAGATCACGGTCATCTTCACCTACCTGCCTTTTCCCCATAACCCTTAATAGCCCTATTAGGCTCGACATGGCTCCTACACATTCCATGCTGACCTCATCATTCACGCAACTTATTTATACTTAAGACAACAAACTCAACCTGTTCATCTCCACCACCACTCTCCTCTGTGCGGTGGAACTGGTCCTCACCCCTCAACGATTTCTCCTTCAGCTCCTCCCCTTCAATCAAAAGGTGTAGCCATGGGCACTTGCTACACCTGCCTTTTTGCTGGCTGCATGGAACAGTCTATGATACAAACCTACACCGGCATCGCTCCCCTACTCCACATCGATGGCTGCATTTGTGCTGCTTCCTGCAGCCATGCAGAGCTCGTCAATTTCATCAACTTCACCTCCAACTTCCACTCTGCCCTCAAATTTACCTGGTCCATTTCTGACATCTCTCTCCCCTTTCTTGATCTTTCTGTCTCCATCTCTGGAGAAAGCCTATCTACTGATTTCTTTTTTAAACCCACTGACTCTCACAGCTAACTGGACTATACCTCTTCCCATCCTGTTACTTGTAAAAATGCCATCCTCTTCTCTCAGTTCCTCTGTCTTTGCCACATCTGCTCTCAAGATGAGGCTTTTCATTCCAGAATGAAGGAGATGTCTTCCTTCTTCAAAGAAAGTGGATTCCCTTCCTCCAACATCCTCGTTGCCCTCAAACGCATCTCTTCTGTTTCATGCACGTCTGCTCTTACCCCATCCTCCCGCCACCCTACCAGGGATAGGGTTCCTCTTGTCCTCATCTACCACCCCACCAGCCTCTGCGTCCAGCACACAATTCTCCTCAACTTCCACCACCTCCAACTGGATCCCACCACCACACACATCATTCCCTCCCCCCCCCCCACTTCCTGCTTTCAGCAGGGATCGCTCCCTACGCGACTCCCTCGTCCACTCGTCCCTCCCCACTGATCTCCCCTCCTGGCACCTGCCCCTACACCTCCTCCCTCACTACCATTCCAGGCCCCAAACAGTACTTCCAGGTGAGGCGACATTTCACCCGTGAGTCTGTTGGGTCACCTCCTGTGTGCGGTGCTCCCGGTGTGGCCTCCTGTATATCGGTGATACACGACGCAGATTGGGAGACTGTTTCGCTGAGCACATTCACTCTGTCCACCACAGGAAGAGGGATTCAGGTATTCTCCCAGTGATGCTTTTGTTTGATGCTACTGGCATACGTTGTGAAATTTGTTGTTTTGTGTCACCAGTACATTGCAATATATAATAATAAAAGAATTATAAAATACATTAAGAAACAATATACAATATTTAATTGAATTAGTGCAAAAAAGTGCAAGAAAGAACGAAAAAGAAAATAGTGAGGTATAGTGAAAATATTGAGAGTTCATGGATTTGGATACCAGAGTCAAATTGTATATGCTTACTTTGACAATAAGATGAACTTTTGAATCTTCAGAAACCACTGCAAATATCAATACTTTAAAAATTCTGTACCTGTTGGAAATCTGGATTTAAAAAATTAGTTCTGGAAATGCTTAACAGGTCAGATCTGACATAGCTATAAACTGAAGAGAGGAGATGGCACCAGTGAACAACGTGACCAACAGGGACGGTGTACAAAATACTTCTTTCAAATACGATCCTGTTACTATTGAAACCTGTGCTTTATATTTCGCTGGTGTGTTTTTGGGCTGTTTGTCTGATCAGGCACTTTGCTGCCTCTGAAGGAGTTCGGTGAGATTTCGAGCGGAGAGAGCGGCCTGGAGCCCACGAGACCTAGAGAGACCGTGATAGACCCCATTTTCCGCCAATTACAGTGTCGAGCAAGTTTGAGATCAACAAGGACAAGTCCGGAGTGTTCAGTGCCGTTGGCATGCGTTCGACCAGTTGCCATCTCTCCCTCAGCTGCCGGAGGAAGGTACCTGCATTTGACTGCTCTCTCTCTCTCTCTCACAGCTCCTGGAGGAAGGAAGGACAGCATCTGACTGCTCTGAGTCTCTCTTGCTCGTGGCTCCTTTAGGAAGGTGCTTGCGTTTGACTGGGTGATCCCCCTTTCTCTCTCTCTCTTGCTCGATGTGGCCGGAGTCTCGTTTCTTGGGCAAGGTTTAATCGGTGTGGTTTACAGATCGGACTCTGTGGTTCACATTGTGAAATCTTTCGGGTCACTCGTTCTTTTTTAAAGATTGCTATTTTGTGCGAATTTCATCGGGGCGGACTGGCTCTGCGACCTGCAGCCAACCAACGACACCGTCAGTGAACTGAACTAAGCTGAGCGTTTCCCGGACTGTTCCAAGGACTCTGTGGTCTGATGTTTCATACTCTGTGCGTAGTTTGTTCATTTTGTTCTGTCATTTGCACGATTTGTTCGTTTATTGTGCACATTGGGTGTTCAACGTTTTCTTTCAGCGGGTTCCACGGTGTGTCTTTGTTTGGTGGCTGTGGGGAAGGCGAATCTCAGGATTGTTTAAGGTCCTTTGAATCTCTGACCTGATGTCGCGCTCACCTGTCTGACGTCATCGCGGCGTTACGTCACCCCTCACCTGGATCCCGACGTCACCCGCGCCCGGCCACGGCCAAGCCGCGTTCAAAATTCCCGCCCAAACGAAGGGTGCGTGGAGGCTGATGGGAGTTGGGTCGGTCAGCTGACTGATCCGCGGAAGGAGGCCGCCGTCTGGAAAATTCTCTTCCCAAAGTTCATTTAAACCATCTCTCCCTCAGAAATCGACGTTAAACTAACGCAGTGTTCCGCTCCTACCCTTAAATGACATATTTATTTTAAAACATGTTACGCAGACTTCTTAACTTCTTTTCTCCCGTTAAAGGAGAAAATTATCTTCTTGAATCAAGTAGTATGTTGAAAAGAAAACTGTTTTCACGGTTTAAACCGGGCGGGTGTGCGGAGAGTTAAAATAATAACCACCAAATGTAAAACACGGGTGTGTGGGGGGGCGGGGAAATTTTTACCTGTTTACCCTTAAGAACTAGGCGGGCCATGTTTGATTGACGGGAGGTCGGCCAATGGGAGGCAGGAGGGCGAGCGGCCTAGCCAATCGGAGCCGCGGCGGGGCCAGCTGCCGAAGAGGCGTGCGCGTTAACAAGAGGGCAGCGCGGACGGGGCTTCGTGGGCAGTCTGGACCTCCCACCGTCCTGAGGAGTCATCCCAGCCAGGACTGCAGGCGTCCTGGTCGGTAGAGCGATGGAGGAGCACGCTCACCTGTTCGAGGGGGAAGATGCCAAGGTAATATTCTTAACAGGCAAATCTGGTGAACTGGAAACCCCTTTTGCCTCGTTCCTCAGTCAGCAGACCGGTTAAGAAGTGGGTCAGCTGATGCGGGCAGTCAAGTGCTTGGGAGGGAGGGAGAGAGACTGTGATCGGTAATCTGCACTTTAATTTGCAACGAAACAGCCCTAATTAGCATTTTTAAACCTCTTACTCACTCCATTCTTCAGTCTCTGAGCTCCCTTGTATTTTGCTGCCTGCTGCCAATTGTAAATTGTTTCTTGTTAACGCGATAATTCCCCCCTAAAGACTTGTGTTCAATCTGTGTCTTTCTCTGCCTCTGTTTTTTTCCCCAGTCCCATTCCACCTCCAGTACTCCTCGTTCTTACTTGCTAGGATGAAACCTCCCCATTTTTGACGGGAGTTAACCCCCATAAACTAGGCCAGTGCTGAGGGACGGAGTTAAACGTTTGGAAAGGGGAGGGGCACTGTTGTCTGGAGGTGATGAACTAAAAAATCCTACTTTCCCTTGGGAAGGGCCGGATGTAACAGACGTAGTGGCCAGGAATGGTATAAAAACTACAGGGAGATATGACCGCTAGTTGAGTGATGTCGCAGCACTCAGCATCAGTGAGACCGAAGAACTGATTGATTGTGGACTTCAGGAAGGGGAAGAAGAGGGAACACACACACACACCAATCCTCCTAGAAGGATCAGAAGTAAAGAGAGTGAGCGAGTTCAAGTTCCTGAGCGTCAGGGCCTAACCTGGGCCCAACGTATCAGTGCAGCTGTAAAGACAGTGACTGTATTTCATGAGGAAATTCGTTATGTTTCCAAAATCACTTGCCAATTCCAACAGATGTACTGTGGAGAGTATCACTGTCTGGTATGGGCGGGGTAGAGGTGACATCCCTCCCCTCTTCCCCCCTCCCCCCCACTTTCTTCCAAACATAAAGTTATAGCCCTGTCGTGTTAGCCATCCCTACCCTGGGGAAAAAGTCTCTGGCTGTCCACTCGATCTATGCCTGTTATCATCTTGTACACTTCTATCAAGTCACCTCTCATCCTCCTTCACTTCAAAGAGAAAAGGCTTAGCTCGCTCAATCTATCCTCATAGGACATGCTCTCTAATCCAGGCAGCATCCTGGTGAATCTCCTCTGCACCCTCTCTAAAGCTCCCATATCCTTCCTATAATGAGGCGACCAGAACTGAACACAATACTCCCGGTGTGGTCTGACCAGGATTTTATAGAGTTGCAACATTAACTCTCGGCTTTTGAATTCAAATCTCCCCCCCCCCCCCCCCAGCCCCCACTAATGAAGACCAACACACTGTACGCCTTCCTAACTGCCCTGTAAATGTGTGCGTCAGTTTGGAGGGATCTGTGGATGTGAACCTCGAGTCCCCTCTGTTCCTCTGCACCGCTAAGAATCCTGGCGTTAACCCTGCACTCTGCCTTCAAGTTCGACATTCCAAAGTGAATCGCTTCACTTTTTTTTTACAAATTGAACTGCATCTGCCACTTCCCAGCCCAGCCTCCTGTCAGTGTCCCGTTGTAACCTATGGCAACTCCTACGCCGTCCACAGCTCCACCAGCCTTCACGTTACCTGCTCATTGTCCATCTCGCTGAACAGTCTCGACCTAAAATGTCAGTAAATCCTTTCTTCCCCCACAGAAGCAGCTTGAACTGCTGAATTCCTCCAGTTGACAGTTTGTTATTCCTCAACCACCAAGACTAGATAACCCTGGTCACTTTTATTTATAGAGTTACAGCGAGGAACAGTCCCCTTCGGTCCTTTGAGTCACGCTGCCCAGCAATCCCCCTGATTTAACTGCAGCCTAATCAATGACCAATTAACCTATCTACCAGTCCACCTTTGGATTGTGGGAGGAAACGGGGCACCCAGAGAAAGCCCACAGAGGGAGCGTACATACTTCTTACGGGCAGCAGCGGGAATTGAACCTGAGTGGCTGGTGTTGTAAAGCATTGTGCCAACCACTACGCTACCATGCCACCCTGGTTAACCTGTCCCATCTCTCTGTCTAGAAAAATTGCTAGTTGACTCTGAAGTTTCTTGCATTGGAGTTCGATCTTTGATACCTCGTTGACTGAGGGGAATGTTCTGAGAGATGAACTAGATTTGATGGGCCAAATGGTCTCCCTGTCATGAGAAACAGGAATAATGTCTTGGGGACATGGAGGGCTTAGTGGATGAGCCTAGGACCAGAGGGCATAGCCTCAGAAGGGCATTCCTTTAGAATGAGAGAAGGGGGAATTTCTTTAGTCAGAGGGTGGTGAATTTGGAAATTCATTGCCACAGGTGGCTGTGGAGGCCAAGTCATTGGGTATATTTAAATTGAAGGTTGGTGAGGTTTTGAAGGTTACTTTTATTTGTCGCATGTGTATATTGAAAGATACAAGTGATAGATGTTGTTTACATCAATGACCACTCATTGATTACTCCGGGCATTAGAGATTACGGGGGGGGGGGGGGGGGGGGGTGGAGAAGAAGGCAGGAGAATGGGGTTGAGGGGGAAAATAAATTGGCCATGATGGAATGGAATTGAATGGCCTAATTTGCTCCTGGGTCTTGTGTCTCCCTCACACAGAGAGAGTATTTTTGATTGTTGGAAACATTCTGAGAGCTGAACTGGGCTTGAAGGACCAAATGGCCTCCCTTTTGGTGAGAATGATATCTTGGGACTTCCTAACAGGGAGAGGAAATTAGTTTGCGTTTCTCTAGATCCTTTTTAAATTTTTTTTTGGTGTCATTATCGGATGGGCAGTAAGTCTATTTATATAAGTGAGTTGAACACTAGAAACTGGGGCATCGAGTGTGGTGATTCAGGATTAGACTTGTATCATGTGTTTCACGTGTCCTACTTTCATCAGATGGTAAAGGATTTCTACTTTTTACTTTCTGAGGAGAGATGGGTCAGTTTTGTGTTGAAACCCTGTTAGCAACCTTTTTTATTCCCCTTCCCCCATTCAGTCCTGTCCTGATTTCTAAGTTTGCTTTTTAGGAAGCAGTAGTTGAAGTATTTATAGTCCTCTGACTGTACATAGTGGTGGGGTGGAGATGCATCCCTACCAAAGGAAGGGTAAGGCGCTCCTTCCCTCCGATCTACAAAACTTCCCAGGGCCCCACTCTTCTCTCTGGCAAGGTGCAGAAGATCCCTTGGCCGTTATTTGCAAAGGAACGCAGATTGTCTAATAAGGTTGATCGTGGTTCATTTGGTCAAGTATATTTTCACCCAGATAAATGGCTGCCTCAATTAGTTGAAGCTTCATGGAGATAGTTAAGCAGTTCTTTAAAATACATTTTTAAACTAAGTTTTAAAAAAATTTAAGTGAAAATACGGAACAAATTTGAACACTATCAATAACACTGCACTACAATAAAACAGTATTAGTTCCTAATAGTTTATGAAGGAATTCATCTAGTGTACACTGTCACGTTCTTTTACTTTTTGACTGTAAATGAACAAATTCAGCACCCGACACCTAGTACTGTGCAGGTAATGGACAGTCTTCACACAATGCTTTCAACAATTGCATCCTCCAAATCTTCGTGTTCATTGTAACATTCAAGGTGATTGTCGATACCTTCAAATTCTTCCTAGTTCTAATTGAAGTAGATGAATCGTTTAATTTTCACTCCCGGCTGTTTCTGGCATCCCTGGGCCTGAATGCTTGAGACCGCGGTGAGCAAAAGAGTTATGGTTTGACTTGCTGCTTGCATCTCGTCACCTATCAGTGACAAAAATCACTGCCTTTTTGAACACAAACACACACTACTGATGCTGTATAAAAACTGCACACTCTAATCACGGTGTAGTGCCAAACGGCTGCACAAGTGCAAGTAACTGACGCTAGTTAGGACCTGATCAGCCACAGTCTCCTGTTCCAATTAAGTGGCTTAGTGTCACCCGTGGGCTAGGTATAGCACCTGCTTAGCCCCCACCCCCACAGCCCCTCTCCCCTCCCCACAAGTCAGGGTCATGAGCAGGTGGTGGATGGTCGTACGAGCAGCTGGTGCAGATCACAAGTCCTGATTATGCGACCACTGACGCCAGGCAGACAATCTCTGAAGAGTATTGATAATGGCTGGGGGGCGGGGGGTCGCCTATCCTGTAAAGGCACTTCCCAGAAGAAGACGATGGCAAAACCACTTCTGTAGAAAAATCGTGGACAAAGACCGCGCTCGCTCACGTCACACGACACGGCGCGTGATGAGGAGTGTCCCAAATAAACGAATAAAGTCCTGGCAATCTTATCGATTAATTTTAGAGTTGTCCCAATTAAGAGGCTGCCCTGATCAACTGGCGTCCCGATTAAGTGGAATCCGCTATTTCTTTATGAATGAATGTGCCCGAATTAAATAATCTGGGGCCTCTGCCAATCACCTGAGCATCTACAAGCTGCTCTGTCAGCAGTGCGTCTTTTTTATGATTGGCAAGTGATCCAGAAAGCATTTGCGAAGGTTCACAATCAGGTTTAACGTCATTGGCATGCGTCGTGGAATTTCGTGGGCACTAGTACGTTGCGATACGTATTAGTAAAATCTTAAGTCGTGCAAAAGGAGAGCAAAGAAAGAAAAATAATGGTGAGGTAGTGTTCACGGGTTCAAAGTCCATTCAGAAATCTGATGACTGCGGGGAAGAAGCTGTTACTAAAATGCTGAGTGTGTGCCTTCAGGCTTCTGTATCTCCTCCCTGATGGTAGCAATGAGACAAGGGCATGTCCTGGGTGATGGGGGTCCTCATGATCGATGCCCCCATTTTGAGGCATTGCCTTTTAAAGGTTTCCTGGATACTGGAGAGGCTGGATACGTGATGGAGCTGGCTGAGTTTACAACTTTGGGCAATTTATTCCCCCACCCCCCCGATCTTGTCCTCTCTATACCAGACAGTGATGCAATCAGTTAGAGCACTCATAAATGTCTCCGGGCACCGATATGACCAGCGTCCATAAGTCGGTACGGTATCTCAGGTAAAGCAGCTGAAAAAAATCAAAGATATCTTAAAGTGGAGGGGGTTAAACTGTTCCTAAACTGTGCAGGTGTCCCTGATGAAGCTCCAATCCCACTGTTATCAGACACTTTATCTGTATGAGAAGATGGACTCTCGCAATCTGCTTTGTTATGACCTTGCACTTTAATATCGGCTGACACTGCCTTTCTCTGTAGCTGTAACGCTCTGCGTTGCTGTTTTCATCTTGGGTGGGACCATAGGCTCCCAGCGGTGTGTTGGCCGCGATAACCATCCTCCTGTGCAGCAGAGAGGTTGATTCCAAGGGGCCAGTTTCTCTCCCCCCCCCCCCCATTTGATGATGGGTCGGTGTCCCACTGGTACATAGGGGTGAGCGTAGTGCTGTTTCAGCGCCAGTGACCCGGGTTCAGTACCGTCGCTCTCTGTAAGGAGTTTGTGAGTTCTCCCTGCGTGGGTTTCCCCCGGGTGCTCCGGTGTTCTCCCACGTTCCAAAGACGGACCAGTTAGTATGTTAATGGGAGCAATTGGACGGTGCAGGCTCTTCGGGCCATGCTGAACGTGTACAGTCAGCCCTCCTTATCCGTGGGGGAATTGGTTCCGAGACCCCCCCGCGGATACCAAAAAAATGCGGATGCTCAAGTCCCTTATTTAACCTGACTCAGTGCTGTGGTCTTTAGGACCCAGCGGAACCCCAGACTTTATATAACATGTTCAGTACAGTGGACATTAGGACCCGGTGGCGTAGCTCTGAATCCGCGGTGTTTCTGTTCACAAAAATAATCACGAACGCAATTGGAAAATAAGGTGGAAGTAATAAAGCGATCGGAAAGAGGTGAAACGCCATCGGTTATTGGAAAGGTGTTAGGCTACAGTCGGTCAACGATCGGAACAATTTTAATGGAGCATTTGAAAGGCCCTGTCCCGATGAAAGCTACAGTTATTACTAAGCAACGCAATGGTTTAATTATTGAAATACGTACGTTTCTTAATTGTTTTATATGCATAGAAAGGTAAAATATGTACTATATACTAAGACAAACATTTGACTAACTGATGCTAAATAATACTGGATGTACCTGTTCCGTCTTCAAATCCGACTTAAGGACGGACTCGGGAATGGAACTTATTCATAACCTGGGGACTGCCTGTACTTTTAAGTCATTTCTAGATTACTTATAATTAATACAATGTAAACGCTATGTAAATAGTTGTTATACTGTATTGTTTAGGGGAAAATGACAAAAAAAAATAGTCTGTACATGCTCAAACAACGAGTGCTGGAGAGAGAACCTCCGGGTTTTCCCGATCTGTGGTTGGTTGAAGCCGCGCATGCGGAATCTGCGAATAAGGAGGGCCGACTGTATAAAGTAAGTCACTTTTGTACGTGTCCCCGAGAATACGCCATTTCCGTTGTAGTGAATGGCATCAAAGCACATCAGACCGATAAGAAAGAACAATTATTGCCGTTGGAAGGGAAGGAAAATACTTTTTGCTGTCTTTAGAAATGAATTGTATGCACAATGGGGGCTTTTGAATTTTCTAGTATTGTGGGAGCTCGCTCGTGGGTGTGTCTGTAAGTCATAGTTTGTTAGCCGAACTTGTATGTTTATTCATTGACAAGATGCATTATTATCAAAGTTTGTGTACGTTGTACAACCTTGAGATTAGTCTCCTTACAGGGAGCCACGAAACTGTGAGACCCCAAAAGAACCCATTTTAAAATAAAAAGATTGTCAAACACCCAATGCATTGGGGGGGGGGGGGGGGTGGTTGTAAGCAAATAGCATTTCTCCTTGGAGCGACGGAGGATGAGAGGTGACCTGATAGAGGTGTATAAGATGAGAGAGGCATTGATCATGTGGATGCTTTTTCCCAGGGCTGAAATGGCTAGCACGAGAGGGCACAGTTTTAAGGTGCTTTGAAGTAGGTACAGAGGAGATGTTAGGGGTAAGTTTTTTTTTAATGCAGAGAGTGATGAGTGCGTGGAATGGGCTGCCAGTGACAGTGGTGGAGGTGGAAACAATAGGGTCTTTTAAGAGACTCCTGGACAGGTACGTGGAGCTTAGCAAAATAGAGGGCTATGGATAAGCCTAGGTAATTCTAAGGTAAGGACATGTTCGGCACAGCTTTGTGGGCAGAAGGGCCTGTATTGTGCTGTAGGCTTTCTATGTTTCTATAATTATACCCACCATCATGGGCACTAGCTTCTGTAGCGTCCAGGGCAGCTTCCTCAGAAAGGCAGCATCCATCATTAAGGACCCCCAACACCCAGGTCATGCCTTGTTCTCATTGCTCGTTCAGAGGTACAGGAGCCTGAAGACACCCACTCAGCGATTCAGGAACAGCTTCTTCCCCTCTGCTATCTGATTTCTGAACGGGCATTGAACCCATGAGCGCTATCTCACTACTTTATTTATTTCTATCTTTGCACTAATTTAATTTAACTTTAATTCGCATTTTTTCTCTTGTGTATTACAATGTACTGCTGATGCAAAGACAACAAATTTCAAGACATGCCGATGTGAATTGGGATTCTAATTTGTTTTACAAGGAAGAGCACAGTTGGAACAAACAAAATGCAAAGTGTTTACAGCAGTCATGGTGTTGTTGATCTGTGTAATTAGGTGTGTGCCAACAACAAATGGTTTAAGGCAGGGGACCCCAACGCACAGTGCACGGACCTCTTGCTTAATGGTGTTGGTCCATGGCACAAAAAAAGGTTGTGAAGCCCTGGTTTAAGGGAAGTAGCTGTTCCTGAACCTGGTGGTGTAGGCTACCGGGCTTCTGTCCCGCCTGCCCGACGGGAGCCGCGCGATGTTGGCGTGTCCTGGGTGGTGGGGATCTCTGATAGACATTCCCTCCCTGGAGCAGAGCAGATGCTAACATGCCGTGACTGAATGCTGTCACGGGCTCGAAGGGCCGAGTGGCTGCTGCTCATTTTGAGCATCAAGTTCTCAGATGACTGGCCGCCGACCACTGGTTCAGTGAGAGTTGGCTGCTTGCTCGTCCGTTTGCAGGTGGATTTGGTGAACTGTGCTCTGTCTCATTCTGAATGCTCACTTCTGCTTGGCACCCATCTGTTAAATTTTCTTTTTCAGTGTACAGCCCACGGGTTTGGCCCGGTTGCTGTCTCATCCCATTGAGTTGGGTGAGATTGCAAGATAAGGGGTGGGAGTGTATGCAGAAGGTCTAAACATTTAAACTTTGATCTCTTTCTCCCCCCCCACCTCCGCCCCAGTAAAGTTTTGTGTATTTTGCCTTGTGAACTTTATACCCAGACTGATAAATTCTGTGTATACAGCACCCGTACTGCTGGGAAAAGTCCCTTTGCAAATCACTACACCGTAAGCAAACAGTGCTGATGCTTTAAAAGACAAGAAGACTGAGGAGCAGAATTAGGCCATTCAGCCCATCGAGGCTGCTCGACTGTTCGATCATGGCTGATTTATTTTCCCTCCCAGCCCCATTCTTCTGCCTTCTCCCCCATAACCTATGTCACTAGTAGGAGTGCCATAATGGAGAACCTCTCTCCCTCTGCTTTATCGGAGGTTGACATTGGAGAGGGTTCAAAGGTTCATGAAAATTATTCCAAGGTTGAAAGGCTAGTCATATGATGGCTCTGGGCCTCTCCTCGCGGGAATTCAGAAGAATGAGGGGGGATCTCGTTGAAACCTATCAAATGTTAAAAGGCCTAGATAGAGAGAACATGGAGAGGATGTTTCCTATGGTGGGGGGGGGAGTTTAAGACCAGAGGACACAGCCTCCGAGTAGAGGGAAGAAATGTGAGGTAAGTGACTTTGACTGTGGAATGGATGTTGGTGCCAGATGGGGTGATATGAGTATTTCAGAAACGACTGATCTCCTGGGATTTTAACCCACAAGAGTTTCTAGAGTTTACAGAAAATACTGCGGGAAAACGGGAAAAAAATCCAAGAAAATTCGTAGGTTTCTACAAACAATTACGTAAACGGATATGTCGGCCTCAATTATAAGCCAATGTAGGCAAAATTCCAGACCACAATGCACAGAGTTCACCGTGCAACCAATCAGCGATGAGACCTCCTTCCTACATCACAAATGAGTTTCCATAATGAGGGCCAATCAGCTGGTTGACACGTATATAAAGGCCGAACGTACCGCAAGTGTACGGCACACTGATGACGTCTCCTCGCATGCTGACGAAGAAGTTTGCAAATGGATTGCCAAGATCGGAGAACAGCTCAACCCTTCGTTTTCGCAAACCTTCTCTGGACCTTCTCCAGTGCCAGTGTACGGGGTGGGGAGTGTTCTTGTTCCTCGGCATCGCCACCCGGTATGGAGTCTCCAATGATACAGAGGGTTTGCCAGCTCAGCCCCTTTCTGCCCCCCCCCCCCCCCCCCCCCAGAGGGGACATCTCCAGGAGGCTTGAGTGCAAGTTTTCTCACAAGAGCTCCTGGTGTGTTGCATGCAGGTTTAATCAGGGATGCTGGTTTGTTTCCCGCTCTCAGCCTGTGAGAGAGTGTTTCTGATCTGTGATTTATTTAACCATAAAAACAATTACAGCACAGAAACAGGCCATCTCGGCCCTTCCAGTCTGTGCCAAACGCTTACTCTCACCTAGTCCCACCGACCTGCACTCAGCCCGTAACCCTCCATTCCTTTCCTGTCCATATACCTATCCAAATTTTTTTTTTAAATGACAATATTGAACCTGCCTCTACCACTTCTACTGGAAGCTCGTTCCACACAGCCACCACTCTCTGAGTAAAGAAGTTCCCCCTCGTGTTACCCCTAAACTTTTGCCCCTTAAAACTCTCAACTCATGCCCTCTTGTTTGAATCTCCCCTACTCTCAATGGAAAAAGCCTATCCACGTCAACTCTATCTATCCCCCTCATAATCTTAAATACCTCTATCAAGTCCCCCCTCAACCTTCTACGCGCCAAAGAATAAAGACCCAACTTGTTCAGCCTTTCTCTGTAACTTAGGTGCTGAAACCCATGTAACATTATAATAAATCTCCTCTGTATTCTTTTTTTTCCTCTCTCCCCTCCCACTGTTGCTGTAACGCAGACTCCTGCAAGGGCATGGAGCCAGCGGATCAAATCCGTGCTGTCTGTGGCGCTAATGTCAATCAGCACTTGCAGTCATGAACACGACGCCTCCGGCAGTTGACAGCAGGTGCCGCCTGTGGTCTCGGCCAAGCCTGGTGCGCCCGTGGAGGGGGAGGAAGGGGCGGGGCAGGGTGCACGAGCAGCACCACTTCAGTAGCTTGTTCTCACTGGCCATTCCACCTGGGGCCCAAGTCTTGTAATGTGTGCCAGTTCCACTGTGCCTGCTGTTACGTTGCTGGTGCTGTTTCAAAACTCCTTTCCAAAGACGTACGGGTTACGGCTAGGGAGTTGGTGGTGTGCTATATTGGTGCCGGAAGCGTGCAAGCTGGCCCCTGGCATGTCGTCAGAATGTGACCGTTGGGGCAAACGATACACTTCACTATGTTTCAATGGACTGGACCTGTGACAAATAAAACTAATCTTCAGAAAGGGCAGGTTGAGGGAACGCATAGAGGGATCAGAAATGGTGAGGGGGAGTAAGTTCCTGGCTGTTAATATCTCTAAGGATCTAACCTGGGCCCAGAGTATCAATACAGCTACAAAGAAGGCACGACGGTGTCTACATTTCATTGAGTTTAAGGAGATTGAAAACTTGTACAGTTGTACTATGGAGAGCATTCTAACTGGCTGCATCACTGTCTGGTATGGGGGGTGTGGGGGCTACTGCACAGGGTTGAAATCAGCTGCAGAGAGTTGTAAACTCAGTCGGCTCCATCACGGGCACCAGCCTCCGTAGTATCCAGGACATCTTCAAAAAGCAATGCCTCAAAAAGGCAGCGTCCATCATTACAGACCCCCATCACCCAGGACATGCTCTCTTCTCATTGCTACCATCAGGGAGGAGGTATAGGAGCCTGAAGACACACACTCAATGATTCAGGAACAGCTTCTTCCCCGCTGCCATCAGGGAGGAGGTATAGGAGCCTGAAGACACACACTCAGCGATTCAGGAACAGCTTCTTCCCCGCTGCCGTCCGATTTCTGAATGGACATTGAATCCATGAACAACACCTCACTACTTTTTTTATTTCTGTTTGCATGACTTAAAATTTAACTATTTGTATGTGTTTACTGTAGTTAATTTTTTTTCTGTTATGTGTTGCATTGTACTGCTGCTGCAAGGTTAACAAATTCCACGGCATATACCAGTGATATGAAATCTGATTCTAATTATAAGCTTCTCTGTTGGAGGTGTAATGCGTTTCAACGCCCACGTGAGAAATAAACTTGAATCTCAAATCTAACAGTTGTAACATGGGTACATTGACGCACGCAGCGAAATGAGCAAACCGAGGACGTGCTCGGGGCAACCCGCAAGTGTCGTTACACTTCTCGATTCGGTCCCTCTCCTTTGAGGCTGCCTGATCTGCTGAGTCATTCCAGCCTTTGTATTCTTGAGAGATCTTGGCCCACATAGCCGTCTAAACCTTTCCTTGCCGTGTACCTGTCCAAGTGTCTCTTTAAATGTGATTCTGTTTGCCTCCTGAGCCCCCGAGAGATTCTGCAGATACTGGAAATCTTGAGCAGCAAACACAAAACGCTGGAGGAACTCTCCAAGTCGGGCAGCATCTGTAGAGGGGAATATAGAGTCCATATCGAAATGATGCAGCCAGTTAGAATGCTCCCCACAGTCCGTCTGTGGAAATTTGCAAGTTGTTTGGATGGCAAACTCAAACTCCCAATAAAATATGGTGGCAATCGTGCTGTCTTTGTAAGGCACCCGGGAGAATGTACAAGTTCATTACAGACAGCAGTGGGAATCGAAACCTTATCGGTGATTGCTGCCACTTTAAAGCGATTGTGTGTTAACAGCTACACTACTGTGAAGGCCCACACTCAGGCTACGTACACACTACACCAGATAAATCCGTAACTGAAGCTTTTTCTCTTTGTTTTTGCCCGCCGTCCACACTAAAGCAGCGTTTTCATCCCCCGAAACCGGTGCTTTTCAGAAAAGCTTTCCGGGGCATGTGTTTTTGAAAACGCCGCTTGGGCAGATCAGTGTGGGCGGGGTAACCGGAGAAATCTGAAAACGCTGTCAGACGGCAGCGTGCCATTTCATTGTTTTCCTGAACACAAGCTAACAATTTCAGAGCGGACGGCAACGAGACTGAAGCCAGAAGAGTTAGAAATGTACTCACCAAATACTTTGACCCATAACTTACTGAATAAATAAGTATACTCACTTTGCCCTGTTTTCTGTCCTTGCTTGTATGAAGGTGGTTTACCTATTTATGCAAGTACTTCTCTGACAATAGATGTGTAACAGCCTAATGTAACATCATATAGAAATACAAGATAATGCTGACGCAGACATGTTTTACACATTTAACAAGGTACTTTATTAATGCAACAGAGTTAGTCAGTTTTTCAATGTTCGTCATCAGCTGGGTCATACAGTCTGTGAACTCCCCGTCGGTTGCCTCCATACGCTTCAGTATTTGTTGTTTTGTTTTTTTTTAAAGTCCTCCTGTGCAAGAGCCAACAGCTGCCCTTCGTTTAAGTCTTCCTAGTCTGTAACTGCACAAACGCGCACTTTCACAGCAAGATTTGACACCAAACATGTCGCTTGTTTTCTGTAAATGTGTCCCGCGCATGCGCAGTAGGAGGAGATTTGCCGAAATTTCCGTTTCAATGCGGTTGGAGATCTTTTTAAAATGCATAGTGTGGATGCTTATCGTTTTTACGCGAAACCGGCGTTTTCAAAATTATCCGTTCCAGTGTGGATGTAGCATCAGTGTTTCTTCCCCTTCACTACCAGGTTTCTGACTGGCCCATGAACAGTACCTTTTCTGTTTTGCATTGATTGTAATCTGTAGTAATTACTTTGTCTTTCCACTGTACTGCTGTAGCAAGACAAATTTCACACCCGTCAGCAGTGATAAGCCTGATTCTGTAAAGACGTGATATTTCTTGAGTTAATACATTATGAAAATGTTGATTCGAGTATTCTGCACCCATTTTCAATTAATGTAACTTTAATGAAAATTTTAAATCGTATTTTGAAACTTAATTGAGTTGCAAGACTTCCTGTACACTGAACCATCCAACTTTTTCCCCAGGGAGCCCGCAGACGATTTGTAACGTGCGTCCAGATCAGTCTGCTCTTGTGACTGGCAGTTTGAATCGCTGTGTTTTGTTTTGTTTTTAATGCAGTCGAGGACCATGTCAGTAGACCTTCAGGGAGACACCTCGCTCCAGGTTGAGATCTCGGACGCTGTCAGCGAGAGGGACAAGGTGAAGTTCACCGTCCACACCAAGGTACGGGGGTGGGGGAGGGGTCACGGAGGTTGGCGGCTCACCAGCTTGTCCTGTGAGTGACGCAGGAACGTTACCTGCTGGGCCACCAGAGTGCGGGTATGACTCATGCCTTCTGGCTCGGTCACCTGAAGCTGTCTTTGAACCCTTGTTTACGGAACTGATTCCTCCTCCTGGAGGAACTGGGGGAGGAGGATGGGGAAAGTGAAGAGTGAGGCATGAGAGAGATTTACAGAACAGTACAGGCCCTTCGGCCCGCAATGTTGTGCTGACCCTTTAACCAATTCAAGATCAATCTCCCACATATAACCCTTCCGTCCCACATATTCACTCTATCATTCATGTATCTATCTAAAGTCTCATATGGGCTCATCAGGCTGGCGATTATGCCAGTTTCTGTGGCATGAAGTAACAGAGTATGGGATGCCAGTCTATCGCGAGGTTAACCCCCCAGCATTTTGCCGGTACCCATTCTCAGCTGGGTGGACTGGAGCAGTGTGTGGTTAAGTGCCTTGCTCAAGGACACAACACACTGCCTCGGCCGGGGCTCGAACTCGCGACCTTCAGATCGCCTGTCCAACGCCTTAACCACTTGGCCACGCACCACACGCATATCTATCTAAAGAGTCTCTTAAATGCCCCTAATGTATCTGCCTCCACCACCACCCCTGGCGGGGCGTTCCACTCACCCACCTCTCTGCTTTTAAAAAGAAAAGATGTGACTCTGGCTTCCCGCTCTATGCTTCCCTACAATCACCCTAAAATTATGTCCCGCCTCGTATGAGCCACTTCCACCCTTTGGGGGTGGTGGGGGGAGTCTCTGGCTGTCCATTCTATCTATTCCTCTTACAGATTGCAGATCTCTATCAGGTCACCTCTCATCCTTCTCTCCAAAGAGGAAAGCCCCAGCTCGCTCAACCTCTCCAATGCTCTCTAATCCAACTTCAAGGGCATAATTTTAAGGCGTGTGCCTTTTTTTTCCTCATCAGTTGCGTAGTCTCCTTCACCAAGAGGGGAGGTTGGTTTCCATGACTTGCTGGGCCCCCGAGGGTCCCTGATCCCTCTGCGGTTTCTTGCGGTCACGTGCGGAGCAGCTACTGGATCCAAAGCGTTGGATAAGATTGGTCAATGGTTGCATTTACTGTCAGAGTATGTATACACCCTGAAATTCTTACTCGTCACAGACGTCCATGAAACAGAGGGGGGAAAAAACCTAAAGAATGAATGGGAAGAAAATGTTAGAGCCTCAAAGCCCCCTCCTCCACATACGAAAATATCACCCTAACTCTTCCCTCCCCCCCCCCCCCCCCGTGTTCCAGCAGGATACATCAGCACCCACCATCCGCCAAGCAAAAGCAAAGCCCCCCAAGAGAGTCCGTGATCTGCTGCCCACCAAAAACCATCGTTCACCCCAACGTGTTCAATGTGCCACGGGCTTTCTTATGCTAACAAGGGGGGGGGAGAGAGAGGGAGGGTGTCACCCCTTCCATGGCGAGAGGGGAATCTAATAGCTCGCTGTTTCCGTGTTACAATCTGAAGCGGCACTTGCTCGAGCTCGCCTGACTAGAGAACCTGCGGGCTCTGATTCCCAGCCCCGTTGAGATAGAGCGATCGCTCGAGTGCCGAGGCCTCTTGACGGCCACGCCCGCTGTCTCGATGTTCTGATCTCCCGCAGTGCGACCCTGGCGCGGAATCGGGTCCACAGTCGCCATCCGAGGCCGCCCCGGGAGGTATTGAGAGCAGCCGGTCCAGGAGTGGGAGCCCGCCGGTGTGACGAGCCGGAGTTTGAGTGCAGCTGTAGATCACAGACTCGGACGGTACCCCAAAAGCGGGTGGAAAGACGTTAAAGAGAGTAGTTCAAGCTGTTTCTCGGATGAGCTTGAAGCCTCCCTCTGGTGCCATATTGGCTCCTCCACCGATGAGCTTGGGGCAATGGTGGGTGTATGGGTCGGATCGGAGTTGGTTTATTTATTGTCATAGGCACCGAGATACAGATTCTTGTGTGCTGTTCATACAGATCATCACACACTGCGTCGAGGTAGAGCAGGGTAAATCAATAACAGAAGGCAGAATAAAGTGCAACAGCTACAGTGCAGCGCAGGTCAGCAGGTGCGAGGTAGATTGTGAGGTCGAGAGTCCATCTTATCGTACAAGAGGTCCGTTCAGTAGTCTGATAGCAGTGTCCTTGAGCCTGGTGGTGTGTGTTTTCAGGCTTTTGCCTGGCGGGAGGGGGATATCTGGGACGGGTGGGGGCTTTGATAATGTCGGCCTCTTTACTGAGGCAACGGGAAGTGTAGGGAGAGCCCGTGGGGGTGGGGGTTGGTGGCGAGGCGGATTTTTTTTCCTGATGTGCTGAGCTGCGTCCACAACTCTCTGCGGTTTCTTCTGGCCGCGGGCAGAGCAGTTGGTCCGCCGGTCCGCGATGAATCGGGGAGGATTCTTCCTGTGTGCATCAATAACGATCGAGGAACGTGCTGAATTTCCTCAGCCTCCCAAGGAAGGAGGGATGCTTGTTCACTTCCTTGGTCGTGGTGTGACCTAGTGGTTGGACTGGGGCGGGCTACTGGTGACGTTTACTCCCAGGGAACTTGGAAGTCCTCAACCCACGCGACCTCAGCACCGTTGACGTAAGCCAAGCCAGTGGTACGTGGATAGGGAGCTATGGGCTGGAGGCAGGCAGCTGGGACTAACACACAGGCCAGCACGGGTCAGTATGGATCAGTTGGGCAGAATGGCCTGTTTCAGTGCCGTACGACTCTTAAGAACGCTGCCACAGCGCGCACAGGCCCAGCCAGCGTGCGACAAAGTCGCGGCAAAATTTATTAACCCGTACACACACATGTCACCGTGAGATTCATTTCCTTGTGGGAATTTGCAGGAAAGTAAAGAAATGCCACAGAATTTGTGTTGCTTTATTTTCCTGTAATTGCCTGGAAGAAGAAAATGAAGAAATTTATGTTCCACGGGGGGCGGGGGGGGTTAGGACGATGCCATGACAGCTCGGGGCATTCCGGAGTCCAGAGTTCAATTCCGGTGCCGATCTCTAAGGAGTCTCTGTGCGTCCTCCCCCGTGGAATGGGTGGGCTTTCTCCGGATGTTCCAGTTTCCTCCCACAGGCCAAAGACGCGCCAGCTGGTGAGTAAATTGGCGATTAACCCTCACCCAATCGGGCGCGCCAGGGGTCGCTGGGGCAACATGGCTCAAGGGGCCAGAAGGGTCTGCTCCACACTGTACCGCTCGACAAGTAGAACTTTGTGTAAAACTATTCATATAGGCTAACAAGCAACCAATGTGCAAAGCAAGACAAACTCTACAAATGATAAAAAAAATATAATACTGTGAACACAGCGTTCGAGAGCACAACGGCCCTGAAGAAGGGTCTCAGCCCGAAACGTCGACTGTTTACTTTTTTTCCATAGTTGCTACCTGACCTGCTGGGCTCCTCCAGCATTTTGTGTGTGTTACTCTGGAGTTCCAGCATCTGCAGGTGTTTCTGAAGGGTGTGCTTCAATAGACAGTAGGTTGCAGGAGTAGGCCATTCGGCCCTTTGAGCCAGCACTGCCATTCGCTGTGATCATGGCTGATCATAGACAATCAGTACCCCGTTCCTGCCCTCTCCCCATATCCCTTGACTCCACTATCTTTAAGAACTCTATCTAACTCTTTCTTGAAAGCATCCAGAGAATTGGCCTCCACTGCCTTCTGAGGCAGAGCATTCCACATATCCACAACTCTGGATGAAAATTTTTTTTCCTGAACTCCGTTCTAAATGGACTACCCCTTATTCTTAAACTGTGTCCTCTGGTTCTGGACTTTCCCCAACATCCGGAACATGTTTCCTGCCTCTAGCATGTCCAATCCCTTAATAATCTTGTGTTTCAATCAGGTCTCCTCTCATCCTTCTAAATTCCAGTGTATACAAGCCCAGTCGCTCCAATCTTTCAACATATGACAGTCCCGCCATCCTGGGAATTAATCTTGTGAACTTACGCTGCTCTCCCTCAATAGCAAGAATGTCCTTCCTCAAATTTGGAGACCAAAACTGCACACAATACTCCAGGTGTGGTCTCACCAGGGCCCTGTACTACTGCAGAAGGACCTCTTTGCTCCTATACTCGACCTCCCTTGTTATGAAGGCCAACATGCCATTTCTGTGCTGAGTTTTTCATTCTGTGGTGTAGAGTCAGTAAGCGTGTGCAGTCAGTGACTAGAAGGAAGAGTGGGGTGAGGTGGCGTGGGGGGGTTGTTTCTCTTGCAGCCAGTGTTGCTTGTAAGCACATCACCTTCTTCACCGCGGTCTGTGGTTTGTAGCTAGTGCGATCTGGCTACATGCACACAGTGAGTGCCTCTCTTCACTTTGTACTTTCCACCTTTCAGACCAACCTCTCCTACTTCAAACAACCGGAGTTCTCTGTGGTTCGACAGCACGAAGAGTTCATTTGGCTCCACGATGCATACCTGGAGAACGAGGACTACGCCGGGATCATTGTGAGTGTCTGTAGGCTGGAACGCAGTGGGATCCCTTCAGGTAGCTGCTGGAGGACGGGGCCGTGGGTTAGTCACAGAGTGAAACTCCCTCTACACTGTCCCATCACACACTCCCGGGGTCAGACACAGAGTGAGGCTCCCTCCACACCGTCCCATCACACACTCCCGGGGTCAGTCAGACAGAGTGAAGCTCCCTCCACACCGTCCCATCACACACTCCCAGGGTCAGACACAGAGTGAGGCTCCCTCCACACCATCCCATCACACACTCCCGGGGTCAGACACAGAGTGAAGCTCCCTCTACACTGTCCCATCACACACTCCCAGGGTCAGACACAGAGTGAAACTCCCTCTACACCGTTCCATCACACACTCCCGGGGTCAGACACAGAGTGAAGCTCCCTCCACACCGTCCCATCACACACTCCCGGGGTCAGACACAGAGTGGAGCTGTTCTGATTGCGCTGGGAGAAATCGAGGAAAAACTGCTGTATTAAGGTCGTGAGTTACTTGGAGTTGGTTTGAAAAGTCTCTTGGACATCTAAGTGAGCGGCTGGTTTAGTGTGGAGGCTTCGTTTGGAGTTTTTCTGTCAGTTTGGACGGGGTTCGTTGACGGCTGCGAACTGCGTAGCACCCTGCTGTGGCCGCTGGCAACTCGCCAGGAAGCCGGGTCGCTCCAAAAACCGGAGACAAACGCGGTTGTTCCCCCACTGACATCGGGACAACCTCCTTCCATCTTTATCGTCGTGACTCGTGTTCAGTGTAGGAGCCGAAGCATCGTTTGAGACGTCGCGACCTCTCACGGGCTGGAAGTTCTGCAGGACTAACGGAGCCTTTCCTGGTGTTGGAATTTCTGGCACTGAGCCAGCAAGGTACTGTTGAGTACAAACTTTTCCGGCCAGTTACTCAACTCGCTCCAGGACTTTATAACCAGCACCACCGTATCATTCTGGATTTGGACATTGAAACAACATGCCGGACCAGTCTACAGGGAGTCGCAGGCCTACGGGGAGTTATGCAAAGGCGGCTGCCTCCCCAGCCTCGGACAACGCCCTGTTTCGGTCGGTGAAAGTGGAACGCGGGGTGCAATGTATTTTGCGAACTGGAACTACCCTGGAAAAGTGCGCGGAGGCTATGGAGGACTTGTTGGGGAAAGATGGTGTTTTGGCCACTGAGAAAGAGTTCGGGGAGGCAGTGTTTTATCTGAGGAATGATGAGTTGGTGCATCGGGCCCTCAGTAGGGGGGATCACGGTGGAAAACATCTTTTTACAGATGGAGCTGGTGACAGCTCCCACACAACGCATCGTCCTCGGTCACGTAAAGCCTTTCATTCCCAATGAGGACCTGCTTCCCGCACTAACACGCTTGGGGCAAGTACGGTCAGAAATAACTGCCATCAGGCACAAATTTAAGAGACGCACCCTCCGTACCGTAATCTCTTTCCGGCGACAGGTATTCATGCAGCTGGCAAGGGAGGACGAAGTTGAGGGCCAGTTTACTGTCTGGCATGAGGGGGCAGATTATCAGGTGTATTGGAGCTCTGAGCGCCCATGGTGCCATGCGTGCGGGGAGGTGGGGCACTTTCGGAGGGACTGTCCTAGCACCCGAAAACCCAGGGAGTCCACTTCAGGAACTAGTGCTCCAGCTACCTCTGCCCCGATCCCATTCCTGCTCCTGCCCCTGACCCTGTCCCTATTCCTATGTCTGTTCCAGTCTCTGCTCCTACCCCCGGTGGTTCAGGTGAGTGTTCCTGAGGCTAAATGCAGGGAGGTTCAGGCGAGGGACGGGGTGGAGCCTGTGCGGGGAAGGAAAGTGAGGAAGAAATCCAAACACATGAAGAAGTCAGCCCCCGAGACCGCAGAGCTCACGCCCATTTGCCCTGAAGTGGAGCGAGAGGCTCGGGGAAGTGCACAGTCGGACAGGGTGTTGGAAGCGGAGAGTAACGCTCCATCAGTGAATCCCGCACCTGTGTGCTCCTCCGGCTTGAAGAGGAGAAGGGAATGTTCCCCCAAGAGGGCAGGGAATGTAGATGCAGGAGAGACCCAGAAAGGGGTGGGAATCCGGGTGGAAGTTGTGTCTAACCCTGAATCCCCAGATGTAGCCACCAGTCCTGTGGTAGGTTGTGTGGTTGTGCAGGAAGCTAGTGCTAGGCCTGTTTGCACAACTAAAACAGACCTGGAGCCCTCCACCCAGGACTTAGCAGTAAGCGCCTCCCTGGAGGCAAGTGTATTAAATAGTACAAGCGGAGAGGAGACCAAGCTCTCTCACCGTCAGCATCAGGCTGCCGGTGAATCCCTTGGACCAGAGCTGCTGGGGTCCCCTTCATGCCTTTCTCCTGGGGAGGGTGATATAACCTGCAGGCCGACCCCGTCAACTAATGGCCTGCAGGGAGTCCCTGGGGATTTTCCCTCCATCGTCGTAACTGTGGATAAGACTGATGCGACGGTGGAGCGGGAAGGTATGAGGGAGGTACCCGCTGCGCAGTGTGGGTTACAAGTGCAGCCACCTTATACACCACATGAGGAGGAAGATGGGGAATCTGTCTGCAGTGAGGGGTTGGAAGGAGATTCTATTGATAGCGAGACAATGGACATCCTCACCCCTCCTGAAAAATTCCCATTGATACCTGTGGAGGAGATCAGAGAGTTTATTCACTCCTCTGTGGGTGCAAAGCATCGGCCTAAACTAGCCTCACTTCGCTGGCCTAGCATGCCGAGGCTGGTGAAGTCCCTGCGAGTCATCCTCGGACGGAAGGGGAAGGGGAGGAAGAATGCTGTGTCAGGGAATGACAGAAGGCAGCTGAAATCCTTTCTGGATGACCTGGTGAGGGACATCAGGGTGAAAAGCAGCCTCGCTCCTTCGGGAGATGGTGGGTCACAGGGTAGCGATGGTAGCAGTTGGGCCCGGAAAGCAAAGAATATTCTTGGTTTTCTTCGGGATAGTGCGGCTGAGGGCGCCACCGCTCTCAGTGGGAAAGGTACTGGTGCTGAGGCCTAGTGTGCTCCCGACATGAAACTTACCACAGCTAGTTTAAATGTAAACGGTAGCAGGGGCTCTCTCCGCAGATATAACAATCTCTCAGTCCTCAGGGATGGGAGAAACGCGGTGAGTTTCCTGCAGGAAACTCATACCACCCCGGGGGATGAGTCCGCTTGGCTCCTGGAGTGGAAGGGCGGGGTCTACATGAGTCACCTTAGCTCCAACTCTAGCGGGGTGGCAATCCTGTTGGCCCCAACTTTTCGGCCAGAAATCGTAGGAGTCCAAGATGTTGTGCCCGGCCGTCTGCTCCACCTGGATGGAGTACCGCTGCATTTTATCAACGTGTATGCTCCGAGGCGCAGGGTGATGCAGACGCGCCTATTCTGTCAGCTGTCCACCTTGCTGAGTTCCATCGATCTTGGGGACTGCGTCATCCTCGGGGGAGACTTCAACTGGACCCTCGAGGTGGAGGACCGCTCGGGCCTCCAACGCGACCCAGCATCAGCAAAAAAGTTAAAGGAGCTAGTCGACTCCTTTGACTTGGTGGACAGCTGGCGGAATCTTCACCCCGACTCTAGCGCCTTCTCCAGAAGATTTAGAGAGAGGGGTTCCCGGATAGACCGCCTGTATATCTCTCGGGCTTATGTCTCCTGCGTGTCGGCGTCCTCCATGCGGCCGGTGTCGTGCTCAGATCATCACCTTGTGTGCATGGAATTTACTCCTCTGCACCCTCAGGTGGGATCCGGGTATTGGCACTTTAACAACCGGCTGCTGGAGGACAGCCGATTCCGGGATTCGTTCCGAGCGTTCTGGGCCACCTGGAGAGAGAGACGGAGAGAGTTCTGCTCCCTACGGCTGTGGTGGGATGAGGGCAAAGCCCACATCCGGTTTTTATGTCGGGAGTACACTAGGGGGTCGACAAAGAGGCGGGGCTCTGAGATTGAGCGGCTTGAAAGAGCGTTGCTTGACCTCGAGTCCCGTCTTGGTCTGACCGGTGGAGACCACCAACAGCTGTGGCAGGAACCAGGAGAAGAAGGACACACTAAGGAATCTGCAGCTTCAGCAGTCCCGAGGTGCATATGTGAGGTCGCGGATCCAAATGCTGCAAGATTTGGACCGCGGCTCACCCTTCTTCTACTCGTTGGAGAAGTGGCGGGGAGTTCAAAAGCAGCTGGTGGAGCTACTGGCTGCTGATGGCTCCTCCATCACGGACCCGGACGGAATTATCAAAGAAGTCCGCACTTTCTATCGGTCCTTATTCTCACCAGTTCCGTCAAATGCGGGGGCGTGCAGTGCGGTCTGGAAAGATTTGCCAAAGGTCAGCCCAGAAGACGCAGCGCATCTGGACGCTCCCCTGACTCGGGAGGAGCTGTCTACTGCCCTTCGGCAACTCCAGAGGGGTAAGTCCCCTGGCTTGGATGGTCTGAGTGTAGAGTTTTATCAGGCTTTTTGGGATGTCCTGGGGGTTTATTACAGCCTTGTTCTAGGGGAGAGCCTAACCACCGGGGAAATGCCCCTCTCATGGCGGAGAGCTGTTGTGGTCCTACTGCCCAAGAAGGGAGACCTCCGCCTGCTAAAGAACTGGCGCCCGGTCTCCCTCTTGTGCGCGGACTACAAGATCTTCGCCCGGACAATGGCCAACCGTCTTGGTTCAGTACTGAGACAGGTGATTCACCCTGACCAATCTTACACGGTCCTGGGCTGCTCCATCCAGGACAATGTCCACCTAGTACGGGACCTGATCCACCTGCAGCAGGAGACTGGGTCCCGGGCAGCGTTTCTCTCTCTTGACCAGGAGAAGGCGTTTGACCGGGTAGACCACAGTTTCCTGGTGGGCACTCTGCAGGCCGTTGGGCTCGGACCACACTTTGTGGCCCGAGTTCGGCTCCTATACTCTGCCGTGGAGTGCCTTGTTAAGGATCACTGGCAGCGCCCATTCCCTTCAGGAGAGGAGTACATCAGGGGTGCCCCATGTCCGGTCAATTGTACGCGATCTGTGTCGAGCCATTCCTGAGCCTTCTTCGGTGAAGGCTGACAGGTCTGGTTCTGCGTGAACCGGACATGGAGGTCGTCCTCTCGGCCTACGCCAATGATGTACTCCTCATGATGACAGATCCCAATGACCTGCGGAGGATGCGCGAGTGCCAAGAAGTTTTCTCGGCGGCATCCTCCGCTAGGATCAACTGGGTGAAATGTTCCGGACCCTTAGTGGGTCAGTGGCAGGTGGACTCCCTGCCGGTGGAGATAAGAACTTTTGAGTGGAGCACTAGACGTCTCTTCTATCTGGGAGTCTACCTGAGTCCTTCTGGGGAGACCTGGCTGGCGAACTGGCAGGACCTGGAGGCGAAAGTCATGGCCCGGCTGGGGCGCTGGTCAGGCCTTCTCGGGGTGCTTTCCTATCGAGGCAGGGTGGTGGTCATAAACCAGCTGGTGGCCTCCATGTTGTGGTATCGGATGGTCACCTTGGCCCCTCCTGCCCCGTTTGTTGCAAGAATGCAGAGAAAGTTAGTGGACTTCTTCTGGGGCAACGGGAAATACTGGGTCTCTGCAGCTGTCTTGAGTCTCCCAATGGCAGAGGGCAGACAGTCGCTGGTGTGCGTTCGAACGCGACTGGCGGCTCTCCGCCTCAGGACTCTGCAGAGATTCCTGGACGCCGAGCACCCTCCCAGGTGGTATGTGTTGGCGACTTTCTTCCTCCGGAGGGGCTGCTGTCTTCACAAAGACATGCGGCTACCACCGGCGGGGATCAGCCATACTGCTTTGCGGAGTCTGCCTGGCTTCGATCAGGACCTACTGAGAGTCTGGAACATGGTCGCCTCAGGCCGGGAATCCCCTCCTCTGGCAGAGGGCGAGGTCTTGGCCGACCCTTGTCCTACCTCAGTGGGTGTCGGTGCAGCTCAGTTGTGTGGACCGACTCAGGCCGAGCTGCTTGTTGGGCCCAGGCCCCACAATCTTCTCCGGGAGCCGTGTCCACACAACTTGAGCCGTCTCTCATCGATACCCACAGTCCCATTCAGGGATGCAAGTAGGAGGTATTTGTATGGGCTGCTGCTCCACACCCTCCACTTCCTTCCCCTTGTCCACTGTCCTGACACGCCATGGCGGCCGGACGGTCACCGGAGGTGAGGCGGGTCCCCACTGGAAGTCCCTTTACGAGGAGGTTCTTCCCATGCACCTGGGGGATCTCGGCTGGAGGGCGCTGCATAGAGCGGTGCCCTGCAATAAGTTATTTAGTTTGTACATGGATCTCCCACCCGCATGCCACTTCTGCGGGCTGGAGGAGACAGTGTACCACACGTACATGGAGTGTGCGAGGCTGCAGCCCCTTTTTGCGTATTTACGTGGGCTGCTTCTCGCCTTCTGGCTGCATTTTAGCCCCACCCTATTTATATATGGTCATCCAGTAAGGAAGGGGGCATGGAGGGATGAGGATGTCCTAGTCAACTTGCTCCTGGGGCTGGCGAAATCCGCCATCCGAGGGTCTTGGAAATGGGTGGCGGGAGGATCTCCCCGGGCAGACTGCCTGGCAATGTTTAGGGGGTATGTTCGTGCCCGGGTAAATATTGAAAAAGAACACGCGCAGTCCACGGCGACCTTAGAGGAGTTTCGAGACCGTTGGGCTCCGCGGGGTGTAAATGCCATCGTGGATAGAGATGGCAACATTCTGGTGTATTGTCTATTTGTAGTGAAGTAATTGTGTTTGTCACTGTTTTGTATATATTGTATAGCACTGATATTTGTAATAAAGGATTTTGTAAAAAAAAAAGAGGTCAGACACAGAGTGAAGCTCCCTCCACACCATCCCATCACACACTCCCGGGGTCAGACACAGAGTGAAGCTCCCTCCACACCGTCCCATCACACACTCCCGGGGTCAGACCCAGAGTGAATCTCCCTCCACACCGTCCCATCACACACTCCCGGGGTCAGACACAGAGTGAAGCTCCCTCCACACCGTCCCATCACGCACTCCCGGGGTCAGACACAGAGTGAAGCTCCCTCCACACCGTCCCATCACGCACTCCCGGGGTCAGACACAGAGTGAAGCTCCCGGATTCTACCACCAGCCTAGCAGCCGTCTAACTTGCTGCCCCTCGTGTTTGGAATATGGGAGTGAACTGGAGCTCCCAGCGGGGAGAATCCACACAGTCACAGGGGAGAGTGTGCAAACTCCTCACAAACAGTGGCAGAGGCTGGGATCGAAACCAGTTCTCTGGGGCAGTGAGGCAGTGGGTCTACCTGCTCTGCCCCTCAAACCAAGTCACTAACGCTCATCTCTTCTCTGGGCCTCCTGCTGTGTACAAGTTGGCTGCTGAGGGATCTCATTGTAGCATACCAAACACTGAAAGGCCCAGAAAAAGAGATGTGGGAGAGTCTGGGACCAGAGAACACATAGAATGGATGTGGAGAGGATGTTTCCTATAGTGGGGGAGTCTAGGACCAGAGGGCACAGATAGAGTGGATGTGGAGAGGATGTTTCCTGTAGTGGGGGAGTCTAGGACCAGAGAACACAGTGGATGTGGAGAGGATGTTTCCTATAGTGGGGGAGTCTAGGACCAGAGGACACAGATAGAGTGGATGTGGAGAGGATGTTTCCTATAGTGGGGGAGTCTAGGACCAGAGGACACAGCATCAAAATAGAAGGCTATCCCTTTAGAACGGAGGCGAGGAGTAATTTCTTTAGCCAGAGGGTGGCAAATCTGTGGAATTCCTTACAGTCAACTGTGGAGGCCGAGTCATTGGGTATATTTAAGGCAGAAGGTGGTAGATTCTTGATTATTTATATGTTTGTTGAGATATAGTGCGGGCTAAGCCCTTCCGGCCCTTGGAACCACACCACCTAGCAATTCCCCAACTTAACCGTAGCCTAATCACGGGGCATCTTACAATGAATAACCTATTCAGCTACCAAAGTTACACCTTTGGGAAGCCCACGCAGTCACGGGGTGAGCGGCAGGAATTAAACCCAGGTCACCCGCACTGTAAGGCGTTGTGCTGACCCCCGCACTCCCCGACGGTTACGGGGAGAAGGCAGGAGAGTTGGGGGTTGAGCGGGATGATAAATCGGCCATGACGGATTGGCAGAGGAGGCGCTGGTCAGGAAGACGGCAGGGGAATGGAGCTGTCTGACCCTGATGCCTTTGTGACCCAGGGACTTCTTCGGAGGTTAAGAGTGAGGCAGAAAACTTGTAGCTTACGATCGAGCGCTTGGTTGCGGGAACAAAGAAAGTGAGGGGAGAGACGAGGAGAAGAAGAGAGCCTGAGGGGGAAAAAGAGAACTAACAAAAGATGTTCAGGTTCCAACAAAAAAAACATTTAACCAATGAAATGGCCGGACTTAAGTAACATGACTCCTGCCACAAAAACCAAGAAGCTTCCTGAGAAATAGAGGTAACTGTGACCATGTATATAATTGGTCAGCGAGTTTTCCAATGGTTACAGTTGCCTCTATTTCTCAAGAAGCTGTGGTAGGAGTCACGTTACTTAAATCTGGCCATTTCATTGGTTAAATGTCTTTGTTGGACATGTATCGCTCACGCACGCACGCCAGGGGCTGAGGGGAGACCTGATCGAGGTTTATAAGATTATGAGTGGCTTAGGTAGAGTAGACAGGGAGCGTCTGTTTCCCAGGGTTGAAATATCTAACACCAGAGGGTATGCCTTGAAGATGAGAGGGGACGGGTTCAAAGGGAGATGTGAAGGGTAAGTGTTTTTTTTAAACTCAGTGGTGGATGCCTGGTGTGGTGGTGGAGGCTTTTAAAAGACGTTTGGACGGGCACGTGGATGTGAGGAAGATGGAGGGATGTGGACGTGCTGTGGGCAGGAGGGATTAGTGTTTGGGAGTTTTTGATTTTAGCTGGTACAGCACAGCATAATGGGCCAAATGGCCTGTTGCTGTACTGTCTTGTGTTCATAAGAAAGTAAGACTGCAAGGGAAGCAGCTATTCCTCAGCCCAATACAACGGAGCTGAGAGAGAAAATAAATCGGCCGTGATCAGATGGCAGCGCAGACTCGATGGGGTGAATGGCCTGATTCTGCTCCAGGACCTCGTGGTCTTGCAGTGGTATCTCGACCCCATCAGTACCTGTTCCGTTTTACAGTCTGTACAGTTTTAAGGTGCCGAGGGAGACCCCAGTCCCTGTTTAAGTGTATCGCCATCTGACTGTACATACATACAACTAAACGAAACAACGTTCCTCTGGACCACGGTGCACCCGCAAAGTATGCACAGAACATAAACCAGAATATCACCATTATTAAGTTAATAAAATGCAGCACGGGTGAACACGTCCTTGTCCTGGTGACGGGACCTCGGTGGTGGCAGGGTATTCATTAGTCTCTCAGCCTGGGAGAAGAGCTGTTACCCAGCCTGGCAGTCCCAGTCCTGATGCTCCTGTCCCTCCTTCCTGACAGTAGTGGGTCAGAGAGATCGTGGGATGGGTGGTCGGGATCCTCGACACTGCTACCAGTAAATGTCACAAGTGGTAGGGAGGGTGACCCCGGTGATCCTCCGGGCAATTTTTTACTGTCTCCTACAGGGTCTCGCAGTCCGGACCAGGTGCTTTCGATGGCGCTCTGTAGAAAACTGTTAGAATTCGGGGGGGGGGGGGGGGGGGGGGGGGCGGCGAATGAAAGTCTGAGCTCTCTCGCTGTTCGCAGATCCCGCCCGCGCCCCCGAGGCCCAACTTCGACGCGTCGAGGGAGAAGCTGCAGAAGCTTGGCGAGGGTGACGGCTCCATGACCCGTGAGGAGTTTGCCAAGATGAAGCAGGAGCTGGAGTCGTAAGCCGGGCTGGCGGGGGAGGTGGTGGGGTTATTAGCTGATTGGGGTGGATTGATCATTACTGTGACGGGTGGGAAATTACCTACAGGTGACCATTCCCAGGGAGAAAATTGCTAATGTAAAGGGGCTTAATTTTTGAGGTGATCTGGCATTTCCCACCCTTCCTTCTCAGCCTGAAACGTCAACTGTCTATTCCTCTCCGTAGGTGCTGCTGAGTTCCCCCAGCGTTTTGTGTGTGTGTGTGTGTGTGCGTTGCTTTGGATTTCCAGCATCTGCAGGCCGTATTGATTGTCTGTTCTGTATCTCCTTCCCGAATGATAGTACTGAGAAGAGAGCACGTCCTCAAGGGTTTCTGATGATGAATGCAGCTCTCTTGTGCCAGCGCTCCTTGTAGATGTGATCAGAGGTGGGGGGGAGCTCTGCCTGTGACGGACCGGGCCCGTACCCACCACTCTTCTGTTCCAGGGCACTCTACTGCTGCTACAAAAACAACAAATCTCACCCGCTATAGGACAGATGTGGAAGCTTTAAAGGATGTCGAGGAGGTTTATCAGGATGCTTGCCTGGATTGGAGAGCATGACTTATGAGGAGAGGTTGAGTTAGCTAGGGCCTTTCTCTTTTGGAGCGAAGGAAAATTGAGAGCTGACTTTATCGAGGTGTACAAGATAAAAGGCATAGACGCTGGACAGCTAAAGACCTTTTCCCAAGGTGGAAATGACTAATACGAATGGCTATAATTTTAAGGTGATAGAAGTAAAATATGGAGGGGGTGGTGAGAAGATGTCAGGGGTAGATTTTGTTCTGTGTTTTTTTTTAACAGAGGGTGGTGAATGCATGAACTGCCCTGCTAGGAGTGGTGGTAAAGGTCGATGCATTCGGAGGATTTAAGAGACACATGGATGATAGAAAAATGGAGGGTTATGTGGGAGGGAAGAGTTAGATCGATCTTGGAGAAGGTTAAAATATAGGCACAATATTATGGACCAAAGGGTGCTATAATATTTTATGATGGAAAGCTGAATTGATAACCAGGAGGGATGGAAACACTCAGAAGGTCGGGCAGCATCCGTGGGGAGAGAAACAGTTTGATTTCGGGTCTGAAACACTTTGTCAGAGCTGTGAAAGAGAGGTGGGTAAAGCAGGACAAATATCTTTGATGGGAAGAGACCAAATGTGGAAATTGAGGAACAATTAACATTATTTCCCGGTGGCTGAACATTTTAATTCCAATTCTCATTCTGATAAGTTGGTCTACGGCCGCCTCTTGTGCCAAGATGAGGCCACCCTCAGGGTGCAAGACCAACACCTTAAAATCTGTCTGGGTAGCCTCCAACCTGATGGCATGAATATCAATTTCAACTTCCAAGTTTAAAAAAAAATTACTCCCCCTCCCCTTTTCTTCTATTCCCCGTTCTGGCCTCTTTCCTCTTCTCACCTGCCTATCACCTCTCCCCCTCCTCCTTGCCTTCCTCCTACGGCCCACTCTCCTCTCCGATTCCTTTCTCTCCAGCCCTTGACCGTTCCTACACACCTGACTTCACCTCTCACCTTCCCGTTTCCTTTTCAGCCCTGAAGGAGAGTCTCAGCCTGACAAGTTGACTATCTATTCACTTCCGTACATGCAGCCCGGCCTGCTGAGTTCCTCCACCATCTTGTGTGTGTTGCTCTGGATTTCCAGCATCTGCATACGGCCTCGTGTTTACCATTGATTAAAGCTGCTTTTTCTGTGTATAACTTATTGTAATCTTGTGGGGCTTGGCCAGATCACAAAAACTTTACCAAAAAATAGAAAAAGCTTAATAGAAATGGGAAGGAGCAATTTTTACAGTGTCAGCGAATTTGATACTGCGTCCTGTCGGAAAGTGTCATATCCAGGCAGAAGTAGATGTGTTATTCCTCAAGTATTGAATACAGGAATTGGAATGTTGTAGAAGTTTTATAAGACTTAATTTGGAGTATTCGAGTCCTGATGAAGGGTCTCAGCCCGAAACGTCGACTGTTTGCTCTTTTCCATAGATGCTGTCTGGCCTGCTGAGTTCCTCCGGCATCTTGTGTGTGTTGCTCGGAGTATTGTATGTCGTTCTTGTCACCTACCTGCAAGGAACGGTGTAAATAAGTTTGAAAGAGTGCAGGGAAAATTTACAAGGACGTTGCCAGGACTTGAGGACCTGAGTTATAAGGAAAGGATGAATAGGTCAGGTCTCTGTTCATTGGAGCGCAGGAGAATGAGGGAAGATTTGATAGAGGTATACAGCACTAGCCGGCTGGTGGCACAGTGAATCAGCGCATGCTCCGAAGCGAAAGTTCCCGAGTTCGAATCCAGTCGGGCCGCTCCCGGATGCGCTTTCCATCCATACCGGCTTGAGTGTCGAGCTCGCAACTTGGCCTCGTTTTTAAAAAAAAAGAAAATGCGCTGTGAGAAGGACGTGGAGGACCACTCACAGAATCTTTCTTCCAAGACAACCACTTGGAGGAGAAAAAAGTGGTCGCCGAGGCTCTGGCAGAGTATGGCACACACAAAAAGAAATACAGCATTGAGGGTGTATATCAGGCAAATACAAGCAAGCTTTTTCTACTGGGGTTAGGTGAGACTAGAACTAGAGGTCATAGTCTCTTATAGTCTTTTAACATCTCTGGGCTATTTTTACTGTGCCCATGGTTTTTTTTTAATCAATTATGCTATTGTTTGCACTGTTGTAACTGTGTGGTTTTGTGCAGGTCTTGTAGCTTTAGTTTTTGGTCTTGTTTTGTCTGGTGGATTTGGAGCTCCTTTCCGGGCAACGCGCTAGGATGGTAGCGCGATATTAATACGCAGAGGCCTCTCCAGACTCTGGATTGGGGATTGCCAAACGTTATGTGGATTTTCTGGTGTAGTCAGTTTTGTCGTGTGCTTTTGTGATATCATTCTAGAGGAACGTTGTCTCTTTTTTTAACTGCATTGCATTTGTGGTTTCTAAATGACAATAAACTGAATCTGAAAAGGTTAATGGTGAAATGTTTAAGGGGAGACTGAGGAGAACTTTCTCAGTGTGGAACGAGTGTCAGTGAAAGTGGTAGCTGCAGGTTCAATTTCAACACTTTAAGAGAAGTTTGGATAGGTACGTGGATGAGAGGGGTACGGAGGGCTGTGGTCCGGCTGGGAATAGGCAGGATAACAGTTCGGCATGGACTAGATGGGTCATCTGCGTTTGAGTGAGACTGGAGCCCATAGTTAAAGGGCAAAAGGCGAAATATTCAAGGGGAACTTGCGGAGGGACTTCCTCACTCGGAGGCTGTTGAGTTTGGAATGAGCCTCCATCCGTTAGCGTGGTTGTGTGGCTCTCCTGTTTGTTTCCCAACCCCTCTGCAGATGGGGAATGAGGAAGTGGGTGGAGAATTTCAACACACGCAAGATGCTGGTGAAACGCAGCAGGCCAGGCAGCATCTGTAGGAAGAAGCATGTCGACATTTCAGGCCGAGACCCTTCGTCAGGACAACGGTGCTTCTTCCTACAGACGCTGCCTGGCCTGCTGCGTTCCACCAGCAGTTTGTGTGTGTGTGTTGCTTGAATTTCCAGCATCTGCAGGTTTCCTCGTGTTTGGAGAATTTCGACGACTCTTCTGTGTCTGTCTTCGCCAGGAGAATGCACAGACTGGGAGTAAATGAATCTCGGCTGTCTGAGTTGCGGGGGACCTGCGCTTTGGGGTGGGGGGAGCTTGGGGGTCTACGATCTCTCATTTGACAGGGAGGAGTTTGTGTTCTGTTTAAATCAAATCGAGTTTAATTTGTCATTCAACCATGCATGGATACAGCCAAACGAAGCAACGTT
This sequence comes from Hemitrygon akajei, assembly GCF_048418815.1. Lineage (NCBI taxonomy): Eukaryota > Metazoa > Chordata > Chondrichthyes > Myliobatiformes > Dasyatidae > Hemitrygon > Hemitrygon akajei. Next base: position 18,854,013 of record NC_133151.1, read on the forward strand.
CCTCTGAGGCCAAGGTGCAAAACGTACACAGCGCGTTCAAAATGGCTAACCAAAAATAAAACAGTCACGCAAAAAAAAAACCACATAGTCCAGGGGTTCCCATCCTTGAGTCCACAGATCCCTCAGTTAATGGTGCAAAATCCATGGCATAAAAAAGGCTGGGAGCCCCTGTTCCACTCACATGCCCAATGTGGTTACAGGAGTAGGTGAGAGACTGGGAATCCTGTGGGGAGCAACTCTCCTCACTCCCCAAAGCCCATCCTTCCATCTACGCGGCTCAGGTCAGGAACACGATGGGATGCTCCCTCCTTTGCCTGGGCGAGTGCAGTTTCTGCAGCATGCAGGCAGGCTGACGCCACCCTGGACATAGCGCTCCCCCGTTCCCTCACTCCCACCGCTGACCCACAGCGGCGGCAGCTTGTACCAGCTACAGGGGGCACCTCAGGACTCACCGAGACAGCTTTTTCCACAACTCTAATCTTTTCCAGAGACGTGAAAGCTGAATTATGCCATCAAGTCTACTCTGCCATTCAGTCGTGGGTGATTTATCCCTCTCAGCCCCATTCTCCTGTCTTCATATCCTTTGACGCCTTCACTAATCAAGGACCTAGCAACCTCCACTTTTGACTTAGCCTTTATAGCCATCTGTGGCAGTGAATACTGCAGATTCACCACAGTCTGGCCGACAAAATTCCTCCTCATCTCTGTTCTACAGAGATGTCCTCCTATCTAAGACTGTGTCCTCTAGGCCTAGATTTCCCCCCCACGTTAAGAAACATCCTCTCCAATTCTGCTTTCAATATCCCCTTCCCTCTTCATTTAAAATCCAGTGAATACAGCGCCATCAAATGCTCCTCGTATATGTTAAACCTTTCAATCCTGGAATCATTCTCATGAGCCACCTCTGGACCCTCTCCAATGCCAGCGCATCTTTTCTTGGATAAGGTGCACAAAACTGTTCACAATACTCCCAAGTGTGGACAGAACAAAGCCTCTAAAACCCTCAGCACTGCATCCTTGGTTTTGTATTCCCGTCCTCTCGAAATGATTGCAAGCATTACATTTGCCTTCCTCGCCAGCAACTCAATCCGCAAGTTAACCTTCAGGGAATCCCCCTGCAAGGACGCTCAAGTCACTTTGCACCTCTGATTTTTGAATTGTCTCTCCATTTAGAAAATAGTCTATGCCTTTATTCCTTCTACCGTACACTTTCCTACACTGTATTCCACCCGCCATTTCTTTACCCATTCTCCTAAGTCCTTCGCAAACTCCTTCTTCGACGTGAACTGGCCCTCCACGTATCTTCACATCATCCACAAAGTTAGCCACGAGGCCATCAATCCGGTCAACTGAACATCGACTGTTTATTCCCCTCCATAGATGCTGCCTGACTTGCTGAGTTTCTCCAGCAGACTAAGAACTCTGACAGGAACCTTGAATGGTTAGGAAAGATTTAGTAACCAGTTTTACGCTGACACAAAAGAGTAACCATTAACCACTCTGCCAATGCTGGAAATCTGGAGTAACACAGAAAATGCTGGAGGAACTCAGCCAGTCAAGTAGCATCTATGGAGGGAAATGGACAATTGGCATCTTGGATCATCTGGTCTCGACCGTAAGCGTTTTCTATCCATCTCCCTCCACAGGTGCTCTCCAACCCGCTCAGTTCCTCCAGCAGTCGTCTTTGCTTCGGAGGGAGCAGTCTGACTGTGCTGACTGTATAAGTGTGGCCAATGATCTGTCCTTCTCCCCACAGCGAGTACTTGGCCATCTTTAAGAAGACGGTGGCCATGCACGAGGTCTTCCTGCAGCGGCTGGCTGGCCACCCCGTGCTCAGAAAGGATCACAACTTCTACGTATTCCTGGAGTACGATCAGGATGTAAGTCTGGCTGCCATGGCAGCGCGATAGGCTAGCGATTAGCGTAATGCATCAGTGAAGAAGAAAAGAGTCCTTAACTCAGAGCGGAGTCATCTGGACACCGTCGTGACGGCATTTTTTTTTTTTAGTCGGCTTTCTTATTTTTACCAGTCTGAGCTCAACCCAGCACGGATGGAAAGCGTGCAAGGGAGCCGGCTGGATTCGAACTCGGGAGCCTTTGCTCCGAAGTCCAGCATTGATGCCACTACGCCACCATCCGGCTACAGCATCAATGGCGCCGCCATCTGTAAGGCGTTTGTCCGATCTCCCAAGTGTTTTTCCAAGTTCAATGTATTGTCATTCCAAACAACATATTTCACTGTAAGCACCTCCTCGATGCTGGTCATGTGAAGAGGCGTGCCCTGGGTAATGGGGGTCCTTAATGATGCACACTATCTTTTTGAGGCATCCGTCACCCTTTGAAACTGTCTAGCTGGGGAGGCTGGTACCCGTGACAAACCTAGTTAGACCTTTCTGCAGCTTTCTCCGATCCTGTGCCGTACAAATCCACGAGCCTCTGTGGCTCCTGCCCGATGCTAGCTGTTGGGGAGGAGGCTGTGAGGGGGAAATGGCGTGGCCTGGGTAGCGGGGGGATCTTTGAGGCAGCGCCTCCCGCAGACGCAACCGACGGCGGGGAGGGGGACGTTCCTGCCAGGTAGTGAGCTGCTTTCTTTCCACAGCTGAGTGTCCGCGGGAAGAACAAGAAGGAGATCCTGGGCGGGTTTCTGAAAAACATCGTGAAGAGCGCTGATGAGGCGCTAATCGCTGGCATCTCCGGCATCAAGGTGAGGCTCAAAACTCTTTAACCCTCTGCACTCCGTGAAGCAAAATTCTCATCATCGGCCGCACACTTAACCTTGGTGCCGGATTGACGGGTGCTTTCAATTCGCTTTAAATTTTACACAATAATAAAATCTTCCAGGAAGAGTGGAAACAAATCCTCGTGGGTATCAGCAGGGTGCGGTAAATATCCCCCAGTGAAGCAGATGTCTGAATGAATCAGAATTTGGTTTAATATCTCTGGCATATGTCATGAAGTTTGTTTGTTTTACAGAAGCAGCACACTGCAATACATAGTACAAAAAAAAACTAAATTATGAGTATTCATTAAAAAATATTAAATCAGTGCAAGAAGAGAGCAAATGAAAGAATAACACATAGTGAGGTAGTGTTCATGGGTTCACTGTCCTTTTAGAAATCTGACGGCGGAAGGGAAGAAGCTGTTTGAGGCATCGCCTTTCGAAGGTGTCCTGGATGCTAGCAGGCTGGTGCCACGATGGCGCAGGCTGAGTTCACAACCTTCTGCCTCTTCTTCCGATCCTGTGAAGTGGCCCCTCCGTGCCAAACGGCGATGCGATGCTCTCCGCAGTGCATCTATGGGAACTTGCCAGAGACTTTGGTGACGGCAAGAAGGCACGGAGACCTTCAGAGAGCAAGTGGGAGGGTGGAGCGTAGAAGCTATGGGCTGAGAAAACATAGGCAGAGGGTAGGCTGCGATAGCTTTAGGAGGGATTCCTCCAACAGTGTGCTAATATGGTACAGTCGGCCCTCCTTATCCGCGGATCAGGAAAACCCGGAAGTTCTCTTTCCAGCACTCGTCGTTTGAGTACGTACAGACCTTTGTCTTGTCATTTTTCCCTAAACAATACAGTATAACAACTACTTACATAGCGTTTACATTGTATTAGGTATTATAAGTAATCCAGAGATGATTTAAAAGTACAGGCAGTCCCCGGGTTATGAACGAGTTCTGTTCCTGAATTCGTCTTTAAGTCGCATTTGAAGTCAGGACAGGTACATCCGGTATTATGTAGCCTCATTTAGTAAAAACATTTGTCTTAGTATATCGTACATATTTTACCTTTCTATGCATATAAAACACTTAAGAAACATATATATTTCAATAATTACACCACTGCGTTGCTTAGTAATAATTGTAGCTTTCATTGGGGCAGGGCCTTTCTCATGCTCCATTAAAATTGTTCTGATCGTTGACCGACTGTAGTCTAAAGCTTTTCCAATGACCGATGGCATTTCACCTCTTTCCATTCGCTTTATTACTTCCACCTTATTTTCAATCGTGATTATTTTCGTGAACTGAAACACTGCGGATTCAGAGCTGCGCCAAGTCCTAAAGTCCACTGCACTGAGACAGGTTAAATAGGTCCGGGGTTCCGCTGGGTCCTAAAGACCACCGCATTCAGACAGGTTAAATAAGGGACTTGAGTATCCACGGGGGGGGGTGGGGGTGGGGGGGGGAGACCCGGAGCCAATCCCTCGTGGATAAGGAGGGCCGACTGTATTTGTTCTTGGGTCCTGTGGGTGGATCACACATGATATCATTGGGCACCAACTCTGACTGGGGACCCTCCAGCCAAACATAACCGAGACTCCTAGTGAAACGTAGCTGTCGTGCCTTCTTTTCCCATCCTTGAGGAACGCCAGGGTTGATTGTCGGCGAGGAGGAGATGTTATTGACTGCTGTCCCAGTGAGAGGAAGTCAACCATCCAGTCGGGCCCAGGGTAGACCTTCAGAGATGCTGACACCCAGCAACTTGAACCTGCTCACCCTTTCCACTGCTGATCCCCCGATGAGGACTGGTGTGTGCTCCTTGTCTTCCCCTTCCTGAGGCCCACGACCAATTCGTTGGTCCTGCTGACGTACAGCGCAGGGTTGTTCCTGCAATTACTGTTACTCAGCAATGATCCCATCTCATTCCTGTACACCACCTCATCACCATGTGACATTCAGCCAGCTGTGTCATCAGCAGATTCATAGCCGGCGATTGAGGTGTGCCCAGTCACACGGTCGTGGGAGTAGAGAGGCTAGGCAGGGATCCTCAAGGTGTGTCAGTGCTGATTTGTCAGCGAGGAGGAGATGGTCCCTCGATGGGAGGAAGTCAAGGATCCAGTTGCAGAGGGAGGTTCAGAGGTCGAGGGTTTGGAGCTTGTTGATGGGTACTGAAGGTATGATGGAGTTGTAATCAATTTTTTAAAAAACAGCCAGGCGTAGGTATTGCTGTGGTCCCGGAGATCCAAGGCCAAGTTGAAAGCCAGTGAGATTGCATCCGCTGTAGACCTATTATAGTGATGGTTCTGGCCTTCATGAACCTCTCAAAGCACTTCGTCACAGGAGATGTCAGTGCAACTGGGCAATGTCTAAATGTCGGGATTTAACGATAGTGGACACTGGAGTATTGTTGCATCTTTGATCCTTCCCACAGCTGATACAAGCTGCTGACCTGGACATGGTGTTTAGAGCAAATCTAACCACGACACTGTTCAGTCACACTATCCCAGAGAGAGACAGACATAATCCTAGGGTCAGATACAGAGTGAATCTCCCTCCACACCGTCCCATCACACACTCCCGGGGTCAGACACAGAGTGAAGCTCCCTCCACACCGTCCCATCACACACTCCCGGGGTCAGACACAGAGTGAAGCTTCCTCCACACAGTCCCGTCACACACTCCCGGGGTCAGACAGAGTGAAGCTCCCTCCACACCGTCCCATCACACACTCCCGGGGTCAGACACAGAGTGAATCTCCCTCCACACCGTCCCATCACACACTCCCGGGGTCAGACACAGAGTGAAGCTTCCTCCACACCGTCCCATCACACACTCCCGGGGTCAGACACAGAGTGAAGCTCCCTCCTCACCGTCCCATCACACACTCCCGGGGTCAGAGACAGAGTGAATCTCCCTCCACACCGTTCCATCACATACTCCCGGGGTCAGACACAGAGTGAAGCTCCCTCCACACCGTCCCATCACACACTCCCGGGGTCAGACACAGAATGAAGCTCCCTCCACACCGTCCCATCACACACTCCTGGGGTCAGACACAGAGTGAAGCTTCCTCCACACCGTCCCATCACACACTCCCGGGGTCAGACACAGAGTGAAGCTTCCTCCACACCGTCCCATCACACACTCCCAGGGTCAGACACAGAGTGAAGCTTCCTCCACACCGTCCCATTACACACTCCCGGGGTCAGACACAGAGTGAAGCTCCCTCCACACCGTCCCATCACACACTCCCGGGGTCAGAGACAGAGTGAATCTCCCTCCACACCGTTCCATCACATACTCCCGGGGTCAGACACAGAGTGAAGCTCCCTCCACACCGTCCCATCACACACTCCCGGGGTCAGACACAGAATGAAGCTCCCTCCACACCGTCCCATCACACACTCCCGGGGTCAGACACAGAGTGAATCTCCCTCCACACCGTCCCATCACACACTCCCGGGGTCAGACACAGAGTGAAGCTTCCTCCACACCGTCCCATCACACACTCCCGGGGTCAGACACAGAGTGAAGCTCCCTCCTCACCATCCCATCACACACTCCCGGGGTCAGAGACAGAGTGAGGCTCCCTCCTCACCGTCCCATCACACACTCCCGGGGTCAGAGACCGAGTGAATCTCCCTCCACACCGTTCCATCACATACTCCCGGGGTCAGACACAGAGTGAAGCTCCCTCCACACCGTCCCATCACACACTCCCGGGGTCAGACACAGAATGAAGCTCCCTCCACACCGTCCCATCACACACTCCTGGGGTCAGACACAGAGTGAAGCTTCCTCCACACCGTCCCATCACACACTCCCGGGGTCAGACACAGAGTGAAGCTTCCTCCACACCGTCCCATTACACACTCCCGGGGTCAGACACAGAGTGAAGCTTCCTCCACACCGTCCCATTACACACTCCCGGGGTCAGACACAGAGTGAAGCTCCCTCCACACCGTCCCATCACACACTCCCGGGGTCAGACACAGAGTGATGTCGCCCTTAAAACTGTTACCGGGGTAAATCAGTGCATGGAAAGGAAGTGTCTGAGATGTTTTACTTGCTTCTGTCTTGACTCTCTCCTACAGGAAGTGGACGAATTCTTTGAGCACGAGAGAACCTTTCTGATTGAGTATCACAATCGGGTCAAGGATGCCACCCTGAAAGCAGACCGCAAGACACGATCTCACAAAAGTGCGTACCGCACCCCGCAGCCAAGCTGACTGTTAATTTCGTGGTTTTTTTAAAGATTTAATTCCACTTCGCCCACCTCCTGGGACCAGCTTCTCTATAACTGGGCTTCCTGTTGTCCAAACCCACCACCACAGCCACCTCATTTGAACCTGACCCTGTTGTGTAACGAAATCAGATTTTAGCTGATCACAACCTTGCTGTGTGTGCTTACCTTGTTCCAGCCATCTTCATCCATTATAATTTTTTTGGGGGGGGGGGGAAGAAAACTTGTATGAGTTTTAGCACTGGTTCCCATGATCAAGATTGTTTGATGCCATTTCCAGTACACAGGAGAACAAAATAATTGTTACTCTGGATCCAAGGGGTGGGTTAGTGGGTGGAGGTGTTGATCAGCCTTGCTGCTTGGGGAAGGTAACTGTTTTTGAGTGGCGGTCCTGGCCTGGATGCTACATAGCCTCCTCCATGACGGGAGTGGGACAAACGGTCCACGAGCAGGACAGGTGAAATACTTCTTGATGTTACTGGCCCTTTTCCGGCATCCTTCCGATTTGCAGTCCTTGATGATGGGAAGGCTGGTGATGCATCTGCAGCTTTGTCTAATCTTATCTGATTTTAAAACCTAAGGCGTTCCCTAACGGTGGTCCTCCTGCAAGCTCTCACCTGGCCAATCTAGGGTTTAATCTAATCTTAAAACCTCTGGAGTTGTGAGCACTGTTCCCTAAGTCGTCTTTTGATTTATTTTTATTGTTGAGATGCAGCACAGAACATCTTGAGCCACACCACCCAGTTTAATCCTAGCCTAATCACGGGACAGTTTACAATGACCAGCCAGTACGTCTTTGGACTGGGGGAGGGAGCCCATGCAGTCACAGGGAGATTGTAAAAACTCTTTACAGGCAGCAGTGGGGATTGAACCTGGGTCACCTGTACTGTAAAGCATTGTGCCAATTTAATTTCAATTTATCCATTTCTCTTTACCCTCCGGCCTTGATGGGACCCACAGTGGTGGTTCCATCCGTAAATCACTGCACCAGTTTAAGAGGGTCACCAGCGCCCCCGTGAGGACGTTTGGGGAAAGGCAATACAGATCAGCTTTCTTCTGAATGTTATTTTTAATTGCCTTGGTTAACCACCACCACCCCTCTGGATTTCAGCTCTTTGACATGAATGCAAGTAGTCCTCTAACCTTTTTAACTTTTCCTGTACGTGAAATTGTATTTGTGTGGGGTTTTTTTTTATATAGAGATGCGGAGTGGTTCAGGCTCTCTATAAAGCCTCCCAGCAAGCCACACTGCCCAGCAACCCACCGTTTTAACCCTTTGCCTCAGGACAATTAACCTGCTAACCGTTACATCTTTGGACTGTGGGAGGAAACCCACGCGGTCATGGGGAGAACGTACAAACTCCTTACAGAGGACACTGGATTTGAACTCCAAACTCTGTCCTGAGGTGTAGTGGTGTTGTGCTAGCCGCTATGCTATCGTGGCACCCTTTAGGGCATAGAATGTAGGACAGAACAGGCCTTTTAACCTACTATTACTTGCCGCCCGTTACTCCGCTGGCGTTTGGGGCAGCGATGAAGGTCCTCCATCTCTGTCGGTGTTCAGGGCTTACTTCATCGTGTCAGTAGCTTCCCCTCGGTTTTCACCACTGTCAAGTCAAACAAGTCCCGGGTGGAGACTCGGAATACCGCTGCACCCAAATGTAGAACTGCTGTTCATTGCTGTTCCCGTTACGGTTTTGTTTGGCCAGTCAGGGTTGTCGGCCCTGAGCTGAATCCTTGAACCTGGAGGACCAGTGGACCGCTCTTAGTCTGACCTCTACCCTTTGACCTGTTTGGCCTGGGTCAAGTCCAGACTGCAGCCAATATAGCTCTCTGGGTCACTAACACACACAAGCTCCTTTTTTTGTTGTTGCGGGCGGTAGCATAGCCATTGGCTCGTCACTTCGCAGCGCCAGACAACGATCAATGATCAGGTTTCAGTTCCTGCCCTTGCCTCTCCCCGTGACCGCATGGGTTTCCTCCGGGTGCTCTGGTTTCCTCCCACATTTAGGTTTAGAGTTGTGAGCGTTCTGTGGTCCGTCAGTGTCAGGGAACTTGGTTTCGATAGCGCGAGGGGTTATATTTCGGGATGCCAATCCAGGGTAGGGCTGATACAGTGAAAGGTCTAGGGGTCTTGTACAACGCAGGGACAGCGGGTTCAATACAGATACATGGATCCTTGCAAGTGGTGTCAGAATCTGTGGAATGCTCTGCCACAGATGGCAGTGGAGGCCAAGTCCAGGCATATATTTAAGTGGGAAGTTGATCATAGGAGCAGGAGTCGGCCATCTGACCCGTCGAGCCTGCTCCGCCATTCAATAAGATCATGGCTGATCTGGCCATGGACTCATCCCCACCGACCTGCCTTTTCCCTGTAACCCTTAATTCCCCTACTATGCAAAAATCTACCTCTGCGGTGGAGGCCAAGTCTGTGAGTATACTTAAGGCGGAAGTTGATTGTTTCCTGATCGGTCAGGGGTTAAGTGGGATCCGGGATCAGCCATGATGGAATGGCAGAGCAGACTCGATGGGCTGAATGGCCTAATTCAGCTCCTGTGTCTTACGGTGTTAGCACTGGACGTCTGGAGACACTTGCAGGCTCACCCCCCCCCCCCCCCCACCCCACAAACCCCACTGATTTGATTGGGCACAACTGACGTATTTCACTGTCTTTCAACGCACATGTGATTTCACTGCCCGTAAGGAGTCTGCACTTTCTCCCTGTGACTGTGTGGGTTTCCTCCCACAGTCCAAAGATGTACTGATTTATTTTCCCTCTCAACCCCATTTTCCTGCCCATATTTGCACAGTTTGTTGTCTTGTGCACACTGGTTGTCCGCCCTGTTGGTGTGATCTTCCATTCAGTTATGGTTATTGGATTTATTGAGGAAAAACAAAATAAAGCTCAGGGCTGTATATTGTGACGTAGGTGTACTTTGATAATAAACTTACTTTAACCTTCCACACCCTTACTCAGCAAGAACCTGTCGACCTCCGATTCAAGTATACCCAATGACTTGTCCTCCACAGCCGCCTGTGGCACTGAATTCCACAGGTTCACCATAGACTGGCTGAAGAAATTCCTCCTCATCTCCATTCTAAAGGGGCTTCCCTCTATTCCCTCTGGTCTTACACTCCCGCTGTAGGAAACCTCCTGTCCACTTCAGCCCTACCCCAGGCCTCTCAATATTTCGATGAGACCCCCCCCACCCACACCTCTCACTCTAAACGCCAGCGATTGCGAGCCCACAGCCATTAAACGCTGCTGGTACATTAACCCTTTCATTTCCAGGATCCTCCTCCTCAACCACCTCTGGAACTTCTCCAATGCCAGCAGATCCTTCCTTTGATACTGCTCGCAATACTCCCAAGTGGGGTCTGACCAGTGCCTTGTAAAACCTCAGCATTGCGTCCTTGTGATCTTACCTTTTATATGAGTAAAGAGTGTGTGTGCATGCGTGCGTGTAAGCGTAAGCCTTGATCTGGCTCTGGGCTCACTAGGCCTACATCCAAATGACCAGAAATGTCGCTTCTTGCCTCCGCAGACGTGGCTGAAGACTACATTCCAATCTCCTCCTCGCTGTCCAGTTTGGGAACCTTGGACGCAAGCCCCCTCAGCAAGTACGGGAGCGCGGTTTTCTGAATATCGTTTTCCAGCTTTGTTTGATTCTGGTCGCGTGCGGTGGCTGGAGGTGGGGGTAGGGGTAATGGTGGGGGGGGGGAAGAGTCTTGCTGTTACCACAGTGAGAGGTTCTTGGGTCAATTCCTGCTCCAGTCACCCATAATCTAGGCCAGCACACAAAGGGCTGGAGGGACTCAGCAGGTCGGGCAGCGTCTACGGAGCCCAGAGCACAGCTTAGAAATCAGGTTTTGTGTCACCGACATGCATCGTGAAATTTGTTGTTTAGCAGCAGCAGCACGTTGTAATGCACAATAACTTTTTTTTTTAAAGCTATAAGTCAAGTCACTTTCATTGTCATTTCGACCATAACTGCCGGTACAGTACATAGTAAAAATGAGATAACGTTTTTCAGGACCATGGTGTTACATGACACAGTACAAAAACTAGACTGAACTACGTTTAAAAAAAAAACAACACAGAGAAAGCTACACTAGACTACAGGACTGCATAAAGTGCACAAAAACAGTGCAGGCATTACAATAAATAATAAACAGGACAATAGGGCAGTAAGGTATCAGGCCAGGCGCTGGGTATTGAGGAGTCTGATAGCTTGGGGGAAGAAACTGTTACACAGTCTGGTCGTGAGAGCCCGAATGCTTCGGTGCCTTTTCCCAGACGGCAGGAGGGAGAAGAGTTTGTATGAGGGGTGCGTGGGGTCCTTCATAATGCTGTTTGCTTTGCGGATGCAGCATGTAGTGTAAATGTCCGTGATGGTGGGAAGAGAGACCCTGATGATCTTCTCAGCTGACCTCACTAGCCGCTGCAGGGTCTTGCGATCCGAGACGGTGCAATTTCAGAACCAGGCAGTGATGCAGCTGCTCAGGATGCTCTCAGTACAACCCCCTGTAGAATGTGATGAGAATGGGGGCAATGGGAGATGGACTTTCCTCAGCCTTTGCAGAAAGTAGAGATGCTGCTGGGCTTTCTTTGCTATGGAGCTGGTGTTGAGGGACCAGGTAGATTCTCTGCCAGGTGAACAACGAGAAATTACGGTGAGAAGTGAGACGTGTTTGCAGGAGGGGCAGGACTGGCAGCTCTATGTTCCTGGGTTCCATTGTTTTAGAAGTGACCGAGCAGAAGGGGTTAAAGGAAGAGGGGCGGTGTTCCTAGTCGGGGGAAAATGTCACGACAGTGCTCAGTCAGGACAGACTGGAGAATTTGTCTAGTGAGGACTTGTGGGTGGAATTAAGGAACAAGAAAGGTATGACCTGGTTATCACAGACCACCCAACAGTCCTAGGGATTTAAAGGAACAAATCTGTAGAGAGATTGCAGACTCTTGCAAGATACCTAAAATTGTTATAGTAGGTAGATTTTAACTTATTAACTGGGACTCCCAGACTGTAAAAGGACTAGGTGGGATAGAGTCTGTCAAATGCGTTCAGGGAAATTTCCTTCATCGGGGCATAGGAGTCCCAGCGGGAGAGCGTGCAATTCTGAATTTGCTGCTGGGGGAAAGTGACAAGGGTTTGTGTCGGGCAACTCTTTGCGTCCAGTGACTGTCATGCCATTGGTCTCAAAGGGAATAAGCAGGTCTAGTCTGTCAGCTGAGATTCGAAATCGGAGAAAGGCCGATTTTTGCCGGCGTCAGGAAGGATCCGGCAAGTGTGGACAGGGACAGGGCTGTTTTCTGGCAAAGCTGTCCCTTGGTAAGCGGGAGGCCTTGACACTTTGAGGGTGCAAAGCCTGTACGCGCCTGTCCAAATAAAACATAAAGATAACAGGTGTAGGGAGCCTTGGTTTTCGAGAGACATCGAGGCCCTGGTTTTTTTTTTTAAGGTGCATGGCAGGTAGGAATTGAGGTACTCGTGGAGTAAAAGAAATGCAAGAGAATACTTGAGAAAGAAATCAGGAGGGCTAAAAGAGGTTGCCCTAGCAGACAAGGTGAAGGGCAATCCTAAGGGATGCAAAGAGCAAAAGGATTGTAAGGGACAAAAGTGGACCTCCGGAAGATTAGAACAGTAATCCACGTGTGGCACTGGAAGAGATCTTAAATGGATATTTTGCATCTGTATTTACTCAGGAGACGGACACAGAGTCTATAAGAAATGAGGCAAACCAGCATCAGCTTCACGGACCCTATAAAGATTGCCGAGGAGGAGGCGTTTGCTGCCTTGAGGCAAACTAGGGTGGATAAGTCCCCAGGGCCAAACAAGGTGTTTCCGTGGACCCTGCGGAGACAAGTGCAGAAATTGCCAGGGCCTAGCAGAAGGATTTAAAGCATCTTTAGCCACAGGTGATGTGCTGGAGGGCGAGAGGATCACTAATGTTGCTTTCTTATTTAAGAAAGACTCTAAATGTAAACCAGAAAATTGTAGGCTGGTGAGCGTGACGTCAGTGTTGGGGAAGTTGTTGGTATTCTAAGGGACCAGACATACAAGTATTTGGATAGATGTTGACTGATTAAGGATAGTCAGCATGCCTTTATGCATGGTGGGTCTTGTCTAACCAATAGAGTTTTTGGAGGGAGTTAACAGGAAAGTTCATGAAGGCAAGACGGCGGATGTTGTCTACGTGGACTTTGGTGATGCATTTGACAAGGTCCGGAGACTGGTCAAGAAGGTTCAGTCACTCGGCATTCAGGGTGAGGTAGTAAATTGGATTAGACATTGGCTTTGTGGGAGAAGCCAGAGAGCGGTAGTAGAGGGTTGCCTCTCCGTCTGGAGGCCTGTGACTACTGAAGAGCTGCAGGGATCATTGCTGGGTCCTTTGTTGTTTGTCATCTATATCAATGGACTGGATAATGTGGTTAACTGGGTCAGCAAATTTGTTGATGACGCCAAGATCGGGGGGTGTATTGGGACAGTGAGGAAGTCTAGCAAGGCTTGCAGCAGGTTTTGGACCGGCTGGAGAAGTGGGCTGAAAAATGTCAGACATAATGTAATGCAGACAAGTGTGAGGTTCTGCACTTTGGTAGGACCAGCCAGGGTCAGACTTACACAGTGAACGGCAGGGCACTGAGGAGTGTGGTCGAGGGCGTAAAGAAAGCTGTTGGCACATTAGCCGCTTTAAATCAAAGTATGAAGTACAGAAGAAAGGATGTTGAAGTTGTATAAGACATTGAGGCCTAATTTAGAGTATTGTTTGCAGTTTTGGTTACCTACATACAGGAGAAATGTAAATATTCTATCAACTCTGCTGTCTGAATCCTGAAAGTGTGTGATGGGACGGTGTGGAGGGAGATTCACTCTGTGTCTGACCCCGGGAGTGTGTGATGGGACGGTGTGGAGGGAGCTTCACTCTGTGTCCGACCCCGGGAGTGTGTGATGGGACGGTGTGGGAGGGAGCTTCACTCTGTGTCCGACCCCGGGAGTGTGTGATGGGACGGTGCGGAGGGAGCTTCACTCTGTGTCCGACCCCGGGAGTGTGTGATGGGACGGTGCGGAGGGAGCTTCACTCTGTGTCCGACCCCGGGAGTGTGTGATGGGACGTTGCGGAGGGAGATTCACTCTGTGTCCGACCCCGGGAGTGTGTGATGGGACGGTGCGGAGGGAGCTTCACTCTGTGTCCGACCCCGGGGGTGTGTGATGGGACGGTGCGGAGGGAGCTTCACTCTGTGTCCGACCCCGGGGGTGTGTGATGGGACGGTGTGGAGGGAGCTTCACTCTGTGTCTGACCCCGGGAGTGTGTGATGGACGGTGTGGAGGGAGCTTCACTCTGTGTCTGACCCTAATACTGCAAATTAGACCTTGCCGACATCATGCACAACTTCAACATATAACACCCCAAGTCCTGTACTCAGTACTGTGACTTACAAAGGCTTCTTGTCCCTGCCCCCTTGGTGACTGCAAGGTGGATTGAGGAGTGTGGTGGGCTGGTGCTGACTTTCGTTGATGCTGACATCCCTCTCTTTTCATCTTTCTTACAGGAACCTGCTCAAGCTAGCTGAGCTCTTCGAGAAACTCCGGGTAAGTAGATACTCTCCACACCGCCCCCCGCCCCCCCCCCCCAACATGGCATCAGCCCAGTCCCTCCCTCCCACATCGCCCCTTTGGGAGGATGTTTTAAGATCAAAGATCAACTTTACTTGTCTGGTGCACACAGTGGCCACTTTATTAGATACAGGAGTGGAGCCCCGTGTGGTCTTTTGCTGTAGCCCACCCACTTCAAGGTTCGACGTGTTCAGAGAAACTCTTCCGCACACCACTGTTGTAACTCACTGAGTTACAGTCACCTTCCAGTCAGCTTGAACCAGTCTGGCCGTTCTCCTCTGATCTCTCTCATTAACAAGGCATTTTCACCCACAGAACTGCTACTGAACTTGATGGTTGTTTTTGCACCTTCCTCTCTAAACTCTGGAGACTGTTGTGTGTGAAAAATCCCTGGAGATGAGCCGTTCCTGAGATACTCAAACCTCCCTGTCTGGCACCGACAATCGTTCCCACGGTCAAAGTCACTCAGATCACATTTCCTCTCTCCCCCCCCCCCCCCCCCATTCTGATATTTGGCCTGAACAACAACTGAACCTCGTGACCACGTCGGCAGGCTCTTGTACATCGAGTTGCTGCCCCGTGACTGGCTGATGATATATTTGCGTCGACGAGCGGGTGTACCTAGTAAAATGGCCACTGTGTGTGTATGAAGTGAGAGATTAAAGTACAGATGTGGAATAAAATGTGCGTGCGGAGCCTCCATGCCCCCAGTTGGCCCCCGTTCGCCTAGGGTGAACCGCCATCCGCCCCACCAATAGTGCAATACTTTGGGGTGAGTATGGTGCGATGCACCCCCAGTACACGCTCGCAATACAAACACCAGACAATACACCCAAAAGCGAATCAATAATTGCAACTTATAGTTATCTCTTGGTGATTTGTTAGTAGAAACAGATAATCTAAAGGCGCCAAATAAATTTATCAGTTCGCGCACATAATATTTTAATACGTTGGAGCTCACGCCTCCGGTTCCATCCACAATGACCTTCCGAGCCTTCGGCCACCCTCCGAACCGCCGACATCCGGATCTGGCGCCCTGGAACCACTGTCCGCTCCTCACAAGTCCGTCCTCCTCGCTCTCCTCCCAATAAAGGACCACAAGCTCCACTCAGCTTACACAGACAAGATAGCATAACAATTCTCCATTGATTAGTTTCTCCTCCCCCCCCCCCTTTATCGGTAGTCATAACCCGAACATACCAGACACAGAAACCCATTACAGCAAAGCTATTTCATTATAACAATACAGAGAAGCCATTTTGTTTGCCTGAACAGTTAACACCACTGATAGTCCTACATGTAAATACCAACATGTGTGTACGGTATAAGCAGCTTTTTAAAGAGTTGCTTAAAGCACAGGGATGGGGTAATAGATGGAGGGGGTTGGGGGAGGAGTGCTAACTAGAATGGTTGATCAGATTAACTGCCTTGAGGGAAGAAACGTTGAATATGGAGTGAAATTTTCATTTTAATAGCCCTGTAGACCTTTCCAGAAGGGGAGTTGAGAGAAAAGGTAGTTTACCTATTTTATCTAGAGATACAGGACAGGCCCTTCCAGCCTCATGAGCCGCCTAGATTTTACCCTAGCCTAGTCACCGGGGCAATTTACAATGACCAATTTAAACTACTGACCAGTATGCCCTTGGACTGGGGAGGAAACCCACACGTTGATGGGTAGGAAGCACAAAGTCCTTGCAGATGATGTCAGAATTGAACTCAGGACTTGGACATCTCGCATAATAATAGCGTCTCACTAGCCACAGCCCTCCTCTGTGTCCTGGACTTGTACAAGTCCCAGAGTGATGCTCGGCTGCAGCCAATGCCCTTTCCTGCTGTCCTGACAATTCACTTCAACCCCATATTTACTTTTTTTTTGTGACTAGAGCTTCATTAAAAAAACTGTTGGTTCTATCTTTCCCCAGAAATTAGAGGGGCGAGTGGCATCGGACGAAGACTTGAAGCTGTCTGACTTGTTGCGATACTACACAAGAGATTCACAGGCAGCCAAGGTAAGCGTAACGTCGAGTCCGCCCGCTATTACGCTCCGACTAGCTGCTGCCTCGTCCCTCCTTGGCTCACCGGGATGCCAGCGAATTTGGCTGGGTGCACCCTCTTCCCCCTCCTGCTTGCCCCACCTGCCCTCTTACCCCTTGCATTGATCAGCAACAAATTCACGACCGGTCTCGGTGATGGCAAGCCTGATTCCTATCGAGCGCCCCTCAATGGGGTGCAAAATACGATCGGCGGACGAGTCACGCGAGAGCTTCAAAGTGGAAGGGTGGATTAGAAAGTTTACAGGTGGCGCAGAAGGTTGGTGGTGTTGTAGACCGTGTGGAAAGTCGTCATAAAAGAGACACCGACAGGCTGAGAAGTCACAGGTGGAGTCTAGCCCAGAGAAGTGTGTGAAGTGATGCAATCCTCGCTGTATATCACTGGTCACGCTGTTCCAGTCAGAAATGATTCTCCACCAGCACTCTCCGCTTCCTATTACGACCTGTTATGGCGGGCTGTGCTTCTGTAGAGAGTCCCCCACACAGAAGGTGCCCGCAGCCCCGATAAACCCACGCTGCTGGCCTCGCAGACGTTGGGTGGTACCTGTGGGCTGGCTGTACACTGGTCGGGTGCTTGCAGAGTGTCTGCAAAAGGCCATTTGAGCATTGGTCCCTAAATATCACTGAACCATGAATGAATGCCATCAAATCAGAATCGGGTTTATGATCACCGGCGTGTGACATGAAATCTGTTAACTGAGCAGCAGTGCAATGCAGAGAAAAATGATATCAATAAAATATAACAGTAATAAATAAACAAGTAAATCAATTGCGTATATTGAAGGTTTTTGAGTGCAAAAACAAAAATACTGCATATCTGGGGGGTGGGGGGGGTGAGTTGTGTCCAAAGCTTCATGTCCGTTTAGGAATCGGATGGTGGAGGGGAAGAAGCTGTTCCTGAATCGCTGAGTGTGTGCCTTCAGGCTTCTGTACCTCCTACCTGATGGTAACAGTGAGAAGAGGGCATGCCCTGGGTGCTGGAGGTCCTTAATAATGGACACTACCTTTCTGAGACACTGCTCTCTAAAGATGTCTTGGGTACTTTGTAGGCTGCTACCCAAGATGGAGCTGACTAGATTTACAACCTTCTGCAGCTTCTTTCAGTCCTGTGTAGTAGCCCCCCCATACCAGACAGTGATGCAGCCTGTCAGAATGCTCTCCACGGTACAACTATAGAAGCTTTTGAGTGTATTTGTTGACATGCCAAATCTCTCCAAAATTCTAATAAAGTATAGCTGCTGTCTTGCCTTCTTTATAACTACGTCGATATGTTGGGACCAGGTTAGATCCTCCGAGAGCTTGACATCCTCCGAGGAACTTCAAGCTGCTCACTCTCTCCACTTCTGATCCTCTAAGAGGACTGGTATGTGTTCCTTCGTCTTACCCTTCCTGAAGTCCACAATCAGCTCTTTCGTCTTACTGACGTTGAGTGCCAGTTTGTTGCTACGGCACCACTCCACTAGTTGGCATATCTCACTCCTGTACGCCCTCTCGTCACCACCCTGGGATTCTACCAACAATGGTTGTACCGTCAGCAAATTTGTAGATGGTATTTGAGCTATGCCTAGCCACACAGTCATGTGTATATTAGAGTAGAGCAGTGGGCTAAGTACACACCCCTGAGATGCACCAGTGTTGATCGTCAGTGAGGAAAGGAGATGTTATCACCAATCTGCACAGATTGTGGTCTTTCAGTTAGGAAGTCGAGGATCCAATTGCAGAGGGAGGTGCAGAGGCCCAGGTTCTGCAGTTTCTCAATCAGGATTGTGGAATGATAGTATTAAATGCTGAGCTATAGTTGATGAACACCTTCCTGACGTGGGTGTTTGTGTTGTCCAGGGTGGTCTAAAGCCCTGTGGAGAGCCATTGAGATTGCATCTGCTGTTGACCTATTGTGGCGTTAGGCAAATTGCAATGGGTCCAGGTCCTTGCTGAGGCAGAGTTCAGTCTAGTCATGACCAACCTCTCAAAGCATTTCATCACTGTCGATGTGAGTGCTACTGGGCGATGGTCATTAAGGCAGCTCACATTACCCTTCTTAGGCACTGGTACAATTGTTTTTGAAGCAAATGGGAACTTCCATCCATAGCAGTGAGAGGTTGTAAATGCCCTTGAATACTCCTGCGAGTTGGTTGTCACAGGTTTTCAGAGCCTTACCAGGTACTCCATCCGGACCTTCGGCCTTGCGAGGGTTCACTCTGTTTAATGACAGCCTAACATCGGCCTCTGAGACAGAGATCACAGGGTCATCAGGTGCAGCAGGGATCCTCACAGCTGTAGTTGTGTTCTCCCTTTCAAAGCGGGCATAGAGGCATTGAGTTCATCTGGTAGTGAAGCATCACTGCCATTCATGCTACTAGGGTTTTGCTTTTGTAGGAAGTAATGTCTTGCAAACCCTGCCAGAGTTGTCGTGCATCTGATGTCGCCTCCAACCTCGTTCCAAATTGTCTCTTCGCCTTTGAACTAGTCTTCCGCAAATCATACCAGGTTTTCTGGTACAGGCCTGGGATGTCAGACTTGAATACCACAGATCTAGCCTTCAGCAGACGACATACCTCCTGGTTCATCCGTAGCTTTTGGTTTGGGAATGTACAGTAAGTCTTTGTGGACACACACTCATCCACACAGACTTTAATGAAATCGGTAACAACTGCAACATACTCATCCAGATTTGAAGATGAATCCCTGAATACAGTCCAGCCCACAGATTAAAAGCAGTCCTGTAGGCACTCCTGTGCTTCCCTTGACCAAACCTTCTTGGTCCTCACCACTGGTGCTGCAGTCTTCAGTCTCTGCCTGTACTCAGGGAGTAGAAGTACAGCCAGGTGATCAGACTTCCCGAAGTGAGGGTGTGGAATAGCACGGTCAGCATTCTTGATAGTGGTGTAACAATGGTCCAGTGTGTTGTTTCACTGGTATTGCAAGTGATCTGTTGATGGTAGTTGCTTAGAGGTTTTTTCAGACTGGCCTGGTTAAAGTCTCCCAAAACGATGGTGAATGTGTTAGGGTGAGCTGTTTCGTGCATGTTGATCCCATTGCTCAGATCATCTAAAGCCTGCTTGACATTGGCCTGAGGTGGAATGTAAACTGCTACCAAAACGACCCCAGAGAACTCCCGTGGTGGGTAAACAGGACAGCACTTTACTGCTAGATATTCCAGGTCTGGTGAGCAGAATTGGGGACAGCACTGATATACTTGTGCACCAAGAAGTGTTGATCACGAGGCATACTCCTCCACCTCTGCTTTTGAGAGACTCTATAGATCTAACCTGACGGTGTATAGTAAACCCGTCGATCTGGATCACTGCACCAGGTACGGAAGGGATTAACCAGAATTCATTAAAACAAAGGACACAAGCGGTCCTAATGTCCCTCTGATTCAGTACCCTAGCTTTGAGATCTTCAATTGAGACTGCCACGTCGCCAGCAAGATAGTTGGTATAGGCTAGGGAGTCTAAAAACACACTTGTAATCTTGATCTATGTCCAAGGTGTCCTCCGTGGGCACTTCCGACCACAATCGGTGTTGTTTCTGTCAGTTTCAAGCAGCGATAGTCCGTTTAAACGCATTAAGACATCTTTGTTGACTGTACTGACCTTGGGAGCAGTCATGCTTTTTCAGCTGTACCAGGCTGAAACGGGAATATTTAATCATATCCATTGAGAGTACTGCTGCCACTCGAGTCGCGCCTTGGCGCAGCAGCGTCCCTCTGGGACCAAGGTGAAAAACACATTACCTGCAGCATACAGTGCACAAGCACGTATGATTACAGTTTCTCAAAGAAAAATATATTGTAGCCCAAGTCCCTGAGTGCCAATTGATGGCAAGTCGACCTGGTCCAGCTTGTTTTTCCACTGAGCCAACACTGGAGGGCAGCACCAGACAAACTTCAGGATCAGTTCGCCCATGTGTGACATTACTAAGATCAAAACCATCCTTGCCAATAGAGTTTATCTCTTCGGACTTGCTTAGAAGGGATCTCTTGATTTGATTAATCCGTACCCAGAATCAGAATCTGACTTGTGTTGTGAAGCTTCTTAGTTTGCAGCAGCACTACAGTGAAATACGTTAAGAAAAACTCTATTATGGAAAATTGTATTAAATTAGTGTGAGAAGGGAGCACAAATAGTGAGGTAGTATTGATGGGTTTTCCCTGTCCCCCTCACCACTGCTGTGGGGATGCCAGTGGTCCTAGCAAGAAGGGAGAATGGCCTGGATGGTGGGGTGGGGGTGTCCTTGATGATGGATACTGCTTTCCTGTGGCAGCGTTCCATATAAACGCGCTCGCTGGTGGGAGGGCTTTGCCTGTGATGGACTGGGTGACGTTCACCATTTTCCCGTGGCCCTTTTCCATTCCTGGGCACCGGTGCTTCTGTACCAGGCTGTGGTGCAACCCAGGGCACGGGATAACACTGGCCTCAAATTCTAGTTTCTCCCTCTCAGGTTGGGGGAGCAGTACCTCGTATTCCATCCTGAACGTTCGGTTTCTTTAGCTTCTGCTAATTTTTTCTGCGCCTTCTTCCATTCCCCATCCTGATTCCCTCCTCCTCACCTGCCCATCACCTCTTTCTAGGTCCCCTTCTCCCCTACAGTCCACTCTCCTCTCCTCCTACCAGATTCTTCCTTAAGCCCTTTACCTTTTCCACCTATCACACCTCCCCCCCCCCCCCCCCCAGATTCTTATTTCAACAGCCCTCCCCCCCACCCCCACCTGGATTCACCTATCGGCTTGTACTCCTACCCTTCTTCCCCCCCCCCCCCCACTACCTTCTTTTCCCCCTCCTTTCCAGTTCTGATGAAGGGTCTCGTCCTGTAACATTTATTCCTATCTAGAGATGTTGCCTGGCCCGCTGAGTTTCTCCAGCGTTTTGGTGGTGTTACTGAAGTACTACGTTATTTAACATTGCACTAGGGTCCAGGATAATATTGATCAGTTGGCAAGATGAGTTAGACCCATGGGAGACGACTTAGTCCTGACAAGTCGTAAATGCGCCTTATTATTTGTTAATTTATTTGTAGCAATATTACTTTGTGTGGGTGAGTTATATATACTTTGTAGTGTACCTTGGTCTGGAAGAATATTGTTTTGTTGGTTTAAAAAAAAGTTCAAAGTAAATTTATTTATCAAAGTCCATGTATATCAACCCTGAGATTTGTTTTCTTGTGGGCATACACAGTAAATCCAAGAAACGCCTCCAGAATCGCCTCCTGATTTGACCCCAGGACAATTTACAATGAGCAATAATCCGCCAACCGATACGCCTTTGGACTGTGGAGGAACCCAGAGCACCCAGAGGAAACCCACATGGTCCCAGGGAGATGTAGAAACTCCTCACAGGCAGTGGCGGGTATTGAACCCTGGCCTAATCACGGGGACAGCTGGTACTGTAAACCGTTGTGCTAGCTGCTATGCTATCGTGCTACCCAAGCGATAAACATTGAGAGCGTGAGATGAAGACTCCTTGAAAGTGAGTCCATTGGTTGTGGGGACAGTTTGGTGTTGAGCGACATTCACGCTCCCGCCAGTTGAATGACAATAAACTGAACTTGATGAACTTTGTAGGGGACTAGTAAGGGTAGGTTGAACATAGGATATAGGAGCAGAATTAGGCCATTCGGCCCATCAAGTCTTCTCTACCATTTCATCTTAGCTGATTTAATTTCCTTCTCAGCCCCAATCTCCTGCCTTCTCTCCGAATCCCTTCATGCCCTGACCAATCAAGGATCAATCAACCTCGGCCCCCACAGCTGCCTGTGACAACGAATTCCACAGATTCACCACTCTCTGGCTAAAGAGGTTCCTCCTCATCTCCGCTCCCCTATATTCAGAGGCTTGAGCCCTCTGATCTTCGACTCCCACCACAGGAAGCATCCTCTCCACATCCACGCTGTCAAGCCCTTTCACCATTCAATAGGTTTCAATGAGATCACCCCTCATTCCAGTGAATACAGGCTCAGAGCCATCAAACGCTCTTCATATGACAAGCAATTCAATCCTGAAATAATTTTTGTGAACCTCCTTTGAACCTTCTCTAGTTTCAGCACGTCCTTTCTTGGACAAGGGGCTCAAACCTGCTCGCAGTACGCCAAATGAGGCCTCGCCAATGCTTTATAAAGCCTCAACATTACATCCTTGCTTTTATATTCTAGTCCTACGTGAAGGCTAATAGGGCCTTTGAACTATTAGGGAACAGAAGGATTTCTGTACACGTCCACAGACTCAAGGTGGCAGCACAGACAGAGAAGGGGATACCGAAAGTAAACGAGATTCACTCCTGCGTTTGTCGGAACACAGAAAATAAGAACAAGCGAGTTGTCTAAGATAGAAAAAGCAAGGGCCCAAAAGTGCTCAGCAGGGCAGGCACGACATTTCGAGTTGGCCCTTTGACAGAACTCTGAGGGAACCGAAAAGGGGTCGTGGGTCAGGGCATCGCTGTAGCCCAGCAGTTAGCACAACTCTTTACGGCACCAGCGACCTGGGTTCAATTCCCGCTGCTGTCTGTACACTCTCCCTGTAAATGTGTGGGTTTCCTCCGGGTGCTCCGGTTTCCTCCCCACATTCCAAAGACACGTGAGCTTGGGGTTAGTAAGTCGTGGGTGTGCTGTGTTGGGACAGGAAGCTCGTGGGCTGCCCCCAGCACATCCTCGGACTGTGTTTGTCGTTGACACAAACAACACATTTGGTAGTGTCTTTCGATGTACATCACTAATAAAGCTACTCTTTAAAAGATTTTTATTCTTTTCTGCGCCCTGTCAATTCAAGGCCTCTTCTGAATGCTACAATCTTGTGACCTCTGGCCTGGGAGTTTTTTTTTGAAAGATGCTGGAAATACAGAGCATCACATACACGTGCACACACACAAAATACTGGAGGAACTCGGCAGATCAGGCAGCATCTATGGGGAGGAACAAAGAGTGGATATTTTGGATATGTGGGTTCAAACACCACCCTTGAAAGGGTCTCAGCCCAAAACATTGACTATTTATTCCTCTCCTGACCTGCTAAGTTCAAGTATTCGGTGTGTGTGTGTGTGTGTAACTTGTTTTCTGCGTTAACCTCTGGCTGAGCGTCCCTTTGGCCAGGTGAGTTCAGCTGCCCTGTCATTACCCTTTAGGACCTCCTGTACCGGCGCGCGCGTTCCCTGTCCGATTACGAGAACGCCAACAAAGCCCTGGACCGGGCCCGCATGAAAAACAAGGATGTGAAGCAGGCCGAAACCAGCCAGCAGCTCTCCTGCCAGCGGTTCGAGAAGCTCTCTGAGTCAGCCAAGCAAGGTAAGACTACAAGACAGGCACAGAATCTGACCCATCGAGTCTGCCCTACGTGGCTGATTTCCCTCTCCATCCCATTCTCTCGCCTTCTCCCCATAACTTTTGACATAATGCTCTGACTAACATAACATAATGCTCTGACTAATCGCGATCCTATCAACCTTTACTTTAAATATACCCAACGACCTGGCCTGCACAGCCATCTGTGGCAATGAATTCCACAGATTCACCACCCTCTGGCTAAAGGAATTCCTCCCCATGTCCGTTCTAAAGCGACATCTTCTATTCCAGTCCCAGACTCGCCCGCTATGGGAAACAATTTCTCAACATCCACAACATCTAGTCCTTTCAATATTGTGTGTGAGGGAGAGAAACTTGTGTGTAACTGAAAGACTGCTTGAGTTTGTCCACCAGTTATGGGACCTGGAGTATTGCCATCCCTACCTTTGCAATGTGAACTAAATCGCCAGTAAGATGTAGCTGTTCGATATGAAGTAGCCTTCTGCTCAGCCAAAATTAGATGCTCTTTGAAGGAAGAGGCCTGTTCGACCCGATATTGCGTGACATTTTATTGGCTGAGGGACAATTCCATATTTACAATGCTTCCTTTGAATTACATGCAACTGTCCCACCACCTCTTCCGCACCCACACTCCAGACAACCAAAGTGAATATTGAATCAGCATTGTCTGGTTTTTCAATCGACCTGCTCCCAGCTCTGGGAGCTGTCCAGAGCTGCATTTTAAATTTAATCTACAGTCCACGTTCAGGTTTAAAGATTGGTTGCTGAAATTAGTTCCTGAATTAATATTTTGCGGTACACCCCAAGTCCTGAATATTCCTTGGCACCTGCAGTCCCACGGTGTTATGCCGGACTTTTCACCTACTCTAAAATCAATCTAGCCCCCACATGACATGTGCCTTGTCTAATGTGGGGGGGGGAGTGTTAAGATTTAGATTTAGACTTATAGACAATAGACAATAGGTGCAGAAGTAGACCATTCGGCCCTTCGAGCCTGCACTGCCATTCTGAGATCATAGCTGATCATCTACTATCAATACCCGGTTCCTGCCTTGTCCCCATATCCCTTGATTCCCCTATCCATAAGATACCTATCTAGCTCCTTGAAAGCATCCAGAGAATTGGCCTCCACTACCTTCCGAGGCAGTGCATTCCAGACCCCCCACAACTCTCTGGGAGAAGAAGTTTTTCCTTCTTCTGGTTCCTGGACCAGCCGATGACGAGACCCTGTGGTTCAAACTCTGAGCACACCGACTGACTGGCTCTCCTGCTGGAACAACGATGGGTGTCCTTTATTCCCGTCCATATCACTGGCCTTCAAGCACAGAGCAGAGGTTTGCACCAATGCCAGTAGTCACATTCGCTCTCTCGCTCTTCCACCTCTTATTCTCCCCTCACACATCGGTCGTCTCCCCTTCAATTCTTCCCTGCCACTTAACTAAGCTACAGCGGCCATTATAACTCACCGACCCGCACGTCTGTGGGACGTGGGAGGAAACTGGGGACTTGTTAATCATAGTAACTCCAGGTACAGCCGCTGCTCACAGATCCAAGTTCAGTCCCAGCCTCTTGTACTGTCTGTGTGGAGTTTGCACGTTCTCCATCGTAGATTGAGGCACGGGTCGAGTGGGCAGCCAGAGACATCTTACCAGGGAGCACAATTTTAAGATGATTGGAGGAAAGTGTAGGAGAGATGTCTGGGGTATTTTTTTTTTTACACACAGAGTGTCTGAGATGCACTGCCAGGAGCGGTTGTTTCAGAGACTCTTGGGTTCATGGACGATAGGAAAAGTGGAAGGATACATGGGAGGGAAGGGTTAGATCAATCCTGGAGTAGGTTAAAGGGTCAGCACAACATTGTGGGCCGAAGAGCCTGTCCTGTGCTGTCGTTCCCTGTGACTGTCTGGGTTTCACTCTCCTCCCACATCCGACTGATGTGGTGGGGGCTGGTGGATGGGTGAGGGGTAGAGTCTTGGGAGGGGGTTTGCGTCCTGTCCCTGTTGGGGTGGGAGGTGTAACCCGTCCCCCATTGAGGGTCAGAGTTGTGTGTCTGTGTGTGTGAGATCTGCCCCCCAGTGAGGGTCTGTGTGTGTGTCAAGTCCCAAGTGACGATCAGAATGTGTGTGTGAAATTTTCCTTCCCCAGGTAGGACTCTGTCTCTGCCAGTCTCACCTCCACTTGCTTCCTCCGCAGAACTCACAGACTTCAAAGTTCGCAGAGTCTCCGCCTTCAGAAAAAACATGATTGAGATGACCGAACTGCAGCTGAAACACGCCAAGGTGGGTAGCACTGTCCCTCCACCATGTGCTCTAGGGCAAACCTGACCACGTGCTCCGGATCCCTCCCGCATTCCAAAGGCACGCGAGTTAGGGTCGGGTTTATCGAGTTGCGGGCGTGTTATGTTGGCGCTGGGAACACGGCGACACTTGCAGGCTGACCTCAGCACAGTCCTCTGACTGTGTTGATCGTTGACGCAGATAACACGTTTCTGCAGACGCTGGGAATCCAGAGCAGTACACACAAAACGCCGGAGGAAGAGCAGGTGGGGCAGCATCCATGGAGGGGAATAAACAGTTGGAATTTTGGGCTGAGATCCTTCCTCCATACTGGAGAGGGAGGAGAAGGAAGGCGGAGGAAGATGAGGGGGAGGAGGACAAGCTGCCAGGTGGGTGGGAGAGAGGGAATGATGTCAGAAGCTGGGAGATGATGGGTGGAAGAGGTAAAGGACTGGAGAGGATGAAATTTGATTGGAGAGGAGAATGGACCACGGGCGAAAGGGAAGGAGAGGGGAACCAGGGGAGGGCATGGACAGATGAGAAGAGACAGGGTGAAGGGGGAACCAGAATAGGGCAAAAAGCGAAAAAGAGGGAGAGGGAAGAAATTAACAGAAGTTCAAGAAATCGATGTTCATGCCATCATGTTGGCGGCTAACCCAGATGGAATACGAGGTGTTGTTCCTCCAACCTGAGTCTAGCCTCATCTTGACAGTAGAGGAGGCCACGTCAGAAAGTCAAATTGAAATAGGAGGCAACTGGGGAAACCCCGCCTTTTGGGGTGCAGGGAAGGAAGGTGTATGTTTCAATGAACCCGTGACGAGTAAACTGAGTCTTTAAAACCTTTAAATCGAGCTACCTTTGCAATTAACATCTGGAGAGAAATAAACAAGTGTCCGGTCTGCCCCCCCCCCCCCCGATCATTCATTGGGATCGAGATTGACCGTCAATCGCAATGTGTTATCACGCCCCTCTGTCGAGAAACTTCAGTCCCAGCACAGACTCAGGCCCTTTGGCCCATCTGCTCTCTGCCAGCCAAGATTCCCATTTAAGCTGATCCCATTTGGTTTGTCTCCCTCTGAATCAGGGATCCCCAACCTGGGGTCCGTTGACCCCCTTGCTTAATGGTATCAGTACATTGCATTTTAAAAGAAAGGTTGGGAACTGCTGCTCCAGACCCTTCCTATCCACGTACCTGATTAAAGACATAAATCAGCTTTTTTTTTTGTACATTAAGACACAGTGAAGTGCGTCATTTGCATTAACAAGCAACGAGGCCCAAGGAGGTGCTGGGGGCAGCCCGCAAGGGTCACCGAGTTCCTGGCGCCAACATGGCATACCCAAAACTCTCTAACCCTATCTCGTACGTCTTGCCTTTCGACTCTGGAGGAAACCGGAGCACCTGAAGGAATCCCACGTGGTCACGGGGAGAGCGTGCAAGCTCCTTGCGGAGAATCTTGCTTCTGCCTCCCTTCTCAAGGGGCATTCGGAAGGATAATAGCACCTTGCCTTGCCGGAGACACCCAGATCCAATTTGTGTGTGGTGGTGTGTTTTTATTTTGGTAGATCTCTGCTCGTTGTCTTGAGCTCAGCAGGTCAGGCAGCATCTAGAGACGGAAATAAACAGTCGACATTTTGTTCCGAGACCCTTCTTCAGCCCTTTCCGGCTTCAACTCTCTCCCCCCACCCCCAAACTGATCTCATCTGTCACCTGTCAGCTTGTACCCCTTCCCTCCCCCTCCCCACCCACCTCCGAGCATTTCCACAACTTGCATCTCAAAAGGACTTCCCGGTGGCCAGATGTTTAATTTCCATTCCCACTCCAATGTGTGTCAATCCGTGGCCTCTTGTGCCGAGTTGGTGACACCTTCAGGGTGGAGGAGCAACACCTTGTATTTTGTCTGGGTAGCCTCCAACCTGATGGCGTGAGTATCAATTTCTCCTTCCGGTGGATGTTTCTGCCCCTTTCCCCCATTCCCCACTCTGGCCTTTCACTTCTCGCCTGCCTATAACTTCTCCCGGGTCCCCTTTCTCCCACAGTCCACTCTCCTCTCCCTATCGTATCCTTTCTTCACCAGCCCTTGACCTTTCCCACCCACCTGACTTCACCTATCACCTTCCACGTAGCCTGTTTTCCCACCCCACCTTTTTATCCTGGCATCTTTCCCTCGTCCTTCTCAGTCCCGATGAAGGGTCTCGGCCCTTCGACTGTTTATTCTGCCCACCTCCAGCATTTTTGGTGTGTGTGTTGCTCTGGGATTTCCAACGTTTGCAGAATCTCTTGTTACAGCGGTTTATTTAATTTTGCTATCATGCTCTGATCCTCAATTAAGTAATTTTTTTTTAAATGTTCCCTCAGTGTTTTTAAATTTTCCCACCTTTGTTTTAAAAGCCTTTACTTCCTTACTCCCCGTTACGCCACTGGCGTTTGGGGCAGCAATGAAGCCTCCCCATCTCTGGTGTTCAGGGTTTCCTTCACCATGTCAGTAGCTTCCTCTCGGTTTTTACCCCTGTCAGTCACGCAGGTCCCGGGCGGAGAGTCAGGAATACCGTCACACTCCGATGTAGAAGGATTCTTCATTGCTGTTTCTGTAGCAGTTTTGTTTGACCAGTCAGGATTGTTAACCCTGAACCTGGAGGACCGGTGGACCACTCTTAGTCTGACCTCTACCCTTTGACCCTGTTTGGCCTGGGTGACCCAGCTGCCCTCCCATTCTGCCTCCAGCCCCGAGCTCGGATATTTTCTCTCAATTTTTTTAAGACATCTAAGGACTGAGGTTAAATATTTGTAACACACTCAAACCACTGGGGGGTCCATGGCCTCCCCTTCTGCCACAATGAGGGCCCCCTCAGTTGGAGGAGCAACACCTCTTATTTCCTCTGGGTAGCCTCCAACCCAACGGCACGAATCTCCTCCCCGGTTAAACTCTTGATCTGCAAGTATTTTTTTTTGCGAAGAGAAAGGCGCTTCAGCAGTGCAGCAAGCTGCGAGGCGATTTGGAAACAGGGCGATGTCTTTCATTATTTTTCCTTTTTTTTTCCCCCCTTCCAGGCCAACCTGCTGCTCCTGAGAAACTGCCTGAGCACGTTGCGAGAAGAACAGTAGTTAATTGTTTCCACTGTGTGCGTGTGTGTGCGTGCGCGCGTGTGTATGTTGAGGTGCGATTCATCATCATGTTCCCATTGTTTTGGGGGCTGGGGCGATGGAATGTCGGCAGTCCTGTTTGCTGCCAGTTTTTTTTCCCCTCATTTAAAAAAAATTTTGTCTTGAGTCTTAAGCACCCCAACAATTTGGCGACAGGCTCAGCGGACAGCAAGAGTTCCTGCATTCTGACCTTTCTCCCACCAATTTAAGGGTGCATGCATTATCACTCTCACCCAACCCCGGAGAATCTGTACAGGGTGGGCGGGGAGGCCTGTCATAAGTTTGCAACTACTCGAACTCTCACTGCAGATAGACCCCCCCCCTCCTCTGTTGTGACCTTCTCCCACCCCCCCCACCCCCCCACTACAGTTGACTCTTAACTCTCCCGGTGTTGACTCTGCAGAACTAGATGATCCCCCTGCCCAAATCAACGCTTCTCTCTGTGAATTCCCCCCGCCTCAACTTGATTCTGTCCCCTGAAGATGAGCCTCGGAAGCCGGAGGTCCACTTGCCATCTTAAAAGGTGTCTTGCAATTGCCAGCTCTCCAGGGCTAGTTAAATCCAAACGAACTACTGGTAATACTCAGCAGGTCAGGCAGCACCGGCAGGGGAAAGTGATGTACTGGTTTACTAGCACTTAAAGGTCTTAGACCTGGAATATTAACTCCCCTCTGCTGCTTGTTATTTATAAATGCATCTTTACCTGATGCAAGAATGCCATGCTACAGGAGAGAAAATGGTCACTTAACTGCTCATCGCGAGCCTGAATCCCCTGCACTTTGCAGGCCAGCGTCCTTGCCCGTCCTCTGTCCTAACCCTGCTGCAGGTTTGTCTGGCGCACTGGTGTCGAGCAAGTTTTCTCCTGTGTCTTACTTGTGCTGTCCTTGTCCCAGGGAGTGTTTGAAGTGCCAATGTGTTCTTCGTCTTTGGTCCCATCTATCCCTTCCGCTTTCTTTTTTTTTTTTTAAAAACACACACAACAGATCGGGGACCAAAACACACGCCACCCTCGTCGAGAGACCTTGCTCCTCGCAGGCGCGGCCGTTTGGAGTACCTAGTTATCTCTGTTGTTGGAGTCGGTCGAACTTCAGGTAACGCTCAAAGGCAGCAAGAGTCCAGCTTGGCAGCTTCCAGGCAAAATTTTTGTTTAGTCCTAATGGGTAAATGTTTAAATTCTTTGTCTTGGGCAATTCTTCAACCAGCTCCCAATTAGTTCAACCCTCTGATTTCTAAATAAAACGTGGCTGAATTTCATTTGCGTGCGTTGATTCCCCCCGCGCGTTTCGGGGTTGCCTGGCCGGGCGTCTGCCGTTCTGGTGGGAGTGATCGCGGCCGACGGTGCATGGCAATTGTCAAATGCTGCTGTGTGAAAGGGGCGGCCTCTGGGGAATGAGAAGGCTGGTTTCGTTACTGGCGAAGAGCAGGATTCTGTGTGAATGTTCAGAACCTGTCTGTGTGAGTCCTTGGAATAGTGAGGGCCTTTCGATCCACGATGTTGGGCCGATCTTTCAGCCCACTCTAAGACCAATCTAACCATTCTCTCCTATCATTCCACCTGAATGATAGATAAACAGAGGACTATCTAAGAGTTTCTTAAATCCTCCTAATACCGTGGACTCCTCAATTAATGGTAAGGCTACGTGGCATAAAAAAGGTTGGGGAAACCCTGCTCTCTCTGTAATACCCCCGACCCTGGCAGGGCGCTCCATGCACCTATTTGGGGGGGGGGGGGAAGAGAAGGAATGAACCACCTATCATGCCCCTCCCCGATAATTTCCTCCAGTCACCTACAAATATGCCCCCTAGTATTAGCCATATCCACCCTGGGAAAGAGTCTCTGGCTGCCCCTCTCTACTCACTCTATGCCTCTTATTATCTTGTATACTTCTATCAAGTCACCTCTTTAAAGAAAAAAGCCCCAGCTCGCTCAACCTCTCCTCTTAAGACGAGCTCTCTAATCCAAGCAGCATCCTGGTGAATCTCCTCTGCACCCTCTCTAATCCAGGCAGCGTCCTGGTGAATCTCCTCTGCACCCTCTCTAATCCAGACAGCATCCTGGTGAATCTCCTCTGCACCCTCTCTAATCCAAGCAGCATCCTGGTGAATCTCCTCTGCACCCCCTCTAATCCAGGCAGCGTCCTGGTGAATCTCCTCTGCACCCTCTCTAATCCAGACAGCATCCTGGTGAATCTCCCTCTGCACCCTCTCTAATCCAAGCAGCATCCTGGTGAATCTCCTCTGCACCCCCTCTAATCCAGGCAGCGTCCTGGTGAATCTCCTCTGCACCCTCTCTAATCCAGGCAGCATCCTGGTGAATCTCCTCTGCACCCTCTCTAATCCAGGCAGCATCCTGGTGAATCCCCTCTGCACCCTCTCTAATCCAGGCAGCGTCCTGGTGAATCTCCTCTGCACCCTCTCTAATCCAGGCAGCGTCCTGGTGAATCTCCTCTGCACCCTCTCTAATCCAGGCAGCGTCCTGGTGAATCTCCTCTGCACCCTCTCTAATCCAGGCAGCATCCTGGTGAGTCTCCTCTGCACCCTCTCTAATCCAGGCAGCATCCTGGTGAATCTCCTCTGTGCCCTCTCTAAAGCTTCCACATCCTTCCGATAATGAGGCGACCAGACTGGGACACCGTACTGCAAATACAGGCACATAACCCAGCTGTGAGAGGGTATGCAGCTCCTCCTTCGCCACTCCAAAGTCACCTCAGTTCAAACAACACATTTCACTGCAAGTTTCATTTAATTATTTTATTTGAGATACGGCGCAGGATGTGCCCAGCACACCGTCGCCATGCTTCCGGTGCCAACGTGGCATGCCCACAACTCACAAACCCTAGTCTGTACGTTTTCGGGCTGTGGGAGCACCTAGAAGAAGCCCACGCTGTCACAGGGAGAACATACAAACTCCTTACAGCGGCAGGAATTGCACCCCGATCTTGCTCGCGTCGGAAAGCGATGCGCTAACCTCTACCCCACCATAAAAGAGGCGAGGGAACTTGGAGGGTCGGTCAGCATCTGTAGAGGCAGAGAGACGGTGAACGATTCTGGTCATGACGTAGGGCATTGGGCTGAAGTGTTGATCCTCTATCTGCCTCCACAGATGGCTGCCTGACCTGCTGAGTTCCTCCAGTGAATTTTTAAAAAAATATGTATTGCTGTCTGACAAACAAGCTGGTTCTTGCATTGCGTGCTCTTTGCATTAACCAGCAGACGCACTTAACTCTCTTTGGCTAGGCTTTGGGAATGGGCCTCCCAGCGTGCCTTTGTATCCTCATCCCATCAGCCTCGCCACGCTCTTTGGGAATGCTAAGCAGTAAGGTTCGAAGCACGAAGGGGTCACGGGGGCCTGGGGTCACTGCAGTTTGAGGCTCGTGGGTCAGTCTCAGAAGGCGATGGGTGAAGCTCAAGTGTGTAGGAAAGCTAAAGGGTTGAAGGAAGAGGAATCTGACAGGAAAGGAGGCATTTCACTGCATTTCATTTCAATGTACATGTGAATCTGAATCTAATGGTGCTGTATTCAGTTAAAGATGGAGATTGTCTTTATTGTGTATACATTGCAATTTATAAATAAAAATACTTATCATCATTATGTGCCCTACAGAGCAGTATAGCACAGAATCAGGCCCTTCAGCCCATCTAATCCATGCCAAAACCATTTAAACTGCCTATTCCCATCGACCTGCACTGGGACCATATCACTCCATACCCCTCCCATCCATGTACCTATCCAAACTTCCCTTAAATGTTGAAATCAAGCTCACATTCACCACTCCCACTGGCAGCTTGTTCCACACTCTCACCGCCCTCTGAGTGAAGTTTCCCCTCATGCTCCTCTTAAACTTAACCTTTCACCCTTAACCCCTCTGATTGTAGTCCCACCCAACCTCTATCAAATCTCCCCTCAATCTTCTATGTTCCAAGGAATAAAGTCCTAACCTACTCAATCTTATAACTCGGGTCCTCCAGACGTGGCAACACCTTTGTAAATTTTCCCTGTACTCCGTTCAACCTTGTTTATATCTTTCCTTTAAATGACCAAAACTGCACACTATAGTCCAAATTAGGCCTCACCAATGTCTTATACAACTTCAACATAACATCCCCTCTCCTGTACTCAATACTTTGATTTATGAAGTTTTGTTTACAACTCTATCTACCCGTGACACCACTTTCAACGAATGATGGACCGATATCCCCAGATCCCTCTGTTTTACCACACTCCTCAATGCCCTACCGTTTACTTTGTAAGACCTGCCCTGGTTAATCCTCCCAAAGTGCAAAACTTCACTCTTGTCTGACAATAAGTCCTAGGAGCAGAATTAGGTCATTTAGCCTATTCAGTCTGTTCTGCCATTTAATCATGGCTGACCCTTCTCTTACCCCCCCCCCCCTTCCTCAGCCACGTTCCCCGGCCTTCTCCCTGTAACCTCTGATGCCATGTCCAGTCAAGCTCTGCCTTGAATACACCCAACGATTTTGCCCCCACAGCTGCCTGTGGTAATAAATGGCACAAGTTCACCACCACACTAAATTCTCTCTGCTTTTATTCAGTCGATAGAGATCCCTCTGCAAGTCTCGATAGCCCTCCCTGCTGTCCACTACCCACCCCTCCCCCCCCCCCCCCCCCCCCCCAATCTTGGTGTCATCTTCAAATTTGCTGATCTGGTTAACCACGTCAGAACATTGATTAAATGACAAACAACAACAGACCCAGCACCAATTCCCTGCATCACTCCACTAGTCCACTACCACCATTCTCTGGTTTCTCCTACAAATCCAATATACTACCTTGGATGTTGTCCTGTCGTGTGACATTGGGCCATCGTGGTCTTTTGATCATGATTGTTCTTGACAAATTTTTCTACAGAAGTGGTTTTCTACTGCCGACTTCTGAACAGCGTCTTTACAAGGTGGGTGACACCTCTGGCGATTATCAGTACTCCCCAGAGATTGTCGAGCCTGGGGTCAGTGGTTGCATAACCAGGGCTTGTGATATGCACCGGCTGTCTGTACGACCTGCTCCGCTGGCTTCACATCACCCTGATCGAGGAGCTGCAAGCTACACCTCGCCCAAGGGTGACCTGCAGGCTGGCAGAGGGAAAGGAGCACCTTACACCTCCTTTGGTAGAGACGTGGACACCCACGTGCGGCCCCTTTAAATTCAGGTTTACCACGTGTAAATCAAACTCAGAAATAAAGCTAATCTCATAATTTTAAAGGTAATTCCTCTCATTAACTCAAAACAGCACTGTTGAAGTCAGACTCAGGTTTATGTAGTAAAGATCCAAAATACATTTATTATCAAAGTTTGTACGCAGTGTACAACCCCGAGAATCGTCGTCCCCAAAGACAGTCACGAAACAAAGAAACACCACGGAACCCGTTCAGAGAAAAATATCAACCTCGCCCCTCCTGCGTGAGGAACACTAAATATAAAACATGAGATCAAAAGTGTCCTGGCATGTTGAGCTCTGCTCTGTTATCACATGTACATCAAGACTTGCCGTGGAATGTGTTGTTTGCCCCAAATTAGATCAGCGAGGAAGGTGCTGGAGGCAGCCTCAGGTGTTGTCCGGTGCCAACACGGCCCACCCCACGACTTGCTAACCTTAACCCGTGTATACTTTGGGAATGTGGGGGGCATCTGGAGCAGCCAAGGGAAGGTGGGGCAGTCAAGAGGGGAACATACAAGCCCCTTGCAGGCAGCGCTGCTAACCCTGATTTTCTAGGCTGCCACGCCACCCTCGTTTCCGTGAATATGTAAAAAAAGCTGCCACCAGCCTTTGTGGTCGCGCATTCCTGGACTGGGGAGGGTGATGAGAATCTTCAAATTTACGTTGTCGGTTGAGTCAGCAGTAAGACAGACAGACAAACAGACTTTATTGATCCCAAGAGAAATTGGGTTTCGTTACAGTCGCACCAAGAATAGTGAAGAAATATAGCGATATAAAACCATAAATAATTAAATAATGATAAGTTAATCATGCCAAGTGGAAATAAGTCCAGGACCAACATATTGGCTCAGGGTGTCTGACACTCCGAGAGAGGAGTTGTAAAGTTTGATGGCCACAGGCAGGAATGACTTCCTATGACACTCAGTGTTACATCTCGGTGGAATGAGTCTCTGGCTGAATGTACTCCTGTGCCTAACCAGTACATTATGGAGTGGATGGGAGACATTGTCCGAGATGGCATGCAACTTAGACAGCATCCTCTTTTCAGACACTGCCGTCAGAGAGTCCAGTTCCACCCCCACAACATCACTGGCCTTACGAATGAGTTTGTTGATTCTGTTGGTGTCTGCTGCCCCAGCACACAACAGCAAACATGATAGCACTGGCCACCACAGCCTCATAAAACATCCTGGGCATCGTCCGGCAGATGTCAAAGGACCTCAGTCTCCTCAGGAAATAGAGACGGCTCTGACCCTTCTTGTAGACAGCCTCAGTGTTCTTTGACAAATGCAATGTTGGCACTCATTTCAGGATGACTAGAACACTAAAAACTGATGTAATGATGTGGCTTAATAAGGCATTGGTCAGACCACATTTTTCTTCAAGTCAAGTCAAGTTTATTGTCATTTAACTGCATTCATGTATACTGTCAAACGAGACGATGTTACTCCAGTCTAGGGTTATAAAGCACAGCCGTACACATAAACACAATGACTTAGCCAAGTAAGGATAAAATCTACAAATGAATTACACACAGATAAACAATCTAAAATTAAATATTGCAGGCCACAGTACAAATTATCCGGCGACGCGGCAGGGAGTTCAGGAGCCTGATGGCCTGGGGGAAGAAACTGTTTCCCATCCTGACCGTTCCTGTCTTTGTGAATCGGAGTCTCCTGCCTGATGGTAGGAAGTCAGGGAGGATGCCGGATGGACAGGTGGGATCCTGGATAATACCTCGTACTGCTAAACGTCCCCGATGGACGGTAGGGAGACCCCTATGATCCTCTCAGCTGATCATTTTCACAGTTCTCTGTGGGGACTTCCGGTCCGGTACTCGGCTGCTCCCACATCAGATGGAGATGCAACTTGTCGGGACACTCAATGGTGCTCCTGTAAGAGTCAGTTAGGATGGTGGGGGGGTACCCTCAATACCCTCAGGGATGTGGAAGTGCTGCTGTGCCTTCTTGTTCAGGGCAGTGATATTTAGGGTGAGGTGGCCGGCGATGTGAACTCCCAGGAACTTGGTGCAGCGTTGCACTCTCTCTGTGGAGGAGCCGTGTGTTTGCCTCCCTGAAGTCCACGCTGATTTCCTTTGGGATCTCCAGGTTCAGGCTCGGGTTGTTCATCTCACACCAGCCCAGCAGCCGCTCCACCTCCTCTCTGCACTCCGTCTCGTATCGCTCTCGCTGAGGCCACAGCCTCTGTTGTGGTGCCACCCACAGACTGGGCACGGTTTGGGTTGGATCCCGCGACAGTCGTGCGTCAGCAGTGTGAACAGCCCCGGGGAACACCAGTGCTCGGTGTAACGGGGCAAGAACCGTTGCTGCCCACGCGGACTGACTGGGCCCTTTCTGCTAAGAAGTCCAGGATCCAATTGCAGAGGGGGTTTTTGAGACCCAGTGAGGACAGTTTCCGCATGTTTCTGGGGTATGATGGTGTTGAACACTGAACTGAAGTCTATTAACAGTAGTCTTATATGGGACCGTATTTTCCAGGTGGGACAGGACAGAGAGGAGGCCATATGATGATGCCATAGCATCATCAGTGCATCGATTTGAACGAAAAGGTACAAAAGCCATTCAAAGCAGTTCATGACGAATGGTGGCAATTTCTGTCACTTTCTTTGGTGCTGGATAGTTGCTGTCTTGAAAACGGGGAGGACAATGGATTGCTCCAGAGAGATGTTGAATACATCCATCAGCGCCTCAGTTAGCTGTGCTGAAGTATCATGAGCAGTTTTAGACTTCATATCTCGGAAAGGTCGTGCTAGCATTGGAGAGGATCCAGAGGAGGTTCACATGAATTATCCTGGGAACGATCTGGGCTTGTACTCTCTGGAGCTTAGAATAATGTAGGGGGAATTTCATTGAAACTTAGCAAATATTGTAAGGTGTAGAGAGATTAGACATCACGTTTCCTATAGTGGGGGAGTCTAGGACCAGAGGACACAGATAGAGTGGATGTGGAGAGGATGTTTCCTATAGTGGGGGAGTCTGGGACCAGAGGACACAGATAGAGTGGATGTGGAGAGGATGTTTCCTATAGTGGGGGAGTCTGGGACCAGAGGACACAGATAGAGTGGATGTGGAGAGGATGTTTCCTATAGTGGGGTAGTCTAGGACCAGAGGACACAGATAGAGTGGATGTGGAGAGGATGTTTCCTATAGTGGGGGAGTCTAGGACCAGAGGACACAGATAGAGTGGATATGGAGAGGATGTTTCCTATAGTGGGGGAGTCTGGGACCAGAGGACACAGATAGAGTGGATGTGGAGAGGATGTTTCCTATAGTGGGGTAGTCTAGGACCAGAGGACACAGATAGAGTGGATGTGGAGAGGATGTTTCCTATAGTGGGGGAGTCTAGGACCAGAGGACACAGATAGAGTGGATGTGGAGAGGATGTTTCCGAGAGTGGGGGAGTCTAGGACCAGAGGACTCAGAGTGGATGTGGAGAGGATGTTTCCTACAGTGGGGGAGTCTGGGACCAGAGGACACAGATAGAGTGGATATGGAGAGGATATTTCCTATAGTGGGGGAGTCTGGGACCAGAGGACACAGATAGAGTGGATGTGGAGAGGATGTTTCCTATGGTGGGGGGAGTCTAGGACCAGAGGGCACAGATAGAGTGGATGTGGAGAGGACGTTTCCTATAGTGGGGGAGTCTAGGATCAGAGGACACAGCCCCAGAATAGAGGGAGGTCCATTTACAACAGAGATGAGGAGGAATTTCTTTGGCCAGAGGGTGGTGAATCTGCGGGATTCATTGCCACAGACGGCTGTGGAGGCCAAGTCATGGGGGTACATTTAAAAACGGAGCTTGACGGGTTCTTGATTAGTCGGGGCCTCAAAGGCTTCAGGGAGAATGGGGTTGAGAGGGAAAACAGATCGGCCATTGCAGGGGACGGGGATCCAGAATGTGAGAGAGGATAGCGAGAGGAAGAATAAAGGACAGGTGGGGACTACACGGTTCCGGAATATTAAGTGTGTAGTAGAGAAAGGTGGGGCGGAACAAGTGATAAGGAGGACACATGTACAGAGGTATGGTCTGACGGAACATGGAGTTAAATGTGTTGAAAGAATAAGTAAATTTAGGAAGGACAACAAAATTCTAGGGGCGTATAGCCCGATGGGAGTTCGGGGAGCTGGGTTAAGCACAATAGGCAGCGATTCAAACAGAGAGAGGAGAAATGGGTTAAAAATTCTATATCTGAATGCACGAAGTGTCAGAAATAAGGCGGATGAGCTTGAAGCTCAGGTGCGAATG
Source organism: Hemitrygon akajei (assembly GCF_048418815.1). Taxonomy (NCBI): domain Eukaryota; kingdom Metazoa; phylum Chordata; class Chondrichthyes; order Myliobatiformes; family Dasyatidae; genus Hemitrygon; species Hemitrygon akajei. The sequence goes on from NC_133151.1 coordinate 18,892,786, forward strand.
GGTAACTATGATGTTGTTGGGATAACGGAGACATGGCTGCAGGGAGATCAGACCTGGGAAATGAATGTACAAGGATATACGTGCTATCGTAGGGACAGAAATGTGGGCAGAGAGGGTGGGGTAGCCCTGTTGGTGAGGAATGAGATTCAGTCCTCTGCAAGGGGGGACATAGGGTCAGGAGAAGTAGAGTCTGTGTGGATAGAACTGAGGAACAGTAAGGGCAAAAGGACCCAAATGGGTGTTGTCTACAGGCCACCAAACAGTAGCATGGATATTGGGTGCAAGTTGAATAGGGAGTTAACATTGGCATGTGGCAAAGGTAATGTCGCAGTAGTTATGGGGGATTTCAACATGCAGGTGAACTGGGAGAATCAGGTTGGTGCTGGACCACAGGATAGGGAGTTTGTAGAGTGCCTATGGGATGCATTCTTGGAACAGCTTGTACGAGAGCCGACCAGGGACAAGGCTATTCTGGATGTAGTGTTATGTAATGAACAGGATTTGATAAGCGATCTTGCAGTAAAGGAGCCATTAGGAGGTAGTGATCATAATATGATAAGTTTTTATCTGCAATTTGAGAAGGATAAGGGCAGCTCGGAGGTGTCAGTGTTGTAGTTGAACAGGGAAAACTATGGAGCCATGAGGGAGGAGCTGGCCAAAGTTGACTGGATGGATAGCCTAGCAGAAAAGACAGTGGAACAGCAATGGCAGGTATTCTTGGGAGTAATGCACAAGGTGCAAAATCAGTTCATCCCCCAGAGAAGGAAGGATTCAAAGGGGGGAAAGGGGCCACAGTGTTTGACAAAGGAAGTCAGAGATTGCATAGCATTAAAAAAAAAGGAAGTATGACAGAGCTAAGGTGCGTGGGAGGACAGATGATTGGGAAGTTTTTAAGGAACAACAGAATTTAACTAAAAAGGCAATACAGGGAGAAAAAAATGAGGTACGAACGCAAGCTAGCCAGGAATATAAAGGAAGATAGCAAAAGCTTTTTTAGGTATGTGAAGAGAAAGAAGATAGTTAAGAACAATGTTGGACCCTTGAAGAATGAATTGGGTGAAATTGTTATGGGAAACAGAGAAATGGCAGAAGAATTTAATGAGTACTTTAGATCTGTTTTCACTAAGGAAGACACAAGCAATCTCCCAGATGTATGGATGGGCCAAGGACATAGGGTAGCAGAGGAAATTAAACAGATTGACATTAGGAAGGAAACGGTGATGAGTAGACTGATGGGACTGAAGGCTGACAAATCCCCAGGTCCAGATGGTCTGCATCCTAGGGTACTAAAGGAGGTGGCCCTGGAAATTGCGGATGCATTGGTAATCATTTTCCAATGTTCCTTAGATACAGGATCAGTTCCTGAGGATTGGAGAATGGCTAATGTTATCCCACTTTTTAAGAAAGGAGGGAGGGAGAAAACAGAGAACTATCGACCTGTCAGCCTAACATCAGTAGAGGGGAAGATGCTAGAGTCCATTATTAAAGATGAAATAGTGGCATATCTAGATAGCAGTGATAGGATTGGGCTGAGCCAGCATGGATTTACCAAGGGTAAATCATGCTTGACTAATCTATTGGAGTTTTTCAAGGATGTAACCAGGAAGTTAGACGGGGGAGATCCAGTGGATGTAGTGTACCTCAATTTTCAGAAGGTATTTGATAAGGTCCCACATAGAAGATTGGTGGGTAAAATCAAAGCTCAGGGCATCGGGGGGAAGACATTGACATGGATAGAAAACTGGTTGGCAGATAGAAAGCAAAGGGTAGCGGTGAATGGGTGTTTCTCGGAATGGCAGGTGGTGACTAGTGGGGTGCCACAGGGCTCGGTATTGGGACCACAGCTGTTTACAATTTACGTCAACGATTTGGATGAAGGCATTGAGAATAACATCAGCAAATTTGCTGATGATACTAAGCTGGGTGGCAGTGTGACATATGATGAGGATGTTAGGAGAATCCAGGGTGACTTGGATAGGCTGGGTGAGTGGGCAGATACTTGGCAGATGACGTTTAATGTGAATAAGTGTGAGGTTATCCACTTTGGAAGTAAGAACAGGAAGGCAGATTATTATCTGAATGGTGTAGAGTTAGGTAAGGGAGAAATACAAAGAGATCTAGGAATCCTTGTTCATCAGTCACTGAAGGTGAATGAGCAAGTGCAGCAGGCAGTGAAGAAGGCTAATGGAATGTTGGCCTTTATTACAAAGGGAATTGAGTACAAGAGCAAGGAAATCCTCTTGCATTTGTACAGAGCCCTGGTGAGACCACACCTGGAGTATTGTGTACAGTTTTGGTCTCCAGGGTTAAGGAAGGACATCCTGGCTGTAGAGGAAGTGCAGCGTGGATTCATGAGGTTAATTCCTGGGATGTCTGGACTGTCTTACGCAGAGAGGTTAGAGAGACTGGGCTTGTACGCGCTGGAATTAAGGAGATTGAGAGGGGATCTGATTGAAACATATAAGATTATTAAGGGATTGGACAAGATAGAGGCAGGAAATATGTTCCAGATGCTGGGAGAGTCCAGTACCAGAGGGCATGGTTTGAGAATAAGGGGTAGGTCATTAAGGCAGAGTTAAGGAAAAACTTCTTCTCCCAGAGAGTTGTGGGGGTCTGGAATGCACTGCCTCGGAAGGTAGTGGAGGCCAATTCTCTGGATGCTTTCAAGAAGGAGCTAGATAGGTATCTTATGGATAGGGGAATCAAGGGATATGGGGACAAGGCAGGAACTGGGTACTGATAGTAGATGATCAGCCATGATCTCAAAATGGTGGTGCAGGCTCGAAGGGCCGAATGGTCTACTTCTGCGCCTATTGTCTATAAGATGGCCCGGTACTGCTCTTATGGCCTCTGACTCCCAATCTGATGCTAGCTTTAACTGTGCGTGTGTGTGTGTGTGTGTGTGTGTGTGTGTGGACCAGTCAAAGGAATTCCTGGTATATACATTCTGAAGATATTTTGTTGAAACAAAATCGCACTGCGCACAAGCCCGGGCCAGTCGGAGGAGACTACATGACAAGCAGGGACGCCACTGCACAGAGTGTCTATGCCTTTAATAATAGTAGAGATCCACAAGGATGTTACTGGGACTGGAGGGCTTGGGTACTAAGGAGACACTGGACGGGCTGGGGCTGTTTTTAAACACAAGATGCTAGAAATCCAGAGGAACTCAGCAGGCCAGGAATCGATGGAAATGGATAAACAGTTGACATTTCAGGCTGAGACCCTACCTCAAGACTGAGAAAGGAAGGGGGGGGAAGATGGAGGGAGGGGAAGGAGGATAGGCTGAGGGTGGTAGGTGAAGCCAGGTGGGTGGGAGAGGTAAAGGGCTGGAGAGGAAGGAATCTGATCGGAGAGGAGAAAGGGGTGTGGGGAAGGTGACAGAAGACATAAAAGGCCAGAGGGGGGAGGATTATTTTTTTCCCGGGAGGGAAAAATCAATATTTCTACCATCAGGCTGGAGGCTGATTTTATTTCATTCAGAGATACAGGGCGGAACAACCTGCTGTGCCGTCCAGCAAATCTGCCCCACCCCACACCTCCGATTTAACCCGAGACTTCCCTCCCCACCTCACGACCAAGTTCCCGGCATGGCGGCCGAACTGCCGACTGATATAGAAGCCGAACATTCGGAGGCCACAGCAGAAGTTACGAGCGCACTGACGATGTCTCCTCGTGTGGGGATGGAGCGTCAGCAAGAAAATTGCCGGGATCAGAGAACATCTCGACCCAGCCACGTTTAAGGGACCTTAGGTAGGCAAACAGATGATGAAAAATGGGGTGGGGGGGGGGCATGTGGGAAGGGAGGGTTCGATTAATCTTGGAGTAGGCTAAAGGGTTTGCATGACATTGTGGGCCGAAGGGCCTGTACTGTGATATGTTCTATGCTCAGAGCTGGTAGCGACTTGACAGCCCAAATTCAAGACTGAAGATTGAAGGAGAACAAAATCGTTGTCACTCCAGATCCGGTGCAGCAAAACAAAACAATAATTTTTTTAAAAAACATTAAATATAAATACATAAGCTATGTTATGTTACATAAGGTGACGTTCAAGTCCAAGTCAGGTTTATTGTCACGTAACTATATACATGTTGGAGGACTTGTGGATGGAGCTGCAGGTTGTCGAAGGTTATAGACAGGCTGCAGAGTTTGGGCAGAAAAATGGCAGATGGAGTTCAATCCGGACAAGTGTGAGGCGATGCATTTTGGAAGGACAAACCAGAAGACTGAGTACAGGATTAATGGTCAGTTACTTGAGAGTGTGGATGAACAAAGGGGCCTTGGGGTTCAAATCTATACATCCCTCAAGGTCGCTGCACAGGTTGATAGGGTGGTTAAGAAGGCCTATGGGATGCTAGGCTTCATTAACAGGGAGATTGAGTTCAAGAGTAGAGAGGTCATGTTGCAACTCTACAAATCTCTGGTGAGACCGCACTTAGAGTATTGTGTTCAATTCAGGTCACCTCATTATAGGAAGGATGTGGAAGCTATAGAGAGGGTGCAGAGCAGATTTACCAGGATGTTGCCTGGTTTTGAGAACAAGTCATATGAATCAAGGTTAGCAGAGCTGGGACTTTTCTCTTTGGAGCGTAGAAGAATGAGAGGGGACGATAGAGGTCTACAAGATTATGAGAGGCATAGATAGGGTGGATAGTCAGTACCTGTTTCCCGGGGCACCAATAGCAAACACAAGAGGGCATATGTACAAAATTAAGGGAGGGAAGTTTAGGGGAGACATCAGGGGTACGTTTTTTACACAGAGGGTTGTGAGTGCCTGGAATGACTTGCCAGGGATGGTGGTGGATGCTAAAACATTAGGGGTATTTAAGAGCCTCTTGGACAGGCACATGGATGAAAGAAAAATGGAGGGTTATGGGGTAGAGCAAACACGAGGAAATCTGCAGATGCTGGAAATTCAAACAACAACACACACAAAATGCTGGTGGAACACAGCAGGCCAGGCAGCATCTATAGGGAGAAGCGCTGTCGATGTTTCGGGCCGAGACCCTTCGTCAGGACTTATGGGGTAGTGTGGGCTTAGTACTTTTTTAAGGATTATATGGGTCGGCACAACATGAAGGGCTGAAGGGCCTGTACTGTGCCGTAGTGTTCTATGGTTCTATGTATTTAACCTATATAACTGTATAACGTATACGGAAACGAGATGGAAACTAGGGCGGAAAAGCACAGTGGTACACGTGAACCCGGTAGCTTGTGAAGGTAAAGATAAAATCTATCAGTGACCTGACGTACAAAGTAGTCGTGGGAGGGTTGGGGTTAGTAGGTGGAGGTGTTGATCAGCCTCACTGCTTGGGGAAAGGAACTGTTTTTGAGTCTGGTGGTCCTGGCGTGGACGCTACGCAGCCTCCTCCACGATGGGAGGGGGGCAAACAATCCACGAGCAGGGTGGGTGGGATCCTTCATGGTGTTACTGGCCCCTTTTCGGTGTAGATGTCCGTGATAGCAGGTGGTGCGTTGGCGAGAGTACGTTTGCCGAGATATCACCTTCCTTGCTGCGTCTTTGCAGCCGGCAAAGACCGACCTTTCCCTCTGTCTGGAACTCCCAACAATAAACAAGAGCAAAGGGCACAAAGAGCCTTCCAGGCTCAGGATAAACAAAAAGCTGGTCCGGAAGCCACGAATCTATAAAAGAGAGACAGCGCGCACCAGCGGTAACGTAGCGGCTAGCGTCATGCCATCACAGCTCAGGGCATCAGAGTTCACAGTTCAATCCTGACACCGTCCTCCGGGTGGGGGCGAGTTTCCTTCGGGTGCTCCGGTTTCTTCCCACGGTCCGAAGAAACGGACCAGTAGGTCAACTGGTCCTTGTAAATTGTCCCGTGATTAGTAATTGCTGCCTGTTAAGCCGCTGGTGTTTAGGGCAGCAGTGAAGGTCCTCTATCTTGGTCCTTGCCCATTGTTTCCCCGGTATGGGTTCAGGGTCCTCATTTCTGCCTCTAGGGTACGGCTCCAAGCTGCCTGGGGTCTCCCGTGTTTCCTCCGCCCTTCAGAGGTCCAGTGACGATGGAGTTGGCCTCTCTTCCCTTTGCGTCTCCAAGGTTCATCCGCTATCAAAGTATGTCTGCAATATGCAACTCTGAGACTCTCCTTCTCCAGATGGCCAGGAGACAAAGAGAAGCCGTGGAAGTTCAGTTCAAAGAGAAACTGTAAACCCACCCCCAGCCCACCGCAGGAGAAAAGAAAGGCAACACGATCGTCAACTCTCCCTCCCGTGATTAGGCTACGATTAAATCGGGTCGGGGTGCTGCTGGGTGGCACGGCTTGTTGGCTGGGAGGGCCTGCTCTGCACTCTATCTCTAAACAAAATAATATCCCTTCATAATCCATTAGAAATGGGTTAGCTAGTTGTCAGTCTAGATACTGAATGTCTATAACTTAGGTTTTATTCACCATCCATTTTAGAACCATCGAACATTACAGCACAGAAACAGGCCCTTCGGCCCTTCTTGGCTGTGCCGAAACATTTTTCTGCCTCGTCCCACTGACCTACATCTGGACCATATCCCTTCACACCCCTCTCATCCATATACCTGTCCAAGTTTTTCTTAAATGTTAAAAGTGAGCCCGCATTTACAACTTCACCTGGCAGCTCATTCCACACTCCCACCACTCTCTGTGTGAAGAAGCCTCCCCCAATGTTCCCTTTAAACTTCTCCCCCTTCACCCTTAACCGATTTTTCTCAGCTTGCAGAGGGATCTGGACCAATGGAAAAATGGGCTGAAAAATGGCAGATGGAGTTTAATGCAGACAAGTGTGAGGTATTGCACTTTGTAAGGACAAACCAAGGTAGAACATACAAGGTAAATGGACCTTCATACAAGAGGACATGAGTTGGGAGTTAAGGGGCAAAAGTTTAGGGGTAATACGAGGGGGAACTTCTTTACTCAGAGAGTGGTAGCTGTGTGGAACGAGCTTCCAGTGGAAGTGGTAGAGTCAGGTTTGGTATTGTCATTTAAAGTAAAATTGGATAGGTATATGGACAGGAAAGGAATGGAGGGTTATGGGCTGAGTGCGGGTCGGTGGGACTAGGTGAGAGTAAGCGTTTGGCACAGACTGGAAGGGCCGAGATGGCCTGTTTCCGTGCTGTAATTGTTGTGTGGTTACATGGTTTGATTCGATAGATTTACGCAGCCAGGTAGTTTCATGTATATAATAAAAGAGGGGGTAAAAAAAAGTAGTGAGGTCGTGTTCATGGGCCCAATATCCATTCAGAAATCTGATGGCAGAGGGGAAGAAGCTGTTCCTGAATCAGTGAGTGTGTGTCTTCAGGCTCCTGTACCTCCTCCCTGATGGCAGAGGGAAAGACGCTGTTCCTGAATCGCTGAAATGTGTCTCTTCAGGCTCCTGTACCTCCTCTCTGATGGTAGCAATGAGAAGAGGGCGTGTCCTGGGTGATGGGGGTCTTTAGTGACGGACGCTGCCTTTTTGAGGCATCACCTTTTCAATACCTGTTGCAATTACACACCATATCTGTACGTCCTGATTAAACCGATCTTTCTGTCCTTGGTCACTGGTTATGGGGAACTTCCCTTTATTGACTGCTGTCACACTGTGCCTACTGATAACCGCTGCCTGTGGTCTTTTATGGCATAATATTCGCTGAGAGGAATCATGCAAGATTCTTGAAATCTCTTTTGAGATTCTCATCTAACTGTCCTCCTCGCTCCTTTTTAAATATTCCAGTTTTTTCTACCACCTGACGCCACGCCAGCTGGTCTGTAATCCCTCCAGCTCACCATTTACGTCTAGTAAAGCTCTGCCACGTTCCAGATTCACTTATTAATCAGAATCAGGATTAATATCGCTGGCGTATGTCGTGAAATTTGTTAACTTTGCTGCAGCAGTACGATGCAATACATGATAATAGGGATAAAACTGTGAATGACAGTAAGCATATATACGTATATTAAATAAGTAGTGCAAAAATGTAGTGAGGTTGTGTTCATGGGTTCAATGTCCAGTCAGAAATCGGATGGCAGAGGGGAAGAAGCTGTTCCTGAATCGCTGAGTGTGTGCCTTCAGGCTCCTGAACCCCCTCCCTGATGGTAGCAATGAGAAGAGGGCACGTCCTGGGTGATGGGGGTCCTTAATGATGGACGCTGCCTTTCTGAGGCATCGCTCCTTGAAGATGTCCTGGATACTACGGAGGCTGGTGCCCGTGATGGAGCTGACTGAGTTTACAACTCTCTGCAGTTTATTTCCATCCTGCGCAATAGCCCCCATCACCCCCATACCGACGGTGATGCAGCCGGTCAGAATGCTCTCCATATCACGCGTACATCGACCCGTACACCGAAATGTATCGTTGACAACCAACACAACCTAAGGGAGTGCTGGGGGCAGCCCGCGAGTGTTGTCACACATTTCAGAACCGACATAGCATGCCCACAATACTAACGCACACTCTCTCTCTCACCCTCACTCACTCTCTCACTCACTCTCTCTCACACCTTCTCACTCCTCTCTCTCTCTCACACACTCTCACTCTCACGCTCTCTCTCTCTCACTCACCTCACACACACACACACACACACACACACACACACACACACACACACACACACACACACACACACACACACACACACACACACACACACACACACACACACACACACACACACACTTGTCCATCTCCAGGACAGACCACTCCTCACCTCCAGCCTCCAACGGACTCATAGAGGTCGGGACTCTTGACTTCCCTCGCAGACTCAGGGCTTCATATTCCAGACTGTTGGCCAGAAAGAATGACAATCTTCAAATCAGTGAATTCAAATGAATCAAGGACAGTGGAAGCGGTCTTTGTTCTTGCCGTGTGCTTGGGGGATGGAGGCTGCCATTTTGTGAAGACACTCTATTCTCCATTTTGTGAGCTTGACATGCTGGACTTGATTAGTGTTTTAAAGAAGACACAAAGACTCTTCAGGTAATCTGCTGGACTGGAGGTCATTTCCAAATAAGGAGTTATTTGTGAGGTGTTCTTTGGTTGGCTACAACATGCAGGATTGTGAATGCCTGAGGTGATTCGAGCTCATTGCTGACCGAAAACAAAGAGCCATGAGTCAGCAACTGTCTCTTGATGGGAAGAGGACAAAAGATGGATGCTGGCTTGGACCAGAGCCAATGACCAGGTGTTAAAGGCCAGACACATGACCTGCGGCCAATGACACGGGAATGCGACATTTGAATTGATAAGAGATGGATATAAAAGTGGATGCTTTGTGGGTGCTGGTGGCGGTAACTTCGAAAAATAACCATCGCAGATACAAGCGAGAAGAACCCTGTGTGAAGCACGTGGAGAGTGAATCGGGACCACAGGGAACAAGGAGCGCCTGGCCAGCGTAAATTCCTTTGCTATTCTTTGAATATCCAGGAGAGTCAGGGATACTCAGCAGGTGTGCGCACAAGGTATTTAGTGTATGAATTCACGTACTTGTTGTTGTTGAACAATAAAGGTAATTGTCAGTAAATACAGATCTCTCCGTGCCTCACTCAGAATCGTTGGAAGAGGTAGAAGCGGTAGCTCTCTCTCTTTTTTCCAACAAGACCTTTCAACTTCGACCTCCGACCTTCCTTACTCAACCTTCGGTCTCGCCTCAGCGTCCGCCACCCCAGAGTAAACTTCTCGTTACAGTAGGCACTCTCTCATCTGGCTGAACCTCTTCTGCACCCTTCCTGTAGTGGCCTTCCGGTTCAAGATGACGCTGGTGAACTTCAGCGACTTCTGGCTGGTGGCTCACAAAGCAAAGAGAGGAGTTAAATATTTCTGTTAACCACACTTTTTCGGGCAAACGGCCATTGCAGGTAAAAGTCTGCGACTTCCCTTTGGACTCGCGGGCAATTCGACGTGGCAGAACCAACACGAGGCGAGGCGGCGGGCCCAATCGATTTAGTGCCGAATGGAGGTGGCGAGATTCGGGCACCAGAGCATACGTATTCGACCAAACTCGAAGGCTGGATGGAGACATAAACACACTGCGCCACACCGGAAAGGTTGGCTACAGGCCGAATCGAGGTGGTGAGGTTCGGGCCACAGAGCGTATGGAGGCGATTAAACCCGACGTCTGGCTGTCGCTTGGGACACCGGGCCAGATTGAAAAGGTCAGGCTGCCAAGGCCCGATGTGAGGGACGGGCCGGTTCAGATCGCTGCTCCGCGTCTCAGCTCTGCACCGAACTGCGGGACTCTCTTGGCAGACGTCGGCTCAGAAAACTTTGCTCGTTTGTTCTTCTCTCTGCACGTTGGGCATTCGACAGTCTTCTCTTTTTAATATATGGGTTTTTTAAAAATATTTCTTTCCGCTCTGCACACTGGATAAACAACAGTCTTTTGTTTTATAAACGGGTGTTTTTTGGGGGTTTCTTTGGATTTGTAAAGGAGACAAATCGCAAGGTTGTATAATATATATGTACTTTGATAATAAATGTGCTTGGGGAAATTAATGGGAAAGCTGAGTCGAATCCAGTGGGGTGAGACGAGGGAAAACACACCAATCCTCGCAGAGGGATCAGGAGCGGAGAGAGTGAGCCATTTCAAGTTCCTGGGTGTCTAGATCTCTGAGCTGGTCCCAACATACCGATGCAGTTATAAAGAAGGCAAGACAGCGGCTATATTTTATTCGGAGTTTGAAATGATTTGTCATGTCAACAAATAGACTCAAAAACTTCTATAGATGTACCGTGGAGAGCATTCTGACAGGTTGCATCACTGTCTGGTACGGAGGGGCTACTGCACAGGAGCGAAAGAAGCTGCAGAGGGTTGTAAATCTAGTCAGCTCCATCTTGGGTACCAGCCTACAAAGTACCCAGGACATCTTCAGGGAGCGGCGTCTCAGAAAGGCAGCATCCATTATTAAGGACCCCCCCAGCACCCAGGGCATGCCCTTTTCTCACTGTTACCATCAGGGAGGAGGTACTGAAGCCTGAAGGCACACACTCAGCGATTCAGGAACAGCTTCTTCCCCTCTGCCATCAGGGAGGAGGTACAGGAGCCTGAAGGCACACACTCAGCGATTCAGGAACAGCTTCTTCCCCTCTGCCATCAGGGAGGAGGTACAGGAGCCTGAAGGCACACACTCAACGATTCAGGAACAGCTTCTTCCCCTCGGGCATCAGGGGAGGAGGTACAGGAGCCTGAAGACACACACTCAACGATTCAGGAACAGCTTCTTCCCCTCTGCCATCAGGGAGGAGATACAGGAGCCTGAAGACACACACTCAGTGATTCAGGAACAGCTTCTTCCCCTCTGCAATCAGGGAGGAGGTACAGGAGCCTGAAGACACACACTCAGCGATTCAGGAACAGCTTCTTCCCCTCTGCCATCAGGGAGGAGGTACAGGAGCCTGAAGACACACACTCAACGATTCAGGAACAGCTTCTTCCCCTCTGCCATCAGGGAGGAGGTACAGGAGCCTGAAGACACACACTCAACGATTCAGGAACAGCTTCTTCCCCTCTGCCATCAGGGAGGAGGTACAGGAGCCTGGAGACACACACTCAGCGATTCAGGGACAGCTTCTTCCCCTCTGCCATCAGGGAGGAGGTACAGGAGCCTGAAGACACACTCTCAACGATTCAGGAACAGCTTCTTCCCCTCGGGCATCAGGGAGGAGGTACAGGAGCCTGAAGACACACACTCAACGATTCAGGAACAGCTTCTTCCCCTCTGCCATCAGGGAGGAGGTACAGGAGCCTGAAGACACACACTCAACGATTCAGGAACAGCTTCTTCCCCTCTGCCATCAGGGAGGGGGTACAGGAGCCTGAAGACACACACTCAGCGATTCAGGAACAGCTTCTTCCCATCTGCCATCAGGGAGGGGGTACAGGAGCCTGAAGACACACACTCAGCCATTCAGGAACAGCTTCTTCCCCTCTGCCATCAGGGAGGGGGTACAGGAGCCTGAAGACACACACTCAACGATTCAGGAACAGCTTCTTCCCCTCTGCCATCAGGGTGGAGGTACAGGAGCCTGAAGACACACACTCAGCGATTCAGGAACAGCTTCTTCCCCTCTGCCATCAGGGAGGAGGTACAGGAGCCTGAAGACCCACACTCAACGATTCAGGAACAGCTTCTTCCCCTCTACCATCAGGGAGGAGGTACAGGAGCCTGAAGACCCACACTCAACGATTCAGGAACAGCTTCTTCCCCTCTGCCATCCAATGGGCATTGAACCCTTGGACACTACCTCACTTTTTAAAATATATATTATTTCTGTTTATGCATAATTTTAATCTGATCAATATACATATACTGTAATTGATTGATTTATTTTTTTACTATTATTATTTTCTCTCTCTGCTAGATTATGCATGGCATTGAACTGCTGCTGCTAAATTAACAAAGTTTCACGTCACATGCCGGTGATGATAAACCTGATTCCGATTCAGTCACCCAGATGAGATCTCACCAGAATCTGGAGCTCAGGAAGAAGCAAGCCTACTCTTGACAAGCAAGTGATTAACGTTCTAGCCCATCCCCTCTGCGCCATCTCAATTCCCTTAAAGGCTTCAGTAAAAGATCAGTTATAGCTCCGGTCATCTGGCTATGGGAAAGATGGTACTAAAGTACAGAAAAGCTTTGCCAGGACCTCGCCCAGACCTGGGGGTCTGAGTTACAAGGAGAGGTCATAAAGAACTTAGAAGAGGACAGCGCAGGAACAGGCCATTCGGCCCACACTGTTGTGCTGTACCAGCTAAAAAGACAATCAAGAACACCCAAACACTAATCCCTCCTACCCTACACCATGTCCATATCCCTCCATCTTCCTCACATCCATGTCCCCGTCCAAAGTCTCTTAAAAGCCTCTAATGTATTTGCCTCTACCACCATACCAGGCAGCGCATTCTGAGTGGAAAAACTTACCCCTCACATCCCCCTTTGAACCTACCCCCTCTCACCTTCAGTGCATGCCTTCTGATGTTGCAACCCTGGGAGACAGATACCCCCGGTCTATTCTGTCTCTGCCTCTCATAATCTTACAAACCTCGATCAGATCTCCCCTCAGCCCCTGGCGTTCCAGACAAAACAGCCCAAGTTTATCCGTGATAGCACGTTGAATGGCGGTGCTGGCTCGAAGGGCCGAATGGCCTACTCCTGCACCTATTCTCTGTTGTCTATAGCACAGGCCCTCTAAACCAGGCAGCATCCTGGTAAAACCTCTCCAAAGCCTCAATACCCTTCCTACAGCGGGGGGACTAGAACCGTACACATTAATGAAAGAAGTCATAGTGATGGCAGAGGGGAAGAATCTGTTGCTGGTATGTAGACTGAGGCAATGAGTTGTAGCTAAAAGTGAGCGGGGAGCGCGAGGGTTGTCAGGAAGGAATTTGCCCCCCGATCAACAGGTCCCGAGGGCGACATTCTGCCAAGTCCCTCTCCTCCGCTGTTGAAGCAGGAGCCGTTTCAGTCGAGACCTGACCCGCCCGGGGTTGCCAAAATTCAGTGGTTAGAGGCTGAATAGTTGCAGAAAGCGATTTCTGCCCGGATCCGATAGAAAGGATCGCAATGCGGCAAGTCAGAGCAACGTCTCTGAAGCTCCTTTTAATAACAGCACGAGGAGACTCAGGCAGGCCTTTCATCCCGGGCCAGAGTTTACAGCGAATACAGCTCCGTAACTCATTGAAAGTGGCAACACAGGTCGACAGGGGTCGTAAGGGAAGCTTTTGCCCTTCATCAGTGGTGCCCCCCGTGCTGGCGGAGAGGCTGTTGGCAGATCCGGCCTCGGAAAGTGGGAAGGAGCTCGACCGAACCCCGATCTCTAATCGCCGGTGACGTAGAGTGACCGCAGGAACGTGGCACTCTGCTCGTTGACGCCCTGGGGTGACGATGGTGTCCGTTCTCCCTCTCTCTGTGCAGTTACGCTTCTACCAGGGGAGGAGGGATTTACCTGTGGAGACTCCAAGGAGAAGGATCTTCCGTGGACAGTTCAGAGAAGCTAAACGGGCCATGGAGAACGCAGATGATACAGGCCTCTGTAAAGAATGATGCTAACTTCTTTTTGAAGTGCTTCTTCGGAAGAACTCACTGATGGGACAGCCGTGGGACTGCGAGTGGTTTCATTGCTCACCAACATCTGAGGAGGCTGAAGGGCCTTGCACATCTACGCTCACGTCGTTCTACACACCCGCAGTGGGAAGCATCCCGACCAGCTGTGTGGCGGACGGGACGCCTCTACAATGTGCGGTCAAATCCGGCACCAGCCTACCCGCCATCAAGGAGATAAACTGAGACAGGCGCTGGAAACGTAATGAGGGACCCCACCCACCCTGCTCACGGACTGTTTGCTCCATCTGTGGCCACGACGAGCTCAGGCAGTCTTGATGAAGACCTGAGATGCCGGCTGTGTGTGACTGTGTCTGTGTGAGATTGTGTGTGTGTGTGTGTGTGTGCCTGTATCTGTATGTGTGTGTGTGTGTGTGTGTGTCTGTCTGTCTGTGTCTGTGTGAGATTGTGTGTGTGTGTGTGTGTCTGTGTGAGATTGTGTGTGTGTGTGTGTGCGCCTGTATCTGTATGTGTGTGTGTCTGTGTGTGTGTGAGATTGTGTGTGTGTGTCTGTGTGAGATTGTGTGTGTGTGTGTGTGTGTGTGTGTGTGTCTGTGTGTGAGATTGTGAGTGTGTGTGTGTGTGTCTGTGTGAGATTGTGTGTGTGTGTGTCTGTGTGAGATTGTGAGTGTGTGTGTGTGTGTCTGTGTGAGATTGTGAGTGTGTGTGTGTGTGTGTCTGAGATTGTGAGTGTGTGTGTGTGTCTGTGTGAGATTGTGAGTGTGTGTGTGTGTGTGTGTCTGTGTGAGATTGTGAGTGTGTGTGTCTGTGTGAGATTGTGTGTGTGTCTGTGTGAGATTGTGAGTGTGTGTGTGTGTCTGTGTGAGATTGTGTGTGTGTGAGTTTGTGTGTCTGTATCTGTATGTGTGTGTGTCTGTGAGTGTGTGAGTGTCTGTCTGTGAGTGTGTGTCTGTGAGAGTGTGAGTGTGTGTGTGTCTGTGAGATTGTGTGTGTGTGTGTCTGTGTGAGATTGTGAGTGTGTGTGTGTCTGTGTGAGATTGTGTGTGTGTGTGAGTTTGTGTGTCTGTATCTGTATGTGTGTGTGTCTGTGAGAGTGTGAGTGTGTCTGTGAGTGTGTGAGTGTCTGTCTGTGAGTGTGTGAGAGTGTGTCTGTGAGAGTGTGAGTGTGTGTGTGTGTCTGTGAGATTGTGAGTGTGTGTGTGTGTGTGTGTCTGTGTGAGATTGTGAGTGAGTGTGTGTGTGTCTGTGTGAGATTGTGAGTGTGTGTGTGTGTGTGTGTCTGTGTCTGTGTGAGATTGTGAGTGTGTGTGTGTGTGTCTGTGTGAGATTGTGTGTGTGTCTGTGTGATTGTGTGTGTGAGTTTGTGTGTCTGTATCTGTATGTGTGTGTGTCTGTGAATGTGTGAGAGTGTGAGTGTGTCTGTCTGTGAGTGTGTGAGAGTGTGAGTGTGTCTGTCTGTGTGAGATTGTGAGTGTGTGTGTGTGTGTTTCTGGGTGTGTCTCTCTGGCTCTGTGTGTGTGAGTGTGTGTGTGTGTGAGTGTGTGTGAGTGTGTGTGTGTGTGTGTGTGTGTGTGTGTGTGTGTGTGTGTGTGTGTGTGTGAGTGTGTGTGTGTGTGTGTGTGTGTGTGTGGCTCCAGAATTCCAGTATCAGCCGTCTCTCGGATCTCTGGGAAGCTTCAAACATGTTTGAGTCAAGCAGATTCCTGTCAGGAGCAAACACTTTCCAATAGGAATGCGGTTGAGCTGTAACTCAGATCAGCTGAGAGATTATTAAATGTCAGAGTAGACTCCAGGGGTTTCACCATAAATCATGCTGACATTGCACGGTTAACATTACAAAACACACAAATATAGGTTCACAATCGAGAATTTCGCGGTTCTCAAACCCACGGTCCGTCACCCCCGCCTGAATTCCTCAGCTCCCGTCGGGCAGGAGATACAAAAGCCTGAAAGCTTGTCCCACCAGCTTCTACCCCGCCATTCTCAGACTCCTGAGTGGTTCCCAGGGACGAGAAGATGGACTCTGAACCTCATAATCCACCTCGTTCTGATCTCCAGCTGCACTGCTCGTGGTCTGTTCCGAAATCCGGCAGCGGACGGGGAGGAGCCATTTCCAAATCATTGTGTGTGAGTCTTCAGGTCCCCTCCTGTCGCATGACATCATCATTATGTGCCGCGTCGTACGATGTCATCGTCCCATGCCATTTTGTATGAGGTGGTGGGCGATAGTGACCGTGATCGTTCTCGGCAAATTTTTCCACACGAGTGCTTTTGCCATCGCTGCCTTCTGGGCAGTGGTTTTACAAGATGGGTGACCCCGGCCGTTATCGGAGACTCGCGTCAGCGGTCGCATAACCAGGACTTGCGATCGGCACCGGCCGCTCGTACGACCGTCCACCACGTCACCCTGATTCGGGGCGCTAAGCAGGTGCCACACCTCGCCCAAGGGTGACCGAGCGGAGGGAAGGAGCGACCTACACCTCCTTTGGAGGTATCTCCGCTCCGACATCCAGCTCCTTCCTAAACCTCCTCCATATAACAATTACGGCACGGAAACAGGCCATCTCGGCCCTTCTAGTCCGTGCCGAACGCTTACTCTCACCTAGTCCCACCGACCTGCACTCAGCCCATAACCCTCCATTCCTTTCCTGTCCATATACCTATCTATAAACATATATCCAAATGAAACCAATCTGCCCAACCCTAGTCACTGCCAGACACACACTGACACGGAGAGAGAGAGAGACACACACACACACTCAAGCTCTCACACTCTCTCACACGCTCAACAGGCCAGGCAGCATCTAGGAAAAGAGCACAGTCAATGTCTCGGGCCGAAACCCGTCGGCCGGACTTTGAAGGGTTTTGGCCCAAAACGTCGACTGTAATTTTTTTTCCCGTAGACGCTGCCCGGCCTGCCGAGTCCCTCCAGCGTTTTGCGCGTGTTGCTCTGGATTTCCAGCGTCCGCAGGTCTTCTCTCGTTTGGGAGTGGTGGGGGGTGGGGGGTGGTTGGTGCCAGAATGAGGAATGGAAAAAGAGAGGGGGAAGGAATTATTAGAAGTCGGAGAAAGTCGACGTTCACGCCGTCAGGTTGGGGGCCACCCAGGTGGAACTCCTCCGGCCTGCCGCGGACCTCATCGGGGCGGTGTTGGAGCGGGAATGGGAAGTTCGAAGTGTGTGTGGGCAAGTGACCGGGGTTGAGCCGATGGGTTCACCACCGGGAAACCCTGACTGTGGCGTCCCTCGCCCCGATCTGTTTGGAGAAGTCGAGCAGGGCTCAGGAGAGGAGATGCGGTGATGCCTCAGTGAGAGCAAGCACAGAATGTGGAACAAGCTCTGACAGGAAGCGGTTGAGGCCCGGAACAGAGATGCGTTGGAGGGGAAATGAAAGTAACACAAACAGAAGGCGGAAACAGGAGCTTTTCTCCTGTGTGTTAGGACTTGATTCCCGGGAACGCGGCAGGACGAGGAGAGATTGGACAGGCTGTACAAAATTATGAGGGGTTGATGCAAGCAGGCTTTCCACTGAGGTCACGGGTTAAGGGGGGAGAGGTGAAAAATTTAAGGGGAACCTGAGGGGAAACTTCTTCACTCAGAGTGTGGAATGAGCTGCCAGCGGAAGTGGTGGATGTGGGTTCGATTGCAACATCTGGAGTCATAGCACAGAAACAGGGCCTTCAGCCCATCTAGTCCGTGCTAGACCATTTAAGCTGCCCACTCCCATCGACCGGCACCAGGACCGCAGCCCTCCATCCCCCCTCCCATCCATGTACCTGTCCAAACTTCTCTGAAACGTTGAAATCGAGCTCTCATGCACCATTTCTGCCGACAGCTCATTCCACACTCTCACCACCCTCTGAGTGAAGAAGTTTCCCCTCACGTTCCCCTTAACCATTTCACCTTTCACCCTTAACCCATGACCTCTGGTCCCACCCCACCTCGACGGAAAAAGCCTGCTTGCATTTGCCCTATCTGTACCCCTCATAATTCTGTACACCTCTATCAAATCTCCCCTCAATCTTCTACACTCCAAAGAATAAAATTCTAACCTATTTGCTCTTATAACGCAGGTCCTCCAGACCTGGCAATATCCTTGTAAATTCTCTCTGTGCTCTTTCAACCTTGTTTACATCTTTCCTGTGGGTCGGTGACCAAAACTGCACACAATACTCCAAACTAGGCCTCACCAAGCGCTTTGGATGGGTTTTGGAGGCCTATGATCCAACTGGGGGTCAATGAGATTGGGCACAAAATGGCGCTGTGATTCTGTGACCCAATATTAACTGGTCAAATTACGAGAGAGCACAGGGAGTGTATAACCAATATTATAAATAATTATAGTTATGACCATCTGGAGTTCAATTTGGAAAAGTGTTGGAGTGATACACTTTGCAAGGTCAAACTTGAGGGCAGAGTTCAGGGCTAATGGCAGGATTCTTATCCGTGTGGAGGGATGGGGAGCCCTGGGGTCCACATCCATAGATCCCTCATAGGGGTAGGTCATTTAGGACAGAGTTAAGGAAAAACTTCTTCTCCCAGAGAGTTGTGGGGGTCTGGAATGCACTGCCTCGGAAGGCAGTGGAGGCCAATTCTCTGGATGCTTTCAAGAAGGAGCTAGATAGGTATCTTATGGATAGGGGAATCAAGGGATATGGGGACAAGGCAGGAACCGGGTATTGATAGTAGATGATCAGCCATGATCTCAAAATGGCGGTGTAGGCTCGAAGGGCCGAATGGTCTACTTCTGCACCTATTGTCTATTGTCTGTAGTTGCTGGGCAAGTCGATAATGTGGTTCAGAAGGTGTGCGATGTGTTGGCCTTCAGGGGATGGAGTTCGAGAGCCGCGAGGTAACGTTGCAGCTCTACAAAGCCCTGGTCAGACCACACTTGGAGTATTGTGTTCGGTTCTGGTCACCTCATTAGAGGAAGGATGTGGAAGCTTTAGAGAGGGTGCAGAGGGGATACAGCAGGAGACTGCCTGGTCTAGAGAGCATGTCTTATATGGATAGGTTGAGCGAGCTGGGGCTTTTCTCTCTGGAGTGAAGGAGGATGAGAGGTGACTTGATAGAGGTATGCAAGATGATAAGAGGCATGGATCGAGTGGACAGCTAGAGACTTTTCTCCCAGGGAACAAATAGCTAATACAAGTGGGTGTAGTTTTTAAGGTGGTTGGAGCCAAGTATGGGGGGGAAGAGTCAAAGAGCACTAGGAACAGGCCCCTTGGCCCGTCTGCCCTGACATTTAGGGTGTATGGAGGAAACACCGAGAGTGGTGGGCACGTGGAACCTGCTGCCGAGGGTGGCGGGGGAGATGGAAACCGACGGAAGGCGTCTAAAAAGAGCCAAGAGTTGGAAAAAAGATGAAATATGAAGGTTAGCTAGCCAACAATATCAAAGAAGACACCAGGAGGGGTTTTTTTTTTAATAGATATGTAAAGAGTGAAAGAGAGGTGAGAGCAGATATCGGACCACTGGAAAACGACGCTGGAGAGGTAGTAATGGGGGAAACAAGGAAATGGAAGACAAACCGATTAAGTACTTTGCTTTAGTCTGCACTGTGGAAGACACTAGCCATACGTCATTAGTTCGAGACTGTCAGGGGGCAGAAGTGAGTGAAGTTGCAATTACCAGGGAGAAGGTGCTTGGGAAACTGAAAGGCCTGAATGAAGGTAGATAAGACACCTGGACCAGTTGGTGTACACCCCAGGGTTCTGAAAGAGGTGGCAGAAAAGATTGTGGTGCCCATTAGTAATGGCCGTTCAAGGACCAATAGATTCTGGAATGGCGCCGGAAGACTGGAAAACTGCAAATGTCACTCCACTCTTAGAGAAGTGGGGCAGGCAGAAGAAAGGAAATTCTGGGCCAGTTAGTCTGACCTCAGTGGTTGGGAAGACATTGGAGTCGATTATTAAGGATGAGGTCTCGGGGTACTTGGGGGAGGCATATGATAAAATAGGCCGTAGTCAGCACAGTTTCCTCAAGGGAAAATCTTGCCTGACTGATCTGTTGGAACACAGGCAGGGTAGACAGAGGATGTTTATTGAGATTTTCAGGACTCTGGCAAAGTGCCAGGCACAAGGCTGCTGAGCAAGTTACGAGCCCGCGGTGTTACAGGAAAGATCCTAGCATGGATAAAGCAGTGGCTGATTGGCAAAGAGTGGGAACAAAGAGAACCTTTTCTGGTAGTCTGCCTGTGACTATAGTGGTGTTGCACAGGGGTCTGTGTTGGGACCGGCTCTTTCTCTGTTGCATCAGTGATTTGGACGACAAGAGTTGATGGCTTTTCGCCAAGTTTGTGGACAATATGAAGGTAGGCGGAGGGGCAAATAGTGTCGAGGAGGAAGGGAGGCTGCAGAAGGACTTAGATTAGGAGAATGGGCAAAAAATGGTAGATGGAATGCAGTGTTGGGAAGCGCCTGCACTTTGGTAGAAGGATTAAGTGCGTAAACTGTTTTCTAAATGGAGAGAAAATTAATGTATCCAAAGTGCAAGGGAATCTTTGTGCAGAATTCCCTAAAGGTTAATTTGCATGTTGAGTTGGTGGTGAGGAAGGCAAATGCAATGTTAGTAGTCATTTCAATCTAATTAGAATATAAAAGCAGGGATGTAATGTTGAAGCTTTACAAGGCCTCGCTTGGAGTATTGCGAGCAGCTTTTTTGGCCCCTTATTTAAGGAAGGATGTGCCGAGGGGTTCGGAGGAGACCCACAAGAATGATTCCGGGGAATGAGGAGCAGTTAATGGCTCTGGGCCTTTACTTGCTGGAATTTAGAAGAATGGGGGGGTGGGGGGGGGGGCGGATCTCAGTGAAACCCATCGGATGGTAAAAGGCCGAGGTGGAGTGGATATGAAGCGGAAGATTCCTCGGCTGGGGGAGTCTAGGACCAGAGGGCACAGCCTCGGAATAGAGGAACATTCAATTAGAACGGAGATGAGGAGGGATTTCTTTAGCCAGAGGGTGACGAATACCTGCGGAATTCGTTGCCACAGGCGGCTGTGGAGGGCAGGCCTTTGGGTTGTACTGAAGGCGGAGTTTGATCTGCTTTTGATTAGTCAGGGCATGAAAGGTTACGGGGAGAAGGCAGGAGAATGTGATTGAGAGGGAAATGGACCAGCCATGAAGAAATGGCCCGATTCTGCTCCTGCGTCTTACGGCCTTACATTAGGGATGTTTAAGATGTTCTGAGATAGGTGCGTGAATGATTGAAAACATGGAGGTCTATGCGAGAGAGGAAGAGTTGGGTTGATTTCAGAGTACATTAAAAGGTCAATACAGCATCGTGGGTCAAAGGTCCTGGACTGGGCTGTACCGAACTATCTTCGACCGTCCTACAATATTTCCAGTGGTTCTCCATTGGTGGAGTAACTTGGGAGAAAACATGCGGGAGTTCACTCGTTTCACCGGTTTATCATCACCGGCATGTGATGTGAAATTTGTTAACTTACCAGCAGCAGTTCAATGCAATACATAATCTAGCAGAGAAAAAAATAATAAAATAAAAATAAAACATAATAAACAAGTAAATCAATTACGTATATTGAATAGATCATTAAAAATGTGCAAAAACCGAAATACTGTATATTAAAAAAAGTGAGGTAGTGTCCAAGGGTTCAATGTCCATTTAGGAATCAGAGGGGGAAGAATCTGTTCCTGAATCGCTGAGTGTGTGTCTTCAGGCTTCTGTACCTCCTCCCTGATGGCAGAGGGGAAGAAGCTGTTCCTGAATCGCTGAGTGTGTGTCTTCAGGCTCCTGTACCTCCTCCCTGATGGCAGAGGGGAAGAAGCTGTTCCTGAATCGCTGAGTGTGTGTCTTCAGGCTCCTGTACCTCCTCCCTGATGGCAGAGGGGAAGAAGCTGTTCCTGAATCACTGAGTGTGTGTCTTCAGGCTCCTGTACCTCCTCCCTGATGGCAGAGGGGAAGAAGCTGTTCCTGAATCGTTCAGTGTGTGTCTTCAGGCTCCTGTACCTCCTCCCTGATGGCAGAGGGGAAGAAGCTGTCCCTGAATCACTGAGTGTGTGTCTTCAGGCTCCTGTACCTTCTACCTGATGGCAGAGGGGAAGAAGCTGTTCCTGAATCGCTGAGTGTGTGCCTTTCAGGCTCCTGTACCTCCTCCCTGATGGCAGAGGGGAAGAAGCTGTTCCTGAATCGCTGAGTGTGTGTCTTCAGGCTCCTGTACCTCCTCCCTGATGGCAGAGGGGAAGAAGCTGTTCCTGAATCGTTGAGTGTGTGTCTTCAGGCTCCTGTACCTCCTCCCTGATGGCAGAGGGGAAGAAGCTGTCCTGAATCGTTGAGTGTGTGTCTTCAGGCTCCTGTACCCCCTCTCTGATGGCAGAGGGGAAGAAGCTGTTCCTGAATCGTTGAGTGTGTGTCTTCAGGCTCCTGTACCCCCTCCCTGATGGCAGAGGGGAAGAAGCTGTTCCTGAATCGCTGAGTGTGTGTCTTCAGGCTCCTGTACCTCCTCCCTGATGGCAGAGGGGAAGAAGCTGTTCCTGAATCGTTGAGTGTGTGTCTTCAGGCTCCTGTACCTCCTCCCTGATGGCAGAGGGGAAGAAGCTGTTCCTGAATCGTTGAGTGTGTGTCTTCAGGCTCCTGTACCCCCTCTCTGATGGCAGAGGGGAAGAAGCTGTTCCTGAATCGTTGAGTGTGTGTCTTCAGGCTCCTGTACCCCCTCCCTGATGGCAGAGGGGAAGAAGCTGTTCCTGAATCGCTGAGTGTGTGTCTTCAGGCTCCTGTACCTCCTCCCTGATGGCAGAGGGGAAGAAGCTGTTCCTGAATCGTTGAGTGTGTGTCTTCAGGCTCCTGTACCTCCTCCCTGATGGCAGAGGGGAAGAAGCTGTTCCTGAATCGTTGAGTGTGTGTCTTCAGGCTCCTGTACCCCCTCTCTGATGGCAGAGGGGAAGAAGCTGTTCCTGAATCGTTGAGTGTGTGTCTTCAGGCTCCTGTACCCCCTCCCTGATGGCAGAGGGGAAGAAGCTGTTCCTGAATCGTTGAGTGTGTGTCTTCAGGCTCCTGTACCTCCTCCCTGATGGCAGAGGGGAAGAAGCTGTTCCTGAATCGTTGAGTGTGTGTCTTCAGGCTCCTGTACCTCCTCCCTGATGGCAGAGGGGAAGAAGCTGTTCCTGAATCACTGAGTGTGTGCCTTTCAGGCTTCTGTACCTCCTACCTGATGGTCACAGTGGGAGAAGGGTGCTGGGTGCTGGAGGTCTGTAATAATGGGCGCTGCCTTACTGACAAATTCCATGTCAAGTGCACAGGAGCATTTTCACTGCAGTCCGACGCAGTTGACTAATCTTTCACTTTGGCCCTTGGCAGCATTTTGAGGAAGGAAGCTGCCTTCTGTGCCTGCGCATTGACATTATCGTTTGTGGGTCCTGAAGAAGGCAGATTTCTGGTCTTAATAACGACGAGGTGCTGTAAATCTTGAGCAACTGAAGCATGCGTGCACACAAAAAGGCTGGGGGAACTCAGTAGGTCAGGCAGCATCTATGGAGGGAAATTAACTGCTGACGAGACCCTTCTGAAATGCCACAATGAGCCCGCTCTCGGCTTGGAGGAGCAACACCTCATATTCCATCTGGGTAGCTTCCAACCTGACAGCATGGACATCGATTTCTCTAATTTCCAGTAGGGATTTCTGCTCCTCCTCCCTCTTTCTCCATTCTCGTTCCCATCTCAGCCTTTCTTTTCTCAACTGCCCACCATCCCCACCCCTGCTGCGCCCCCCACTCCTTGTTCAGCCCTTTACTTCTTCCATCTTCCCCACCCGGCTTCACCTATCCACTGACTCCTCGGTTAATGGTAGGGGTCCCGAGCATAAATATGGTTGGGAACCCCTGTTCTAGCCCTCCTCCCCCACATCTATGTCTCCTTACCCCTTCCTGATGAATGGTCTCGGTCTGAAACATCAACTGTTCTATTCCCTTCCATAGACGCTGCCAAGTTCCTCCAACATTTTTCTTTTTTATTGAGATGCATCCGGCCTTTCGAGCTGCAAACCCCGATTTAACCCGAGTCAGATCACAGGACTACCCAACTGCTACGTATTTGGACTGTGGGAGAGAACTGGAGCAAGCCCACAGTCAGGGGAGAACATGCAACCTCCTTAGAATTGAACCTGGGTCGCCCATACCGTAAAGCGTTGTGCTAACCACTACGCTACTGCGTTACTCGTGTTGTGACTGCTTCGGATCACAAACCTTCCCCGTCTGTACTCACACATCCCCCACTTCCTCATGGCCATTCATCTAAACATCTCTTATACATTACCATAATTGGTTCTACCACCACCCCCTGGGAGAAACCTTCTGGTCACTCTGTTTTTTTAAAAAAAGAACTTCTTTAAACTTTTAACCACACCCCTCAGATTAAGCCCACACTTAGTGGCCATTTTATTAGCTTCCTCCTCTATCAATAAAGCGGACAGAGTATATGTTCATGGTCTTCTGCTGCTGTAGCCCATCCACTTCAAGGTTCAACATGTGTGTTCAGAGATGCTCCTTTGCACACCACTGTTGTAGTTGAATTGACTTTATTACTGACATCCTTCATATACGTGAGGGGTAAAAATCTTTACGTCTCCATCTAAATGTGAAGTGTGTAATTTATAATAAATAATATGTAAAACAGGATAGTCAATAACATGGAAATACAGTTGTGTCAGCGTGAGTTAATCAGTCTGACGGCCTGGTGGGAGAAGCTGTCCCAGAGCCTGTTGGTCCTGGTTTTTATGCTGTGGTACCGTTTCCCGGATGGTAGCAGCTGGAACAGTTTGTGGTTGGGGTGACTCGGGTCCCCAATGATCCTTCGGGCCCTTTTTACACACCTGTCTTTGTAAATGTCCTGAATAGTGGGAAGCTCACATCTACAGATGCGCTGGGCTGTCCGCACCACTCTCTGTGCGGTTATTCGAGTCAGTCATCTTGAACCAGTCTGGCGATTCTCCTGTTAAAATTTCTCGCACCATTCTCTGTAACGTCTGGACAGCTGTGCATGAAAATTTCCTTTCAGCAGTTTCTGAAATACTGACCCTAACTGGCACCAACGATCACTTGGTCGAAGTCACTTAGATCACACTTTTTCCCCATTCTGATGTTTAGTCTGAACTGAGCGTTTCAACCGTGTCTGCATGCTTTTATACACTGGGTTGCTGCCACGTGATTGGCTGATTAGATATTTTGTCAGCTCCACCATTTCTGATCCATTATTCCTTCTCAGCCCCAAATCTCCCGTCGTCTTCCTGTATCCCTTCATGCCCTGACGAATGAAGAATTTAGCAACCTCTGCCTTAAATATAAAGACTTGGCTTCCACAGCTGCTCGTGGCAAAGAATTCCACAGATTTACCACTCTCTGGTTAAAGAAATTCCTCATCTTCATTCTAAAAGGACACCCCTCTATGAGTGTGTCCCCTCTCATCTTAAGATTCTCCCACCAGAGGAAACATCCTCTCCACATCTACTCTATCAAAGCATTTTGTTAGGTTTCAATGAGGTCACCCCTCATTCTTCTGAATTCCAGTGAATACAGGCCTGGAGCCATCAAATGCTCCTCATACCACAAGTCCTTCAACTCTGGAATAATTTTCACAAACTCCTTTTAACCCTCTAGTTTCAGCACATTCTACAGCACCCAAAAATAAACGCTTTAACATCAGATTTGCCTTCCTCACCAGACTAAACCTGCAAATTAGCCTCAAGGAATCCTGCACAAGTCCTTTGCACCTCAGTGTTCTGTATATTTAGGAAAGTCAACTTTCATTTCTTCTAGCCAAGTATATTTCCCAGCACTGTATTCCATCTGCCATTTCTTTGCCCATCCTCCCCATCTATGTCCTTCTGTAGCTCAATCCCTTAAAACTACCTTTTTTTATATCGTCTACAAACATTGCAACAAAGCCATCAATTCCATCATGCAAACCATTAACAAGTAACAAAAAGAATCAGTCCCAATACTGACTCCTGTGGAGCACCACCAGAGGCTCACCTTATTCCCACTCTGTCTTCTGTCCATCAACCACACTGCCTTATCCAAGCTAGAATCTTTCCTGTGATACCACGGGCTCGTAGCTTATCAAGCAGCCTCGTGTAGCAGTGTCAAAAGCCTTCTGAATATCCAAGTATGCAACATCAATTCTCCTTTGTCTATCCTGCTTGTTATTTCTTCAAAGAATTCCAACAGATTTGTCAGGCAAGATTTTCCCTTGAGGAAAGCCTGCTGACTACAGCCTATTTCATTACGTACCTTCCAGTATCCTGGAATTGACTCCAACATCTACCCAACCATCAAGATCAGATTAACTGGCCTATTTTCATTTCTTCCACCTCTCTCCTTTGAAGAGTGGAGTGACACTAGCAATTTTCAGGTCTTCCAAGTTCCTGAAAGATCATTACTAATGCCTCCACAATCTCTTCAGCCACCTCTTTCAGAATCCTGCGGTGTAGTCCATCTGGTCCAGGTGACTTCTCTACCTTCAGACCTTCCAGTTTCCCCAAGAACCTTCTCTCTAGTTTATGGTAACTTCACGCCCTTCATGACCCCCTGGAACTTCTGCCTTACTGCTAGTGTCTTCCACAGTAAAGAGTGATGCAAAATATTTATTCAGATTGCCCGCCATTTCCCTGTCCCCCATTACTACCTCTCCAGCACTGTTGCCCAGTAGTCCAATATCCACTCAGCCCCTCTTTTACACTTTAATGAGGTGTACCAATGACCCTAACAAAGAGGCCACTGAAAGTCGGTCAGTGATAATAAACCCAATTCTGGAAATTTGTAGGAGTTGGCTTTGCTTGCAAACCTTCACCCCTATCTTTGTGATTGGCGTATAGAGCTCAGAAATCAAAAGAACCAAGACACAAGATACTGATCGTAATTTTATTTAGATGTTAATGGTGCTATTTCCAAATTAGTAGGTCAGGGGTTCATTTTCCAATCTATCAACATTTCACAAGACACTGATTTACGCTCTCCTTTGAACTGGCAGGCAACCCCTTTCCCTGGCCCCCCTCCCCGCAAGCAATGAAACTTTGATCACAGTATACATGCAGAATGATTACAATGCTTGACCACCAACTGTCAAATCCTGTTAAAATATTAGGAACGCTTACAAAACATCAATTACACATTGATCTGCATCAAGAGTTCTAACGAGAGTTGCAGACACTCAGAGAATTGTTAAACATTGATTACAAGGATCTAAAAAAAAATCAACCAGCAACCACCCTCCCAGCCCCAACTAAACGAAGGTTGCCCGATGTCAACAGAAACTCCGATTACTGCCCAAGCAACAACCCACCATCCATCTTAAAGAATGGTCTGGGAACAGGATTAGGACATCAAAGCTTGTCGCTGTTTTTAATAAATTTGACGCACACTGATCACCCTCTTGCCCTTTTGTCGCAATTTGTTCTGCATCGTTCCAGGCCTGGACATGCTAAGGAGTTTGGCAGCAAATTTCCACCCACTGAAGGTCCCACTGCACTGGTACAGGTGTCCTTTAAATAACTGGTCCCAATCACAAATAGGAGGGTTAAGCAAGCAGATAGGAAGTCAAAGACATGTATACAAACTGAAGGTATTTAGTAGGCCCAAAAAAAAAACAACAGGACAAGACTCTAATGACATTTAACACTTTGCTGCTGCTGCATGGTCACTGTAACTTTACGAGACTCCACAGCCATAACGCTAGGCCCCAACTTTTCAGCCCATGTGTTGACGTCTATAACCTCCTCCATCTCTCCAAACTGCCACTTATGTTTAATGCCTGCAAATCAAACAGATGAGTTCAGTCAGATCAAAACCTGAGAGAGCACACACCCACACAATAAATAAGGCCACACTGAAGTTGGAGGTGCAGGACCTCATATTCCAACCTGACAGTATCAACATCGATTTCTCTAACTTCTCCCCATCTATCCTTTTCCATTCCCCACACTGACCCCACTCATACCTTTTCTCCTCACCTCCACCTGCCTCCCCTCCTCTTTCTCCCATGGTTCATTCCCCTCTCCCTCAAAATTATACTTCACCCCCCCCCCCCCCGTGCCTTCCTATTCTCTGACATCTGCCTTTCCAGTCTTGATGAAGGGTCTTGGCCCAAAACTTGAAATGTTTATTCACCTCCATAGATGCTGCCTGACCTGCTAAGCTCAACAATGAGACCAAGTACAGGAATTGCGAAGTTATGTTGATGGCGGTGAGGCCAAATTTGGAGAATTGTGGTCACCTACCTACAGGAAAGATGCAAGTAAGATTAAAAGAGTGCAGGGAAAAAGAACTTGAGGAGGATGTTGCTGTGACTTGAGAATATGAATTGGGCCTGAACTGCCTGGAGCAGAGGAGAATGAGGGGAGATGTGAGAGAGGGATGCAACACTGAGGGGTAAATGCAAGCAGGCTTCTTCCACGGAGGTTGGATGAGACTAGAACTTGAGGTGAAAGGCAAAACTTCACTCAGAGGGTGGTGCGAGCACTTCCAATGGAATGCGGGTTCAGCTCAGCAGATGGGAATGGCACGGAAGGCCACAGTCCAGTTGCAGGTCAACGAATGGAAGTGTCTGCTTCTGTGTTAGTGCACTCCATACTTCCAAGGTTTTACCAAAGCAACCAACTTCTGACTTCTAAGCAGATGTTTCCTTAACTATGTCGTAGTGCTCTGACCCCACGCAGGCACCGGTAACCCAACATCTTGCCTGAGAGCTGTCCCCACCCTTAATGCTCACTTTTTTTTTAAAAAATGATGCCGAGTTGCTAGCTTGACGCTCAACCCAACACAGATGGAAAACATGCAATGAGCCAGCTGGATTCTAACCCAGAACCATTCACCTCAAAGTCACACCACCACTGGCCAGCCACTTTGCCTATTAGTAACTGCATTTCCAGGCCGAGCTCACACTGAAGCAACACGAGGGCTGAAGCCAATTTAAAGGCTCTGCCCCCGTCCCCAGTGTCTGATGGAGACTGGAAGCCCCAGAGGCCTGTAGCTGGGAAGCAGAGCGGAAGAGGATGTGTCCCGTGTTTATTCCCCTCCATAGATGCTGCCTACCGGCTGTGTTTAGAAAAATGTGACAGAGCACAGGAATTGCAATGAATGAGGCCAAATTTGGAGAATTGTGGTCACCTACCTACAAGAGAGCACAAAAGAAAACTCACAAGGACCTTGCCAGGACTCGAGGATCGGGATCAGGACTGTGTTCCCTGGAGCGTAGGAGAGCAAGGGGAGATTTCATAGAGGTATACTAAACTATGAGGGGTTTAGAGGGGATAAATGCAAGCAGGCTTGGTGCATGGCAGATTGGCGCTGGAATGTGTTTGGTGAGTCTTGTGGGCCACCCCCAGCATTGGTCGTTGGCACATTCCACCAATGTCCTCGTGATAAATGTGAAACTGCATTTTCTCGCTGGGCTCCCGGCTAGAGTGCCCAGATCACAGATGGGTTATTTTTATGTACCGCTACCACTACAACGATAAACCTGATTGTGACAGCCGGCCGCGAGGCAAACTGCCCCTTGTACAGACAGGGTGGTGGGGAATTGGGAATGCCCTGAACCTTGCACGGGTCTTGTACATCATGCAGAAACAAGACCGGGCAGAAGGAAGATCACCTTACCCCCAAACTTCCTCATCAGTGCATCTTTGCTGCTAGCATAGAGCATCTTTTCCTTGATAGACGCACCTTCTGGATTCCTGATGGGATAAAACAGGTAAAAGCCATAGGAAATCAATCAGTTAGCGATTACTGTGGGATTAGGGGGATACATCAAATATTAATTCAAAGAAGAAGCAGTCTTCAGTTCTTAATGCAAATCACAACCAGTAATTAGTTTGAAGTTAAAAGAACACACTTGCAAATAAACAATAGTATCTGTACAGCACCAGCTGGTCCATAGCATGGGGCTGTCTGGCAAGAGACAGTTTACGAAGTGGGGCGACCATGAGGCAATTTCGTGCATAAGCCAGACATTACACGTTAACTGGACTGCATCAAACCAGGCCAAAAAAAAACAATGAGTTCAAATCTTTTTCACCTTGTAAACTGCCTGACAGACCAGGCTGATATTACCAAGTAACACACCAAATATCAATATTATCAATAGCTGGGAGTCAGCTCCCACAATACTAATCTTGGGCATCTCTGTCCTCAAAAGTTTGTAACCATCTGTGTGAATTACTCTGTCCCAGCAAAGGTGTTTGAAAATTCAAAAGGTGGTTGCCGCAGTAGATATGTAATTTAAAGGAAAAATCGAACACCAGAAGGAACAATGTCATTGTAACTGTCCATCCACCTTTGATCTTACATTTATTTATTGACATAGAGCGTGGAATAGGCCCTTCCTGAGCCGTTCCACCCAGCAATCCCCCGATTTAACCCCGGCCAAATCACAGAACAATTTACAATGACCAATTAACCCACCAACTGGTATGTCTTTGGACTGTGGGTGGAAACCAGGGCACCCAGAGGAAACGTGGGTGTGAACGAGCAAATGTCTTACAGGCAACAAGGGGAATAGAACCCGGGTCACCTGTGCTATGAAGTGTTGTGCTAACCACTAGGCTGCTGTGACATACTTTGTGTTTGAGAGACTCGGCTGAGAGGTTGTCTAGGAGAATGCCTGCTTTTCACGATGAATTGACTTCTGCATCACCAGTTTCAGTGTCTTGCTGGTGACAGACAACACCTTCCCTTCAACTATGCAGCACACCCCCAAAGGCTTATTCCCCAATTCGGTTGGAGAATGGGATAACATCTGCTCACAGACGAAGTTAGAACCAAATTCAAACACACACACTCTCCCATATTCCAATACTGGACAAGGCAACTGAAGGGGCAATTCTTTGAGGATGTGACAAAGCACATTGATGAAGGCAGAGCGGTGGATATGGATTTTAGTGAGGCATTTGACGATTTCCCGTAGTAGGGAAGTGGAAGAGTGTGCTAATAAATTTGTAAACGATACAAAGTTATGGGCAATGATTGCAGAAGGGTGTATAAGGTTACAAGACATTGACAGAATGCAGAGCTGGGCTGAAAAGTGGCAGGCACAGTTTAACCCAGAGAAGGTACCTTAATGAACCCCTCCCCCCAAAACCCATTCCAAAAATGCCAGAGGAATTGAAAATGAGGCATCCCGACGTGAACTGTCGGATCCACAGCTGACCCAGCTCTCCCCGCAAGAAGCCAGCAGACAGGTGAAGTTCAAAGAGCCAGACAAGAAACCCAGCTGTAATGATGAAGACTTGAGGGTCAGCGTGGCCCCATCCCTAACCAAGGGCAGCTAGACCAACCAAACACAAAGAGAACTGCTTATCAATAAGATTGAAGAAGTACAGAAGAAATTAATAGGATGTTTGTCGTGAGTCGAGGACCCGAATTATAGGATATGATTGAATAGGATATTATTCCCTGGAACGCTGGCGAAAAGAGGCACACAAAATTATGAGGGGTATAGATAGGGTAAATGCAAGCAGGCCTTTTCCACTGAGGTTGGGTGGGACTAGAACTAGAAGGTATAGATTAAAGATGAAAGGTGAAATGTTTAAGGGAAACAGGAGGGGCAAGCAGTCAATGGAAGTGCAGGCTTGATTTCAACATCTGACAAGTTTGGATAGGTACATGGACGGGAGGGGTATGGAGAGTGGGTCGTTAATAGCTCAGCACGGATTGAATAAGTCGAAGGGCCTGTTTTGTCTCTCAACTATGAAGCATGCGCATGCAGCCGACTCCCAAAGAGAAGGGCCAGATCCACTCAGGACCAATAAAACCAGCCCACCTGGTGCACACCGAGCCGCACTTCCAGTGCACAGGGCTTGCAGTTAGTTTTCAAGGAACTGTCCACAACGCACAGCAAACACACAACCTGCATGCAGAAAATGCAACCACCTGCCAGTTCCTGCGGAGGCAAGCGCCGTCCCAAATTGAAAAACGCAAGCCCTCTTCCTTCGTCGCTGGCCAGCTAATAACAATGGACTCCCCTCCAACACTCCAACCTTAGTCCAGAGTGCACAGAAACAGAAAATCTCAGATTGGCAGAACTCCCTTCTCGTTACATTATGAAAGCTATACTTGGGAGAACTGAGGCATTCTGGGGCCCTTATTTGCTGGCACTGGAGAGGATCCAGAATGGATTTCTTGAGAATGATGCCAGAAATAAAAGGGTTAACATACAAGGAGCATTTGATGGCCCTGGGCCTAGAAGACCAGAGGAGAGAATCCTCACTGAAAAGAGAGGATGTTTTGAATAGCAGTGGGACCTGAGAGCACCACCTCAGAATAGCGGGTGGCGAATTTGTCGAATTCAATTACAACAGACAGCTGTGAAGGCCTAGTCATTGGGGATATTTAAACTGGTTCTTGATTAGTGAGGGCATTTCGGGGAGATGGCAGGAGAATGGGGTTGAGAGAGATAATAATCAGCCATGATGGAATGGTGGAGCATATTTGATGGGCCCAATGGCCTGATCCCACTCCCGTGTCTTTGTCTTTTTCCATTCGGTGCTATAGAACTGTTTCTGTGCAACAATCAGTGGCTACTCTACTAGGTACACCTGCTCGTTAGTGCAAATATCTAATCAGCCAATCGTATGGCAGCGACTCAGTGCATTAAAGCATGCAGATACGGTCAAGAGGCTCAGCTGTCGTTCAGACCAAACATCAGAAACGGGCAAAAAAGGTAACCTGAGTTTTTGTCTGAGAAATGACGGCTGGTGCCAGACAGGGTGGTCTGCATATCTCAGATGCTGACGTCCTGGGATTTTCACACACAACGAACTCTAGATACAGGGAATGGTGTGAGAAACAAAATAAGAATTCCGTGGGGTGGGGGAACACCTTGGTAATGAGAGGGGTCAGAGAATAGCCAGTCCAGACAGGAAGGCAACAATAACTCAAATAACCACGTGTTACTACAGAGGTGTGCAGAACAGCAACTCCAAATGCACAACACGTCAAACCCCAAAGTGGATGGGCTACATCAGCAGAAGACCACACCGGCTTCCGCTCCCCTACCCATTACCTAGAAAAGTGGCCACTGACCCAAGATTCTCGTCCTGTGACCAGGATGGTTTTTTTAAAAAAAATTCCCCACCAGAGGAACAGGTCGAGTGGCATCTACAGAGGGGAAAGGAAAGAAACGTCAAATCCACCCGCCCCACCATTAAAGTTAACTGCATGACAAGCTAATTTCCCTCCAGATTTCAATAGGTGTAGTTCCTAGCATCTCCAATGACACCTTCCAACCTTCCTGGCCCTGAGTCATCAAGGGATAATCTCACTCACCACTACACCAAGCTGATACCACCTCAGTATTTTTCATTTCCACTCTGTAGTTGATTGTCAGTCTTTATGTATAGTTTTTCAGATTCCGTTGCACTTCTCTATTTTTCCTGTTCTGACTGTAAGAAATCTCAAGATGGTACAGCGGATTCTGGTTATTTGGAATAAGCTTGACTGCTCAAACAAATCTGTCACGGGGATTGCTTTAGTTTATTCCAGACACTATGCTGCTTAGTTGGGAACGGAGACTGCTGCCAAACAGTTTCTAAATCAGCATCAGTCATGCGCACTTGTGTGACATTTGATGCTACACTGTTTAAAAACAGCATCAGTGGCACGTTCTTGTAGTATGTTATCCATTTGGGAGAATGGACGCCAACTCAAAACGCAGTGATTTTTAATAATCTTTTTTGAAATTTCAGACCCCTGCTAAAATGCCACAAATGGATTTGACACTAGCCAATAAAAATTACCCGAAGTGGGCTGATCTTCTTCGCAGTTATTTATTGTTCAATAAAAAAGAACACTAGATGAATTGCTTTGTCGATAACTACTAGCAACTGATGCACAGCTTATAGGGGTGCATCATAGGATTGGTAGTTTTCTAAGGAGTTTGTACGTTCTCCCCATGACCGTGTAGGTTTCCTCCCACAGTCCAAAGACTTACCAGTTGATAGGCTAATCGGTCATTGAAAATGTAAATTGGAGGTTCACTGGGCCTATTCTGTGCTGTATCTCGATCAGTAAAATCATTACTCCATTAAATAGTAGTTTGTCTATTTGTATTTTTATTAAACTATTCCCATGAAATTTTGGGTAATTGCAGCTTATTGGGCTGAAATGTACTGGTCCTGATGTGTCCTAATTAACCGGAATTCACTGTACACAATAGCATATACGTACTTCCATTATGCAAGTCTGCACCCCACCCGCCATACATTCTGTAATCAGGTTTTTGGCTGCAAGAAATCCTAAGATGGTAAATGGTAACTTGACTAGGTTTAGACTGCAGATGTCATGTTACAGAGCAGTGCAGATTGACACAAGACCACAGTGAGGGAGATTTTGCAGGTGGGGGGGGGGGGGGGTTAAGAGGAGACTAACACTTGTAACTTCATAGAACTCTGGTTAGGCCACATCCAGAGTTCCAGATGAAGGATACGAAGGACATTGGGGCTTTGGAGAGGGTACAGAAGAGGTTTTACCAGGATGCTGCCTGGTTTAGAGGGCATGTGCTATCACGAGAGGCTAGACAAACTTGGGTTGTTTTCTCTGGAGTGCAGGAGGCTGAGGGGAGATCAGATCGAGGTTTATAAGATTATAAGAGACACAGAGTAGACGGGAGTATGTTTCCCAGACAGGAATGTCTAATATCAGAGGGCATACATTGAAGGTGGGAAGGGGTAGCTTCTAAGGGAATGTGAGGGGTAAGTTTTTTCTCCCCCAGAGAGGTGGATGCCTGGAATACATGGCTTGGTATGATGGTAGGGCTAAATACATTACAGGCTTTTAAGAGCCATTTATACACCCATTACTTGCGTTCTCACATAACTAGCAATAAATTAAAAACTTACCAATGAATTAAGACCAGCTCCTCCTTCTTAGACTCGCTCGTCTCGAAGGACACATCAAAGAGAGCGTAACAGCAGTGATCCTTGGGAAGCATACTTACAAATGAGTTTAACGGGTCTTTAACAGTGCCTTCCACAACATCACCAACAAGAATCTCGTTCTGTTCATCTAGAACTACAAACTCGTCCGAATCATTCAACTTTAACAGGACTGCCTTCTTCCGCTTCATGCTCTCCTCTTTGCTGCACACCTTGCGCACCTTCATCTGGTTGAAGCAGTTAACAACACTGTCGCACACTTTTACACCAGATGCCTGTGGGAAGATTAAAAAAACGTGCACTGATTTTTCAGCTCGCAGGCCTGGATCAACCAGCTTATACAAACAATGTAGTACAGACGTACAAAATCCATCGCCACTGATGGCTGTGGGGTTATCGGAAGAAGCGATTACTAGGTTCTTGATCAGCAGGGTTATGGGAGGAAAGGGCAGGAAATGAGGTTCAGAGGGATAATAGATCAGTCAGGACACAATGGGATGCCCCTATGTCAACCATTCATGGTACCACTCACTGGAGTTAGAAGGATGAGAGGGGATCATGTTGAAACCTATATCGAATACTGAAAGGCCTGGATGTGTTTCCAATAGCAGGGAGCCCACAAACGGAGGATATAGCCTCAGGATAGAGGGACGTCCCTTTAGAACGTTACAGGGAGAAGGCAGGAGAATGGGGCTAAGAGGGATAACGAATTTTGTTCTCCTCTATGCTCATGTACTGAAGAATGGCAATAAACAACTTCCAGTCAGTTATGAAGGTGAAAATTAATGTGAGGTTCATGAACAGACCAGAGGCTCTGTGCATCCTGGTTAGAATGAGTGGGGCGATTCCTTGGTGTCTGCATGCCTGAAGAAAGCTGACGCTGGGATTGGAATCTGACCCAGTTACTTGTATCGCCTGCAGCATTCACTTCTGTCCTGTTCAAATCGAGCAGTGTCTGCAGTCAAGCACTGGCCTGCTCGGTTAACGAAGCAAAAATCTGGCAGGGCTGCGACTTTTCTTACAAACCAAAAACAAGGCATGAGGTTGAACACAGACTGTTTCCGAATACCGTGTGAACACCAGGCAGTCCTTAACGACAAGTCCACCAAGGTTGGGCTGAGTCAGCTAGGGTTTCTCTCCTTGGGAGTGATGAGAGGCGACTTGATAGAGGTGTTTAGGTGATAAGAGGCACAGGTTGAGTGGATAGGCAGAGACATTTCTCCCCCAGGACAGATACGAGGGGGCATAATTTTAAGTTGACTGAAGGACCCTAACCTATTCAACCTTTCTCTACAACTCAGGTCAAGCCTTCGAAATATCCTTGTACTCTGTACTCTTTCAGTGTAATCGATATCTTTCCTGTAGTTAGGTGACCAGAACTGAATACATAAGACTCCAAATTTGGCCTCACCAACGTCTCATACAATTTCAACAGCCCAACTTTCACCACATTAAAACATGCATTATACATCCTCCATTTCTCCAAACCTTTTAATAGGGGAAATAAGAATCAAAAGAATTGAGCACAAGAGAGTTTGGATAAAAATAGCTGGAGTGACTGTACTGGAACCACACCTCATGTGACACAGCTCTCAAGATAGCCATATTAGGTCAAAAAATTTCCTCACTTCAAGGACGGATGTTCGATTTTAACTTGCTGAGAAAATGTCAACTATTACTAATAACTGCTTCATTGTTTGAAGACATTTTCAACCCATGTCAACCTGCCCAGCATTCCAAAGACATCTACAACAAGACACAAACCCAATAGGCCAGATTCAGTGACTAAACCCCCTTCATCTTCCCTCTGTACACAACAGAGAGAATTTCACTGTGGCCAATGCATTTTAATTCCAATCCCCCAATCCGACACGCCAGTCACATCTGCCACAATGAGGCCACTCATGTTTGGAGTGGCATGGTCTCATACTGATGGCATAAACATTGGTTTCTCCAACTTCTGGTAAATCCCCAACATTTTTTCAAAACCCCAATCTGGATCCCCCCCCCCCCCACCCCTTCCCTTCTCCTCACCTGTCCATCGCCTCCCTCTGGTTCCCCTCCTCCTTCCCTTTCTCACATGGTTCACTCTCTGATTAAATTCCTTCTTTAGCCTTGAACTCTTCCATTTATCACCTCCCAGCTTCTAACTCAAATTCACCCCACCCTTCCTTTCCAGTCCTGATGAAGGGTTTTGACCGGAATCACTGACTCTACTCCCCTCTATCAGCTGGCCAAGGCCAGTGGTGCTAGGTTCAGATCTGGCCGGTTCCTTGCACACTTTCCGTCCATGCTGGGTTGCGTGTTGAGCAAGCAACTCGGCCTCATAAAAGCAACAATTGCTGGAAGAGACGGCAAGACTGCCAGCTGATGCACAAGTTGCGGCAGAGGAACAGGAACAAAATTCCCCTCAAACAGATGCTGCCTGACCCGAGTTCCTCCAGCATGATTCCCCTGCACCAATTTGATCTACAATCTAGGCTCCAATGAGAACCAATGAGAGAGGGTCTCAACTGATCTTCTGTCCAAGAGAAGATTTAAACTTCTACAGGATAGGCAAACCCCAAAGAGACTTTGCAGAAAATCATGAACACAAGAGATTATGGAAATCATCTGCTTTAAATATACCAATAGACTCCATCCCAAACCAGATTCACCACCCTCTGGCTAAAGAAATTCCTTCTCAACTCTGTTCTAAAGGAACATCCTTCTATTCTGAGATTGTGCCCTCTGGTCCTAAACTTCCCCGTTATTGGAACTCTACATCCTAGACCAGGGGTGTCAAACTCATTTTAGGTCACGGGCCGGATTGAGCAAAATGCAGCTTCATGCGGGCCGGATCAGTCGGACGCGTGCGAACGCAGCTTTCGTTGCCTCCGTTTTTTCAGCCTGCTCTCATGTGTCTCAGTCTCTGCTATAACTACAAAGTGTTTCACTTTACAAATTCCGTTTCTTATGAAGAAGACTGCCGAGCAAGACTGCCGAATAAACACTAAAAAACCTGAAAACCTGGTACCTGAATAAACTCAGCATTAGCCATATCATACGCCATAGGCGCTTCGATTACTGGGGCCAGCTTTAATAGTAATTAGATATTATCTCGCGGGCCAAAGATAATTCCACCACCCCGCGGGCCTTGAGTTTGACATATATGTCCTAGACCTATTACTGCTGGAAATCTAAGCTGGAATATATAAAATGCTGGAGGAACTCAAGAGGTCAGGCAGCATCTATGGAAAGGAATAGTTGATGTTTCAGACTGAGACCCTTCATTAGTTTTTGATGAGATTCCCTCTGTCCTCCCCTCCAACTGGGGAGAGCATTGAATCAAGGAAACAAAGGGTAAATTGCCCCAAAAGGAAATAAGCACTGCCTGAAGCATTCAAACCAGACACAGATTTGAGCACGAGTACAAACAGCTCATTTTACAAAATGGAAGCATGGCTGCAAATTCAGTCAGATATCTTAGTCCTGGTTAGCAAGACTGTTGCCAAGACAGATGCATGCCGTTAAGATCCGGGAAAGAAAAGAGAAATTGGCAAAGTGACATTGGTAGTTAAGAGTAAAATTATTTCAGAACACAAAGGTTAGGCAATTCTATTTAGGAATAGAATTGCAAAATTGTAAAGGATTTAAGATTTTGAAGTTGTGTAGTGTAGGAACTGTGGAAAACAAATAACATGAGTAATTTTCATCTGGGAAATGTTAAAGCTGGAAGTGAAAGGATTAATGCGTGAGGATGTTTGACGTGACTGGGTCTTGTACTTGCTGGATCTAAGAATGGAGGTGGGGATGGGGATTTCATTGAAGCCTATTGTAAAGTCCGGACAGTGGACGTGGAGAGGATATTTCCAGAAGTGGGGTGAGTCTAGGGCCTTTAGAACAGAGATGAAGAGGAATTTGTTTAGCCAGGAGGGACCAACACAGAACAATGGCTGAGCTGGGAGCAGCCTGCATGTGTTGCCACACTCACTACGACTCACTAACCCTATCTGTACATCTTTGGAATGTACAAACTTACAGGTGGGGGGGAATTAAACTCTGATTACTGGTGCTGTTAAACCGACAGCACTAACGCCTGCCCTGGAATGGGAGTTTGTTCAGCAGAAGTTACATGAGGAAGTTCGGCTCAGGAAATGCTTGCTCAAGTCTACACTTCAGATAATTTTCTTTTTAAGGCTGTCTTTGACAATGTCTGGGACATGTGACAGGACCACAAACCCTGCAAGGAGTGGATCCATCAGGGTCTCTCTACCAGCCATCTGGGATAACTATCACAGGAACACTTAGCATTGCCAAGGATGCTTCCCATCCACTCAACAATCCCTCTGGCTGCCTACCAGGAGGGAGGTACCAGAGCACGAGGACAAGGATTGTTAAGATGGGAAAGTTTTATCTCCCCCCACCCACCCCCAGGCCGTGAGACTACTGAACTCCCTGCCACCACACAGGTCTCATCGCGTATGAAACACCAGCCCCGTTATACTGTTTACGTTTTTAAAAAGTGCCATTAATGCACCTTATACTAGATGTCAATCTTCTGGAATATATGACCTTATACGTTGTGGACCTTGGTTCAGAAAAACGTCTCATTTGGCAGCACGGTTGAACAGCAGTAGACTCGAGTCATCCTTCAGATTTGCAACTGAACTAGACTCTCAGCCAGTGGTGCATGGAAAGTAAAGGGAGAAATGTGAAGCAGGTTCCAAGGTTTGGATGGGGCCTGAGTGGTGGTGAGTCAGCTTCAGAAGTAAAAATAAACACCCTTCCTGGACACCGCATAACAGCCTGCCGCTAGTGACAACTGACAGAAGTGGAACAAAGTGAATCGTGTTTCTGTGAGTTTAAGGAACTGCAAAATCTGATGAAATATCAGAGTGACGTATAACATTTTAAAAAATTTGCAAGAATATCGAGGACGGTGTGTGCTTTGAAAAATATATCAGATTCCTTATGTACACAAAAAAAACCATGTGACTGTGAGGAAAATGACATTGAAATTACCGGAGCTGAAGATGTGTTAGAGATAATCATTATTTTCACCACCTATGTTGGAAGAGAATACTGCGTACTTGGGTTATGTAAACAAATTAACACTACACATTCCATCCCAAGCTCTTGAAGATTACTAAAGGTAACTAATCTATAATGCCCCATTGTGACTTCAGAAGTTGAGGCTTTAAAAGGCATTGGTCAGACTGCACTTGAGAGTATTGTGACCAGCCCTGGGCTAGCATTGGTGAGGGCCCAAAGGAGGCTGATTCTGGGAATGAGAGGGTTAACCATAGGGGGTGGGGTCTCACTGAAACTTGTTGAAAGCCATTGGTACATTTAAAGCAGATAATAGGTTCTAGGTTAGTCAGGGCATCAAAGGTTACGGGGAGAAGGCAAGAGAATGGGGTTTGAAAGGGATAATAAACCACCCCTGTGGCAATGAGAAAGTAGACTTCATGGGCGTATTCCCCAGTTCTGATCCTATGCCCCTCCTACCTCGTGTGGGGTCTTTACCCAGAACCAGCACCATCACTAACAACCTGCTTAGTCCTTCCATAATTCTGCATTTTGCTTCTCTATTTTCACCCCTCCACTTGCATCTCCTTGCCAGTAGCCGTAGGGTGGTTAAGAAGGCCTGTGTTGGACTACATTAGCCAGGGCATTGAATTCAAGGGACACAAGGGACAATGTTGAAGGTCTATCCTGCAAAACCCTGTTCAGACCACACTTTTGTGTACTGCCTTCAGTTCTGGTCATCTCATTATAGGAAGGATGTGGAGGCTTTACAGAGGGTGCAGTGGAGATTTACCAGGACGTTGCCTGGATTAGAGAGCACACCTTATGAGGAAACGTCGAGTGAGCCAAGGCTTTTCTCTTTGGAGTGAATGAGAATCAGGTGACCTGATAGAGGTGTATAGGAATACAAGAGGCTCTGACAGTGGACAGCCAAACATGTTCCACATGGTTAATACCAGGGAGCATAATTTTATGGTATGGAAATGTCAGAGGCAAGTTGTTTTTTTTAAAAAAACAAGAGAGTAGCAGGTACTTGGAACGCCTGCCAGGGGTGGTGGTAAAGACAGACTAGTGTTTAAGAAACTCTTCTATATGAACTCGAATGACGGGAGGGAGGACAACAGTGTAGTTTAAAAGGTCAGCTCATTATAGAAAGGACATGGAAGTCTTAGAGTACAGAGGAGATTTACAAGGGAGGAGCAAAGCCCCTCTATTGTAATGCTCTAATCTACTTATTTCAAACCCCCAGGTAGAACACATCCCAGTTTTACCCCATCCTCCTGTCCCAGTACCACCAATGGACCCCACCATGTCACTCTCCTGGTTTGACCCATTTCTATACCAACTGTCATGATCGTTGGGAGGATTGTGACCAACATTACCCAAGAATAAAACACTCAACCTGAAAAATTTTCAATTGTCTACTTTCATGCTTTTTGACAAAATTAACATCCTGATGAAGGGTCCCGGCCTGAAATGTCAACTCTTTCTTCCTCTCCATAGATGCTGCCTGACCTACTGGGTTCCTCTAACATTCTGTGAGTGTTGCTCTGGATTTCCAGCATCTGCAGAAACCTCTTGCATTTGGGAGTAGATTAGGCTATTCGGCCCATTGAGTCTGCTCTGCCATTCAATCACAACTGATTTATTTTCCCTCAACCCCATTCTCCTGCATTCCCCTGTAACCTCTGACCTGCCCCGACTAATCAAGAATCTATCTACCTCCAGTTTAATTATACCCAGAAACGTGGCCTCCACAGCCGAATATAGCAATCGATTCCACAGATACACCACTACCTAGCTAAAGTACAACCCTTGTATTTTGAGGCTATACCCTCTAGTCATAGGAAAGATCCTCCACGCATCCACTCTGTGCCCCAGGGTGTGTAGTGACCATGAAACTAACTCCATTATAAGAGCATAACACAACTGGGCCATTCGGCCCATCAAGTCTGCACTGCCCATTTGATCACGTCTGGTTTATTGTCCTTCTAAATCCCATTCTCCTGCCTTCTCCCCATAACCTTTGACACCCCGACTAATTGA
The DNA here is from genome assembly GCF_048418815.1 of Hemitrygon akajei. Classification (NCBI taxonomy): domain Eukaryota; kingdom Metazoa; phylum Chordata; class Chondrichthyes; order Myliobatiformes; family Dasyatidae; genus Hemitrygon; species Hemitrygon akajei. The sequence goes on from NC_133151.1 coordinate 18,934,749, forward strand.
AAACCTGTCAAACTCTGCTTCAAATATAGCCAATGACTCAGTCCCCACAGCCATCTATGGCAATGATTTTCACAAATTCCTCTGGCCAAAGGAGCTACTCTTGGTATCACATTACAATTAATGGTGTATTTCCTGAAGGGATTTTCAAAAATTACACCAGTAAGACTCTGAAGTAATCCATTTCTCTATTTCCTCTTCCCAGATTACATATTCATACTTTTGAAAATTAGAAGATTAACATATTCAGCATACAATTAGGAAACAGGCTATTCTTAAAGTGATATTGTGCGACACAACGTCATTGAATAAAGTTAATATTAATGATTTGTTTAATATTAGCTGCAAATGTAACAACTGAGTTTCAGACAGACTCAGAAAAGAGAACAGTTCAAGATGCCTGTTTTGTAAGGAAAATGGCCAAGCTGGGGGCGTCATCTTAGCTTTGCGGTTAGCAGAGCGTTTTACAGAGTCAGCGATCAGAATTTAATTCTCACTGTTTGTTAGGAGTTTGAAAAAGTTCAAAGTAAAATTATCAAGGCACGTACGTCACCATATACTATCCCGATTGATTTTCTTGTGAGCATTCACAGTAAAAATAAAATAACACTGATGAAATTAATGAAAACACAAGACAGCCAAAGTGCAAAGACGACAAATTTACAAATACAAAAAAAAATCTAGGACACAAATTGTAGAGCCGTGGGTCATGGAATTGGCTCGGCGTTGAGGAAGTAAGGTTATCCCCTCCAGTTCAAGAGCCTGATAGCCGAGGGGCCATCAACCGTTCCTGAACCTTGTGATGGTATGCACAGTCCTCCCCGTGACCCTGTGGGTTTCCTCTAACCAATGCAAAGTCTCATGGGTCAGTGAGAAGTGGACGTTATGTTGGCACCGGAAGCACTTGCCGGCTGCCCAGTACAATCTCCAGACTACATTGATGCAAACGGCATACTTTGACGTTCATCAGACAAATAAAATTGATCTTTCAAGTCAGGTGAAAGGGAATGGGAGACACTTTCTGGGACATTTAGATCAAGTACGTTCTAATAATTAGTATGAACTGTTGTTAACAGAAAAAGTTTCAGACTTAAACATACAATTAATTTTTATAAACATAAAGCCCACTTTATACTTTTTGAAATATCAAAGTGTGCACAGTGTCTACAGGAATTAATGGAGAACAAGGTCAATTAAATTGAACAGGCACAGAAAAGCCACAACTCGGGAATTATAAGTTGTGGGAAGGAGGGGAACTTTGGGTTTTTTCAGATTGCACTATTTGAGGTTGTGAATCGTTAACACTGCATTATATGTGGAGGGTGCAGCTGCTGGTGGGCAAGAGAATCAAAACAGCGTCACAAATTTAAGGTTCCTTCGGTTAGAATGCAAAAAATATTATTTTATTCAAAAAGGGAGACAGAAAACATGAATCTAGCCAGTTTCAAATTAGAAGCGAACAGGAAACACCGGAGGAACTCAGCAGGCCAGGCAGCATCTATGGTAAAGATTAAAGAGTCAACGCTTCAGGCCGAGACCCTTCAGGATCAGGACTGAATATTTATTTAACAACCATCTTGACAAAAAAAAAATAGCATTGCCACTTTGCGTGTTACTTCGATTTCCTGCGTCTGCAGACTCTCTCTCTCGGGTTCAGGAAGTTAATACACTTGACCAAGTTATTATTGTTTCTGGAAATAGTAATCTTCTGACAGGGAAAGACAAGAGGCAAGACCAACATCTGCTGAACTCCAATAGTGGCCATCTTAGGTAAGGGAACTAATCCTATGGAATGGGGTTTACAAGGATTAACGGGGACCGGGTGAGCTTCAGAAATGAAAGGGCGGACAAATGGGAGGAAAAATCAGATAACATTAAAAAGATTGTGAATGGTCCAGACAGGATGAATGGGGAACCTAATTTCCTCATACAGTAGCAACTCACTGTTCAAAAATAAGTAGGTGCCCATTTACAAAGTGAACCTGATGTATTCCCCCACCATAGCTTATAAAAATCTTTCTCAGTGGACAACGAAAACAAATGCAGATTCATACTGAACAGTAAAGTCTGTTTTTAAAATAAGGGGGCCATCCACTTTTCCCCTCAATAAATCTTTGAAATGTTGGATATTTATGGAAGTAAGTTATTAAAACATAACAGCAGAATTAGGCCAAAGAGGAGGAATGGGGGTGAGGCCAATTCAATTCAAAAATCAGATGGCAGGAGGTTTAGGGTGGGAGGGTGGAAGTTAATGCTTCAAAAAAAAAATTAAATTGCTACGGCCTTAATCATATACTTAGCAAACAGCGTCATGAAAATTGACTGCTTTGGGCCCTTTGGCAAGTAACCAGCCGCTGCACACTCCTCAAATCATAAGTTGCAAAACCACAAAAAAATGCAATGACTAAAGAGATGCAATGTTAAAAAGGGCCAGAAGATGGTAAGAAATCCAAAGACTTTTTTCCGCGTCAAACCCCGGCAAAATGGAGCGCGGTTTTTTTCTCTCTCTCTCTCTGCGCCAGATAATGGATCCCGGACAAAGAGGAAAATAGGCTCCCAAAAGGGTTGAAAGAAATAACGGGCAGGAGGTGAGAAGGGTGGGGCCGTCGAACTCAAACAAGGAGAGAAAAAAATAATCGCCTGAGGGAAATTGAGGGGAAGATTTTTTTAAAAAAAAACACGCGGCCGACCGACACAAAATCGGGGTGCGGTTGGGGTGTGTTGTGAAACATTAGGTTTTTTTTTCCACCGTCTCTCTTCTCCCCCCCCTTCGGCCGACTCGAGTGCCCGCGCGACCGGCGCCGGGTAGTGGATCGGTTGTGCGCAGGCGCTGGAATCCGGGGTGGGGGGGGGGAGATGGGACGGTTGCGCCCAATCGTGAGCCGGGAAGAGAGCGAGAAAGAACAGGGGTCCGCGCGCGGGGTCTCCCCTCCCCCCCCCGAAACACATCCGCGCCGGTTCACACCCCGTCATCCACCCCGCGCGACGCAACACGGAGGCCTCGCGCAACGGGATCATTCCGCCTGCGGCAATGAGATCCTCAGAGCTCTTGTTCCCCGCCGACGCCATTTTACACAACGGGTTTTCTTTTTCCCCCACCCCTCCGTCTTATTTTCACCTCAGAGAAGGGGCTAAAAAAAAAGGATTAATAGCGCGACATATACTCACCATGTTGTTGATTTCTCTGTGGGCGGGGGGGCTTGGGAAGATAAACGGGGGAGAGAGAGAAAAAGAAAGAAGAATCCCTTCCGACCGTAGAGAAAACCGCCCGATATAGCCCGCAGCTCCGCTCGGCAAGAGTCCTTCCGACGACAGGAAACTGCGCGCTGTTCTCGCACTGAGAAGACCGGGCGAAACTCAGTCCCCGCCCTTTTTCACCCCCCCAGTCAGGAGAAAGAGGGAGGGCGGCTGCGCGCGCATCAACTCCCCGCCCCCGGGGGCTTGGGTCTATAATCCCCGACAGAGAATAATGTCCAGACCCCCCCAATCGCGTCCCTAATCCTCAGAGAGCGGGGGGAGGGGAATAAATATCACCGGCTCCTTTGTGCTGCCTTTTTTTTTGTGGGGGGGAGATGCCCCCTACTCCGAAAGGGCGGCGTATTGATTGGACTACAATTCCCAGAGCGCAGCGCGCGGGCAATTCCCGGGCGCCGCAGTGGCGGGCGGACTCCGCTGCCTTCTGGGAAAGCGAGTTCCGAATCCGTGCCCTGAAAATGGCGGGGGGGGGGGAAGGGGAGCCATGTTAGAAGATGGCGTTCGGCGGTTTTCGGGCTGCTTTGAGGAGGAGGGGAAAGGTGATGGGGGGGGGGTGTCGGATAATAAAAGGGACGCTTATCACGGCGTTGGTTCTCTGGGGAGGCGAAAATGGGAGTTATAAAATGCCGACTCGGCGTCACTCCCAGCATTCAGCGCAGCGCATTGATCCCAACGGGAGCCGCTTGCGGTTATCTCTTAATTTCTGAAGTAAATCCTGCGACCTCGCGCCGGTAGCAAAGGGGGAGGGGGGGGCATTTGGCGAGTTTGGAGAAGTTTTAATTTCGACCCTCGATTTTAGGGAGTGGGGCAGCCAATGACAGCGTCGGGAGAGGAGCTCATCGCCATATATGGAGAAGAGCTTGTAACTGGCATGGCGTGAGCCCAGGGGCGACCTGTTACTTCCTTATTAGGAAATGATGCGCAGCCTTTTATTCCCTCTCTCTGGTCCCACCCCTGCCCCACGAAAGCAGAGACTGTTAAAGGAACTCTATCCTCTCCCCAAAACTCTGCAGCCCCAAAACATTCCCTTTCCCTTAACCTCTCAGTTTCGACTTGCACCTGTTGCCAACTTAGCCACACGCGTAATTTTACACGTTCTTTAAAAGCAGCAGGTCATCAATGCTATGCTATCTCTCAGGGCTTTCTCTTCCCTGCACTATTTTTTTTTAAAATCATTATGCAAGTTATTCTTTCAGCTGTCATCTTGGATAAAGTGGTCCTTGCTCTCTGCATCCCTACAACGCTTTCAGCTTGGCTCTGTTGCTCCCAGAGATGCCAAATCGAGTCATGTATACCATCAAACCAGACGGTGTTTCTCCGGACCAGGGTGGAAAGCACTGTAGTACACATAATAACTTTGGAAAAGTAAGAATTAAAGCTACAAATGAATTACGCATGGCTAAACAAAGTAAAGTGCATAATTTAAAATAGAAAATCTGCAGATGCTGGTCATCCATGTGACACTCGGAATGCTTACATAATTTAAGTATTGTCAGGTACTGAACAGATTTTCCAGTGACACTTTGAATGTGATACAGCAGGGATTTCAGAAGCCTACTGGCCTGGGGGAAAGAAATTGTCTCTCTTCCTGACTCGTCTTTATGCATCAGAGTCTCCTCCCTGATGGTAGAAAGTCAAGAGAATGTTGGATGGGATCCTTAATAATACTAAGGGCCCTGTGTATGCAGCTCTCGTGATAAGTAGGGAGGCCCCTATAATTCTCTTAGTCTTTGTAGGGACTTCTGGTCTCGGCTGCTCCCAGACCAGATGGAGATGCAACTTGTCAAGATGCTCTCAATGGTGCTCCTGTAAAATTAAGTTAAGATGGAGGAAGGGGGAGTCTCACTTGCCTGATGAAGTGGAGGCACTTGAGGGACTGGGTGAGATGAACTCCCAGGAACTTGATGCGTGTAACTCTCTCTACAGTGGAGCCATGTACGCACAGCGAGGGATGGTTCACCTGCGCCTTCCTAAAGTCCACGACCATCTCCCCCTCCTGGTTCCTCTCCTCTGTTCAATGGTCTGCTGTCCTCTCCTAATAGATTTCCTCCTCCAGCTCTTTACCCATACCCTTCCAGCTTCTCACTTCGTCACCCCCTCATGGTCTCACCTACCACCTGCCAGCTTGAACTCCGTTCCTCCCCAAACCCCTCCAGCTTTTTATTCTGGCTTCCTTTCCAATCCCGATGAGATGTCAGCTGTTTATTCTCCTCCGTAGGTGCTGCCTGACTCGCTGAGTTCCTCCAGCACTTTCTGTGCGCCGCTCAAGGTTCCCAGCGTTGGCAGAATCTCTTGCGATTACGATCGACTGCCTCGTTTTCACCCAACTGCTTCTGAAGCACTGATAATATATCTTGTTCTTGAACAAGCAAAAAAAAGAGAGATTGTTTATGATAATAATGTTTAAGAGGCCTTCTGACAGACACTCGGTACATAGAACAGTGTAGACCATGTGCGGGCAGATGGGATTAGCATCATCATGGACTGAAAGACCTGTTCCTGTAGTACAGTATATTGTTCTATGTTTCTGAGGAATGGAATTGCAAGTACAATTTGAACTATTGTCAGTTACACAACAAGAGAGGAAAGTCCTGTCCGTTGCCACTTCTCCTTCTCCGCCTCTCTCTTCTTCCTGTCACTACCAACAGTGGCTCACTAGCTTCCTCTGTCCTGGGCCAGTCTTTCAGGTTGTCCCCGGCTGTAGCCCATCCTTCTCCTCCCCGGGATGAGGTCTATAGAGCTTCTGCTGGCATTTCTTGTCGCTCTGGGATTCTGTGGACGGGTTTGCTGCTCCATTTGCAGCTGAGCCAATGGCCGGCTGGTGGCATAGTGGGATCCACACCGGACTCGTGGCAAGTAGTCTCAGGTTGAGCATCAAGCTAGCAACTCGGCCTCGTAAAATAAAAACAGGCAAAAGATGGCAGGGAAGGGTGGAGATGAGACTTTCAATAACTACGACAAGCACTACCTGCAAGGCTCTCTGAATCAGGACCCCTTGCATAATGGTATTGGTCCATGGCGTAAAAAAGGTTGGGAACCCCATTAGCAGCTTAAGTGAACCGACATTACCCCCATGTCCCAGCATCACTCTACACTTGGTCAACTCTCATCCCCCTAACATCAGACTCCCGGAGTAGGCACCCTTCTCCGCCGTGATAGATGATTTAGAGATACAGCGCGGAACCCAAGCCTAATCACGGAACAATTACAACGACCAATTAACCTACCAACTGGCACGTCTTCGGACTGCGGAGGAAACCGGAGTACAGGTGTCTCCCACTTTAGGAATGGTCTCTTTACACCACTTCGCTCGAGCTACCTCCACTTCCACTGCAGCACCTACCCTCATGTGTCCCACATGTGGGCGAGCTATCAGGACCCGGATTGGCCTCACCAGTCACCTCCGGACCCACAGTCGCAAACCCTCCACCTGACTGAACTCACGGTCGTCTTCGACTCCGAAGGACGAACAACAACGATTAACATTAGTAACACACACAAAATGCTGGTGGAACACAGCAGGCCAGGCAGCATCTATAGGGAGAAGCACTGTCGACGTTTCGGGCCGAGACCCTTCGTCAGGACTAGGTTAATTAACATTAGTAACCTGTTTAAGCATTACAAAGAGGATTTTCGCTTTTATGAAAATTTTTCCCATATAAATTAACGGTTCTTGGCTTTACACCATTTCGGCTTAAGAATGGTTTAATAGGAATGCTCTACCTTTGTAAGGGGGGGAACACCTGTACCCAGAGGAAACCCACATGGTTATGGGGGTGTGTTGGGGGGGGGGGTAATGTACAAACTCCAAACTCTGACGCCCCAAGCTGCAATTGCCAAACACGTTGCTACTGTAGCTGAGTGTGGGAAGGGGCTCACAGACGTTTTCGAAGCCATCTTTGAAATCTAACGCCTCCCCCGATGCCTTGCTCAACAGCAAAACAGGTAGAAGTACAAGATGGTAGGTGATAGGTGAAACCGGGGGAGGGAAGTTGATTGGGGAAAAAAGATAAAGGGCTGGAGAAGGGGGAATCCAACAGGAGAGGGTAGAAGACCGTGGAAGAAAGGGGGAAGAGCACAGGAGGGCAAAGATGGGCAAGTAAGGAGATAAGGTGATACGGGGGGGGGGAATGGTGAGATTACCGGAAGTCCGTGAAATCGATGTTCACGCCGTCGGGTTGGCGGCTACCCAGACAAGGTGTTGCTCTTCCAGCCTGAGTGTGGCCACATCATGGCAGTACAGGAGGCTATGGACTGGCATATGGTAATGGGAAGTAGAATTGAAATGGTCGGCCACCGGGAGATCCCACTTTGTCGGGGCGTAGTGCCCGGCAGGGCGGTCTCAAAATAGGTGTTGCAAAAGATGCTGAGCGCCTTGAACCGAACCCAAACGTCAATGACGAAGGAGTGCGTTCCAAACTGAGCCCCAGCCGGAAGGCTCTACTCCGTGTCTGGGAGAGCCTGCGCAGCGCAACCTCGTCAGCCACAGAGCTGGACTTGAAGCAAGAATCCTCAGTACTGAGGGAGGCACAAGAGACCGTAGGCGCCGGAGGGACTCAGGAGGCAAAGGTATGTCCGACTTTTCAGGTGGCAACTGCGCATCAGCATTAATAGTGTTCTGCATCAGGTGAGACGTAGCAGTATGTTTTGTAGTGTAGTGGCTTAATAAGTAAATCACAATTAAGAAGAATAGAGCGAAAGTGGATTAGTGAGGTAGTGTCCGTGACTTCAATGTCCAACAGGGCAGGAGCTGGTCAGTGATAGGTGGATCCACGGTGGATGCATTACACCGTAAGACGTAAGAATAGAGTCAGGCCATTCAGCCTACTCCACCATTCCATCACGGCTGGTTTATTATCCCCTCAACCCCATTCCCCCCGCCTTCCCCCTGTAATTTTTGACTCCCTGATGAATCAAGAATCTACCAACTTCCACTTTAAATATACCCAGTGACTTGGTCTCCATGGCCCTCTGTGGCAATAAATTCCACAGATTCATCACCCTCTAGCTAAAGAAATTCCTCTGTTGTAAAGGGATGTCCTTTTACTCTGGGGCTGTGGCCTCTGATCCTAGAACACTACTGTGATCGTCCTCTCCGTGCCCGCTCTATCTCGGCCTTCAGTAAGCTGAGGAACAGATGGAGCCAGGTGAGGCGGTGGAGGGGGGGTGGGGGGGGAAGGAATGGTGGAGATAGCGACAGAGGCTGGGATAGGATAGGCTGCAGATGGTGGAATCTGTTATAATAATCCATCATCAGCGATACCCACCACCTGGGACACGCTCGCTTCTAGCTGCTGTCATCAGGAAAAAGGCACAGGAGCCTCAGGACTCGCACCACCAGGTTCAGGAACAGTTACTACCCCTCAACCATCAGGTAGAAGGTACAGGAGCCTCAGGACTCGCACCACCAGGTTCAGGAACAGTTACTACCCCTCAACCATCAGGCTCTTGAATGAAAGTGGATAACATCATTGAAGTGTTCCCACAACCAATGGACTCACTTTTAAGGACTCTTCATCTCGATTCTGAATTAATTGATTATTATTGTTCATTCTTTTTGCATTTGGACAGTTTGTTGTCTTCTGCATTCTAGTTGAACACCCTGGTTGGGCAGTCTTTCACTGATCAAGTCAAGTCAAGTCACTTTTATTGTCATTTCAACCATAACTGCTATATACAGTACACAGTAAAAATGAGACAATGTTTTTCAGGACCATGGTGTTACATGACACAGTACAAAAACTAGACTGAACTACGTAAAAAAAACAGAGAGAGAAAAAAACAACTACCCAGGACTGCATAAAGTGCACAAAACAGTGCAGGCATCACAATAAATAATAAACAGGACAATAGGGCAGTAAGGTGTCAGTCCAGGCTCTGGGTATTGAGGAGTCTGATAGCTTGGGGGAAGAAACTGTTACATAGTCTGGTCGTGAGAGCTCGAATGCTTTGGAGCCTTTTCCCAGACGGCAGGAGGGAGAAGAGTTTGTATGAGGGGTGCATGGGGTCCTTCATAATGCTGTTAGCTTTGCGGATGCAGCGTGTAGTGTAAATGTCCGTGATGGCGGGAAGAGAGATCCCAATGATCTTCTCAGCTGACCTCGCTATCGCTGCAGGGTCTTGCGATCCGAGACGGTGCAATTTCTGAACCAGGTAGTGATGCAGCTGCTCAGGATGCTCTCAATACAACCCCTGTAGAACGTGATGAGGATAGGGGGGTGGGAGATGGACTTTCCTCAGCCTTCGCAAGAAAGTAGAGACGCTGCTGGGCTTTCTTTGCTATGGAGCTGGTGTTGAGGGACCAGGTGAGATTCTCCACCAGGTGAACACCGAGAAATTTGGTGCTCTTAATGATCACTACTGAGGAGACGTTGATGTTCAGCGGGGGCTGGTCGCTCCGTGCCCTCCTGAAGTCAACAACCATCTCTTTTGTTCACATTCAGAGACAGGTTGTTGGCTCTGTACCAGTCCGTTAGCCGCTGCTCCTCCTCTCCTGACTCATTGTTCTTGCTGATGAGACCCACCACGGTCGTGTCATTGGCGAACTTGATGATGTGGTTCGAGCTGTGTGTTGCAGCACAGTCGTGGGTCAGCAGAGTGAACGGCAGTGGACTGAGCACACAGCCCTGGGGAGCCCCCGTGCTCGGTGTGATGGTGTCGGAGATGCTGCTCCCGATCCGGACTGACTGAGGTCTCCCAGTCAGGAAGTCTAGGATCCAGTTGCAGAGGGAGGTGTTCAGGCCCAGTAGGCTCAGCTTTCCAATCAGTTTCTGAGGGATGATTTGTGTTGAAGTCTATGAACAGCATCCGAACGTATTTATCTTTTTTGTCCAGGTGGAGGGTAATGGCAATGGTGTCATCTGTTGATTCTGTTATAGTCCCTATTCAACAGGTTGTTGGATATCCCCACAAGAAGGTGAATCTCGGGGTTATATGTGCTGGCATGGACATACTTTGATCGTAAAATTTACTTTGAACTTTCAATGAAGGTTGAAGACAAATATATAGGTGCTCCGAAGATAAAATTATTGGTTATCTGGGGAAAGAAATAAATATACATATTAAAGCTATTATGAACTCCATGGAGCATGTGGGGATCTTCCGATATCCAGGCATTCTTTCTTTCTTTCTTTTTTCTTCTCTTTTTTGTTCTATAGGGATATGTTTGGGGGGAGGGGGGAAGGGTTGATATTTTTTTTTCTTTCTGTAACCTATTTGAAAATTCAATTTTTAAAAAAATTTAAAGAAAAAAGAGGTTGAAGACCCAGTGACCACAAGTTTGGGAGACGGAGTCTGGATGTTGGAGGCCCAGGTTTAAGAGTCTTAGAGGCGGCCTGTGCTGGGAGTGAAGGCCTATGTGAGTGTGAGGGGGGTGGGGGATGGAAAAGGGGATTGTTTTGCTGCTCGTGTTGTGTTGGGCATGGTCGCCATGCTATGTCGATGCCGGAATGCGTGATGACGCTTGTGTGCTGTCCCCCGCACGTCTTCGGGTGTGTCGGTTGTCAACGCAAATGATGCAGTTCACTGCATGTTTCGATATATACACACGAGAAACAAATCTGAATCTCAAGGAAAGGTGATGATAAGTGGATCCAGATGGAAGCCGTGGGGGGAAAACAAGGGAGGGAATAATTGAATTGACTTTATTTCTTACATCCTTCACATACATGGAAATACAGTTGTGTCAGCATGAGTTAATCAGTCTGACGGCCTGGTGGAAGAAGCTGTCCTGGAGCCTGTTGGTCCTGGCTTTTATGCTGCGGTACTGTTTTCCTTATGGTAGCAGCTGGAACAGTTTGTGGTTGGGGTGACTCAGGTCTCAAATGAACCTTCTGGTTCTTTTTACATGCCTTTCTCTGTAAATGGCCCTGATCATTGGGAAATTCACATCTACGGATGCACTGGGCTGTCCACACCGCTCTCTGCAGAATCCTGCAATTGAAGGAGGTACAGTTCCCATACCAGGCAGTGATGCAGCCAGTTAAGATGCTCTTAATTGCACCCCTGTAGAAAGTCCTTAGGATTTGGGGACCCATACCAAACTTCTTCAACCGTCTGAGGTGAAAGAGGCGCTGTTGTGCCTTCTTCACCACACAGCCGTTAGGTACTGACCACATAAGATCCTTGATGACGTTTATGCCAAGGAACTTAAAGCTGTTCACCCTCTGATGCACCATCAATAACTCTCTGAGACGTGAGGTGAGATATCAGCTTTTATTGACTGGAAGAAAGAACAAGCAGCAATTGACCACCATGCCACATCCTGGAGACTGAGAGGCAGGGCTCAGGCCTCAATCGCCTTTATACCGGGGTCAGTGGGAGGAGCCACAGGAGCAGTCAGCAGGGGGGAGGTGTCCAGACACCACACCCTCTCAACCCCCAGATCCACTGATGTTAATAGGGGTTAGCCTGTCTCCATTCCTCCTGCAGTCCACAACCAGCTCCTTTGCTTTTGCGATACTGAGGGGAGCGGTTGTTCTCTTGACACCACTGTGTCAGGGCGATGACTTCTCTGTAGGCTGCCTGGTTATTATTTGTGACAAGGCCAATGCAAGAGAGCCTGCATGTTGTGGAAGTCAGGCACGGCACACACAAAATGATGGAGGACATCGGCGGGTCAGGCTCTCGTCGGGACTGGAGGGCAAGAAGTCAGAAAGCATAGGAGACAAGATAGGTAAATGGTGGAGGGGAAGGGAACTCAAGGTCAGAAAGAAGGGGTGTCAGAGAGGAACCAGGTGGATTAGGAGCAGAGAGTAGTGCGGGTTACCTCAACGCTGGGTAACTCAAAGCTCATACCACTGGACTGTTGACTCCCCGGGCAAAGTGCAAGGTGTGGTTCCTCTAGTTTGCATTTCACTCACAGTGAATTTGGCAGGTGGAGGCAATTCCTGCGGAGAAGAGGCTGATGGGTGGAAATGCGCATGGTCAGGCTGAGATTTGATGTTGCCCTTCGGCGCGTGACTCTCCGATTCTACCACCGGTGGGAGGTCCAAATGCAGCAAATTCTTGATTAGTGGCGTTGGCAGAGGGGTAGCCGTGGACTGGTACTGAGGAAGCCTTCAGCACCCTACCTAAACTGCGTCAGACAGCGTTGGCCTCACCTTGATAAGGTAGAAGGGGGAGCAGTCTCAGTTTAGGCATTGGAGACGGTCAAGAGGAGGTTCACGAGAATAATCCAGGGACAACATATGAGGAGCGTTTGACGGCTCTGGGCTTGTGCTCGCTGGAGTTTCAAAGAATGAGGGAGGATCTCTTTGAAACCCATCAAATATTGAAAGGCCTCGACCGAGTGGACATGGAGAGGACGTTTCCAATTGTGGGAGAGGGCACAACCTCAGACTACAAAGACCTCCCTTCAGAGCAGAGGTGAGGAGGAAGTCCTTCAGCCAGAGGGTGGTGAATCTGTGGAGTTCATTGCCACAGGTCATTGGGTGTATTCAAAGCTGAGGTTGACAGGGCATCAAAGGTTTCGGGGAGAAGGCAGGAGAATAGGGTTGAGAGGGATAATAAATCAGCCATAATGGAATGGTGGAGCAGACTGTATAGGCCAAGTGGCCTAATTCTGCTCCTACGTCTTTAATGTCTTGCCTGAAAGGCATTACCAGGAATAAGAATTCTGCTGAAACTACTCAGAACGTGGAGAGGATATAAAAAGTCGCACCAGCAGGAAGTGGCTGAGGCCCATAGAGTGACACATTTCAGGGGAAGTTGAAGTAATACAAGGAAAGGAAAATAACTTGTTAGTTGGCAAACCATTGAGAGATGCAAGGAGCTTGGGGCTGTGGAAAAAACAGTGGCAACTGCATCAGATCTCCTGCTAACTCCCCGCCGTTTTGACCTTGCATCATTTTGGATGAAACTCCACTTGTGGGAATTAATCACGCAGGGCAACACCAAGAGTAAATAAAGTCCACTGAAGTCAAATCAATTAATTTCTCCTCTCCCCACCCCACCCCCCCAGCCGCCACCTCTTTATGGCAAATCGTTATCTCGCCACACCTTAAAGGCTGCTGCTGTACGTCAGCTCTTGCAGCGACACCAATCTCGCACGCTCGACCACGAGCACCAAATTAAGGAAGGAAGTTCGCAACAAAGTCTCTGACCTCTTTCTGAAACAGAATGCAAAGATTGTGTCGCAACCTGGAGAAGGCACTTTTTTTTAAAGCACTTTTCCCCGCAAGCATTGGAATTGCATTTGATGAAGCCTTTCATGTGTTGAGGTTAAAGAGGGGGAGGAATTGCCTGGGTTGAACCAGAATAACATTTACTATCTCTGCCGTATGTGGTGAAATTTGATGCTTTACACTATAACCCTATAAATTAATGAGCAAAATAGTGAGGTCGTGTTCATGGGTTCAGTGTCCACTCAGAAATCGGATGGCGGAGGGGAAGAAGCTGTTCCTGAATCGTTGAGTGTGTGTCTTCAAGCTCCTGTACCTCCTCCCTGATGGCGGAGGGGAAGAAGCTGTTCCTGAATCGCTGAGTGTGTGTCTTCAAGCTCCTGTACCTCCTCCCTGATGGTAGCAATGAGAAGAGGGCATGTCCTGGGTGAAGGGTAGGGGGATGCTTCATGATGACCTGGATGTGGGGGTAGAAGGGTGGGTTGGCAAGTTTGCAGACGACACAAAGGTTAGTGGTGTCGTGGATAGTGTAGAGGATTGTCAAAGATTGCAGAGACGTTGATAGGATGCAGAAGTGGGCTGAGCAGTGGCAGATGGAGTTCAACCCGGAGAAGTGTGAGGTGGTACACTTTGGAAGGACAAACTCCAAGGCAGAGTACAAAGGAAATGGCAGTGTAGTAGTGTGGTAGTGTGGTACTACACTTGGTAGTGTGGAGGAACAGAGGGATCTGGGGGTACATGTCCACAGATCCCTGAAAGTTGCCTTTTAAGAAAGCTTATGGGGTGTTCGCTTTCATAAGTCAAGGGATAGATTTTAAGAGTCATGAGGTAATGATGCAGCTCTATAAAACTCTGGTTAGGCCACACTTGGAGTACTGTGTCCAGTTCTGGTCACCTCACTATAGGAAGGATGTGGAAGCATTGGAAAGGGTACAGTGGAGATTTTCCAGGATGCTGCCTGGTTTAGAGAGTCTGCATTATGATCAGAGATTAAGGGAGCTAGGGCTTTACTCTCTGGAGAGAAGGAGGATGAGAGGAGACATGATAGAGGTGTACAAGATATTAAGAGGAATAGATAGAGTGGACAGCCAGTGCCTCTTCCCCAGGGCACCACTGCTCAATAGAAGGGCTTTAAGGTAAGGGGTGAGAAGTTCAAGGGGGATATTAGAGGAAGGGTTTTTTACTCAGAGAGTGGTTGGTGCCTTCTTTGTAATTGCTTCAGTATGTTGGGCCCTAGTCCCTCAGGGATGTTGACTCCCAGGAACTTGAAACTGCTCACCCTTCCCACTGCAGACCTCCCAATGAGGAAGTTGTGTTCCCTCAACTTCCCTCTCCTGAAGCCCACAATTAATTGGCCTCTCCATTCTGTTATTAATCACTACAGGAGAAAAAAAGGCATTTTTGAATTACATGTCCTGGAAATTTACTAGAAAACTGTCCAGCTGATTGAGGTGCATGGGGTCCTTGGTGAATTGGCCATGTGTACTCAATATTGGGCTGCCGACAGGTAAGGGTAGTGGTCGATGGGACATATTCTAGCAGGGGGTCTGTAACTTGTGGTGCTCTGCAGGGATCTGTATCAAGACCTCTTCTATTTGTGAGATACGTACTTCTGTGGGTGTCAGGATTGAGATACGTCCCGACCAAAGGAGGTGTAAGGCTTCTCTCCACTAGCCTGCCAGCCACCCTTGGGCGAGGTGTGGCACCTGTTTGCCCACCCCCCACCGCCCCGATCAGGGTGAAGCCATGGGAGCAGGTGGTGGACGGTCGTATGAGCAGCCGGTGCAGATCACAAGTCCTGGTTATGAGACCACTGACGCCAGGCAGACAATATCTGGAGAGTATTGATAATGGCTGGGGGGGGGGGGGGGGATCACCCGTCTTGTAAAGACACTGCCCAGAAAAAGCCACTTGTATAGAAAAATTTGCCAACGACAATCGTTGTCATGGGTAAGACACTATGATCACCCACGCCATGTGACGTGGCAAGTAATGATGTATTTATGACTTGTTTGAAAATGTGGATGGGAGGGTTTGTTTGCAGACAGCACAAAGGGAGGTGCCATTGTAGATAAGAATTCAGGGTTCAAAGTCAATTTATTATCAAAGTACATAACATCCCTGAGACTCATCTTCGTGCAGTCATTCGTAGGAAACAAGAAGAAACACAATAGAAACATAGAAAATCGACAGCACAATACAGGCCCTTTGGCCCACAAAGCTGTGCCAAACATGTCCTTACCTTGGAAGTTACCTTGAGTCACTCATAGCCCTCTATTTTTCTAAGCTCCATGTACCTGTCCAGGAATCTCTTAAAAGATCCTATCGTTTCCGCCTCCACCACCGTTGCCAGCAGCCCATTCCATGCACTCACCACTCTCTATGTTAAAAACTTACCCCTGACATCTCCACTGTACTTACTCCTAAGCACCTTAAAACTGTGCCCTCTCATGCTAGCCATTTCAGCCCTGGGAAAAAGCCTCTGACTATCCACATGATCAATGCCTCTCATCACCTCTGTCAGGTCACCGCTCATCCTCCGTCGCTCCAAGGAAAAAAGGCTGAGTTCACTCAACCTATTCTCATAAGGCGCGCTCCCCAGTCCAGACAAAATCCTTGTAAATCTCCTCTGCACCCTTTCTATGGCTTCCACATCCTTCCTGTAGTGAGGCGGCCAGAACAGAGCACAGTACTCCAAGTGGGGTCTGACCAGGGTCCTAAATAGCTGCAACATTACCTTTCGGTTTCTAAACTCAATTCCATGATTGATGAAGGCCAATACACCGCATGCCTTCTTAACCACAGACTCAACCTACGTAGCAACTTTGAGTATCCTATGGATTCGGACCCCAAGATCCCTCTGATCCTCTACACTGCCAAGAGTCTTACCATTAATACTATATTCATCATATTTGACCTACCAAAATGAACCTCCACACACTTGTATAGAACCAATGAAAAATCACATTCACAATTTTGCGATTTCTGGTTTAAGATGGTGTTACTGAAATTGGGTGACACCTTACTGGTGGTTCATAAGGCAAGAAATATGACAGAGTACTTTAGAGGCGAGAGAAGGCGATGCGAACTCGAGCATTGCAATGTCAGATTATGGCATGTTCCAGGAGCGGTCAGAGTGAGCTCGAGGGATGTTTGAGACGATATCAAAGATGGAGATGGAGTTGGAGTGAGTGAATCGGAGAGGAGTCCATAGATCAGAGGAGTTCTGGAGTCCGTCCACCTAAACCAGGAACAAGGTTAGATAGATTTAAGTGCCGAGATGATTTTGAGAGTTCGAGTTCAGTCTCGGGCTGGGCGGTGGGGACTCAATTTAGTTCTGCATGATTTGTGTTGTTGTCTTCTCTCCCTCTCCCTCTCACCCTCCCTCTCCCTCTCCCTCTCCCCTCCCCCTCTCACCCCTCTCTCTCTCTCCCCCTCCCTCTCTCTCCCCTCCCACTCTCTCTCCACTCCTTCTCTCTCCCTCTCCCCTCCCTCTTTCCCCCTCTCCCCCTCCCTCTCTCTCCACCTCCCCCTCCCCCTCTCTCCCTCCCCTCTCCCCTTCCCTCTCCCCCTCCCTCTCTCTCCACTCTCTCCCCTCCCTCTCCCCTCCCTCCTGCTCCACTCTCTCTCTCCCTCCCCTCCCCCTCTCCCTCTCTCCCTCTCTCCCCTCCCTCTCTCTCCACTCTCTCTCTCCCCTCCCCCTCTCCCTCTCCCCCACTCCTCCCCCCTCCCTCTCCCCTCTCCCTCTCCCTCTCTCCCTCTCCCTTTCTCCCTCTCCCTTTCCCACCCTCTCTCCCCTCACTCTTTCTCCCCCCTCCCTGTCAGTCTTTTTAAAAGTTGTGTTCGTTAGGGTTTCTTGCTTCATGGCTGCCTGTGAGGAGACAAACCCCAGGGTTGTATAATTCATACATTCTTTAATGATAAATCTACTTTGACAAAGTCAGACTAACAACCAATGTGCAAGTGCAAAAAGAAGGAAAAAATAGATATATTAATTTATTGTTAAATATTCATTAATATTTGCCCTTTAAATAAATCTTTGGATCTGTTTATGAAAGCAGGAAGAGTCACTGCACTCTCATGCAGAGCAGATCCCATGCATCTAAAATGTGACCTCAGGTTATAATCTGTTCCATTATTAATTTTTAAAAACACAGCGGCATTAGTCATCTTAAAACATTGTTGACGTGCGGCTGTGTAGGCCAAGCGGAAGTTGATAGGTTTTTTTTATCAGTTAGGGCATCAAAGGTTACCAGGAGAATGGGATTGAGAGGGAAAATAAATCAACCGTGACAGAGCAGATTCAATGGGCCAAATGGCCTAATTCTGCTCCTATGTCTTATGGTCTTAACACAAGTTGTAGTGTCCTTCATCCATAGGTTGTGGTAACAGTTAAGTGTTGGGGTGAGTGAAGTCATCCCCTCTGGTTCGAGAGTTTGATGGTTGAGGGGTAGTAACTGTTCCTGGACCCGGAGGTGAGGGACTTGAGGCTCCTGCACCTCCTTGCTGATGGCAGTAGCAAGAAGAGATGATGACGATGAGTCCTTGATGGTGGATGCTGCTTTCCTGCGACGGAAATATAAAAGACTACCCAACGATGCAGCGGGTAGTAGATCATTTGCAGAAACGGCGGATGGGGATTAATCCAGCCATGTTTGTGGTTGCATTTTGGCATTTTTGTAGGTCAATGATAAAGGGATAGTGCCCTCTTAACAGTGTTGGTGTACAGGGGAGACTCGTGGTCCCAGTCCACAGGTCCCTGGAGGAGGCTGCACGGGGTGATCGGGTGGCCCTAAAGGCGCTATGGCATACTTCATTCCGATTTGGATTTAATTATCACACGTACATCGAAACCTAAAGTGAAATGCGTCATTTGCATTTACAACCATCACAGCCGAGGGTGTGCTGGGGAGAGCCCGCAAGCAGAACGTAGAAAACCTACACCACAGTGCAGGCCCTTCGGCCCACAAAGCTGTGCCGTACATGTCCCTTACCTTAGAGCCACAAGTGTCACCGCATACTCTGGCACTGCCGTGACTGTCAATGAAGTCAACAGAGAGTCACAGCTGGTAGATATATTTGTGCTGACTCCTGTTGGAGTCACTCGAGAGAGAGAGAGAGAGAGAGACTCCCCGATCCAACACTACTGTATATTTTTATATGTTCATTAACTAAGGTAACAGGACAATTCCTATAGTTCCGACGCCCTTGTAATGCTTCTTTTGAGTTAAGTAACTTCTCAAATGCCCGCCAACTCACCCAAAATGAGTGTTAATTACAGTGGTCTTTGAGTTGCATTCGCGATGGGGGTATTGATTGCATTCATGCATATGCAGACGTCTCGAGTCAATTGTGCGTTTCCTGGCCTGCAATTTACTCTAAAATGCAGCTTCAGGAAGACCATAGTTCCAAGGTGCATTTTAAACTTAACCTACAATCCATATTCAGATCTGAAGCTGGTTGAAATATATGCAATATTGCATCTCCCAAATAAGCCCTAATAGTGCCAACATAGCATGCCCACAATGCTCTGCGCAACACAGCAAACACAACATGCGTCGAAACAAGCCCATTTCCCCCCCCTCCCCGCCCAGTCCCACGGTCAGCGCTCCAACTCCGAGACTGGCTTCCAGGGTGCATTCTCCAGGCTTCAACCTGGGGACCGCTGATCGACCTTCGGGCTCCGGTTTACAGTATCAACGCCTGGAGCAGCCGGTGACGGGAGCCCGGACTCCGAAAGCTCGCGAGCTTTTGGGTTCAAGAATCAGGAAGCTATGCAGCAATTTTTCTAAAACCAGTGATGCTCCATCTGGAGTTGTGCATTAGATTTGGATCGCCTCGTTATAGGAAGGATGTGGGGGCATTGGAGAGGCTGGAGAAGAGGTTCACTGGGATGCTGCCTGGATTAGAGAGCATGTGTTATAAGGAGAGGATGGACAAATTTAGCTTGTTTTCTCAGACATTGAAGGAAGACCGGATAGAGTTCATAGCTTGTAAGAGGCAAAGGTAAACAGTTGGTATCTTTCTCCCGAGTGTAAAATGCCCCATACCTAGAGGGCGCGTAGTTAAGATGAGAGGCGGTAAATTCGAAGGAGCCCTGAGGGCGGTGGAACGTGCTAGTAAAGGCCAATATGTTTGAGAGGGGCCAGCTCAGTAGCACAGTGAGCTTTACACCCCCCCGCAGTCGCCGATCGGGGTTCAAATTTCGCCAGCTCCCAGGCCGCCATTGGGAAGGCGACTTGTGCACGCGGCCTCGATGGAAATCACCAGATACCCCCGTTTTAGGCAGCTACTACGACCGCAGCCATGGCGAACACAGTAAGTGCAGTGCATTGATGTATTTTTTAAACTGCCTGTCCTGCTGCTGGCGTTTGGGGCAGCAATGAAGATCCTCCAGCTCTGCCTGCCCTTGCCATCGCACACGGTTAGAGAAGGATCCTTCATTGCTGCCTCCGTAACAAATCCCTTTTTGACCGGTCAGACCTGTTACTCCTCCACCCCGCCACCCACCCCCCCCCCCCCCGAGCTGAACCCCTGAACCTGGAGGACCAGTGGACCGCTCTTAGTCTGACCTCTACCCTTTGACTTGTTTGGCACGGGTGACCCGACCCATGTTTGAAGCACAGGGCCCTGACTCTGACAGGTTTCACGACATATGCCGGCGATATTAAACCTGATTCTGAACTCCCACCACGTTCTGTCGAGGAGTCTGTTCATTCTCCCCGTGACAGTACTAATCCTAACCTATCGTGGAGCTTTCCTCCGCGCGCGTGGCATGGTGCCCTGTTGGTTGGCACTGTTGCCTAGCGAGATTCGGTGAAAACTAGAATTAAGATTGGATCAGCCATGATCTTGTTGAATGGCGGAGCAGGCTTGAGGGGCCGATTGGCCTACTCCTGCTCCTATCTCCTATGTTCTTATGTTATTCCAAAGGCATGCAGGATAGGATTAGTGCGTCGCCTTTCTCCGTATGTCTCAATGTGCGTATGACAAATAAACCTTAAATCTTTCACTAGCAATGGCGTGACATGGATATTGTGTAGACACAGGGTTTAGTTTAGTTAGGCATTTATTAATACCTTCCTTAGTCAGACACAACATCGAAGGGCCTGTTCCTGTTCTGAGGCATTCAATGGAACTTCAACAGGTCAGGCAGCATCTGTGGAGCAAGAGAAACAGTTGGCGTTTCAGGTTAAAAAAAAACCCTTCAGCAGGGCAGCCCTTCCCCTCTTTGAAACAGGACTGTGCAATCGTCGACATTGGGGAATAGAACAACTTCCAAAAGCCGCTGGATAAATTGCCTCACAACAGCTTGTTAGCAACATTAAAGCCCGTGAGATTCAAGAGGCAACGGGTGCAAAGTGCAGTGCAGAGGAGGAAGCACGGTGCTGGTGAGGTTGTTTATAGGAAAGTGTACGCTGGCTGTCCCTCGAGGCAGGTATTGGCACCTCTCGCCTTCTTTTTCCAGATATTTATGATCCAATCCTCGGGGAATACTCCTTCCAGTCTGAGTAATGCCCTTTAACCCCACACTTGCAGATTCCTATCTTTTTCTCGGTCTTGCCCCTGGCCCACCTTACAGTTAATTTTTCTCACTGTGACAAGCCTGTGCTGCCTGCCGGTAAATTAGTCACTTCTTCCTTCCTGCGCAGAACATACAAGTGTTTAAGAGCATGTACATTGAGAAGTACAGCACAGAAACAGGCCCTTTGGCCCATCTAGTCTATGCTGAAACCATTTAAACTGCCTACTCCCGCCGACCAGGTCCATATCACTCCATACCCCTCTCATCCATGTACCCATCCAAATTTCCCTTAAACCTTGAAATTGAAATCTCATTCACCACTTGCACTGCAGCTCGTTCCACACTCTCACCACCCTCTGAGTGAAGAAGTTCCCCTTAAACTTTTCACCTTTCACCCTTAACCCATGACCTCTGGTTGTAGTCCCACCCAACCTCAGTGGAAAAAGCCTGCTTGCATTTGCCCTATCTATACCCCTCACTATTTTGTATACCTCTGTCAAATCTCCTCTCAATCCTCTACCTTCCAAGGAATGAAGACCCAGCCTATTCAATCTTTCCCTATAACTCAGGTCCTCCAGACCTGGCAACATCCTTGTAAATTCTCTCTGTGCTCTTTCAACCTTATTTACATCTTTCCTGTAGGTCGGTGACCAAAACTACACACGATACTCCAAATTAGGCCTCACCAATGTCTTAAACAACTTCAACATAACATCCCCTCTCCAGTACTCAATACATTGATTTATGAAGGCCAATGTGCCAAAAGCTTTATTTATGACCCCACCTTCCTGTGACGCCACTTTCAATGAATTATGAATCTGCATTCCCAGATCCCTCTGTTCTACCACACCCCTCAGTGCCCGACTGTTCACTGTGGAAGACCGACCCTCAAAGACAAATACTCTCCTGCTGCTTTAAGTCTATTATATGGACCTCTTGTACAATAAGATGAATTCTTGCCCTCAGAATCTTCCTCATCATGGCCTTGGACCACATTCTCTAACTGCGCTGCCTCAGGAGATGGGATGTTCTTCACTCAAGAGGGTGGTGAGAGTGTGGAACGAGCTGCCAGCACAAGGGGTGCATGCGAGCTTGATTTCAATGTTTAAGAGAAGTTTGGATAGGTACAAGATGGGAGAGGTATGGAGGGGTGTGGTCCCGGTGCAGGTCGAGGGGAGTAGGCAGTTTAAATGGTTTAGCATCGACTAGATGGGCCAAAGGGCCTGTTTCTGAGCTGTACTTTTCTACGGCTCATCCGGGAGAAGCCTGTACGGTAACAGAGAGAACATCCACGCAGGCAGAAAGGGCGGCACCATAGTGTAGCTAGCAGTCTGCGTGACTCCATTACAGCGCCGGCGACCTGGGCTGAATTCCTCCGCTGACCATAAGGAGTTGGCACGTTCTCCCTGCGGGCTTCCTCCGGGTGCTCCGGTTCCCTCCCACACCCCAGAAGACGGCCGGAAGAAGGTTGTAGGTCGGACAGGGAGTAATTGGGCGGCGCGGGCTCGTTGGGCCGGAAGTGCCCGCTACCACGCTGTCTCTCGAAGTAAATAAAAGGCAGCACCCGAGGCTGGGATCGAACCAGCTTCACCTGGGCCGTAGTTAACACTGCTAACAGCTGCATGGTAGTATCAACGGAGCTTCAAAGTAAGAAGCTTACCAGAGGCCTTTTCAGATTCATCCTAACAAGCTGCATCACTGCATGGTACGAAAACTGCACTAAGGCAGACAGGACGGATCTACAGTGAGCGGTCCAAGCTGCCCCAGGACATCACCGGCACCAGCCTACCCACCATCACAGACATATCTTCAGAAAGATATCGGACAAGGGCCAGGAACACCATGAAGGATCCCACCCACCCTGCTCATGGACTAATTGTCCCATCCCGTCAGTTACGTAGCATCCACCCCAGGACCACCAGACTCAAAGACAGTTCCTTCCCCCAAGCCGTGAGGCTGATCAACGCCTCCACCCCCTAACCCACTCCCAACCACCACTACTTTATCATTTCCTGTCCGAGTCACCTTATGTACAGACACTCCTGTGCCTAGTGTCACTTTATGGACGTACGATCAAGCTATCAATATGGTTTTAATATTCTGTTTGTTATCTTACTGAGTTTTTCTTTGTGCCGAACATCGGATGTTGAGTAACAGTTATTTTGTTCTCCTTTGCACTTCCCTGAGCGGTGTCACAACACCAACCTCTCGCTCAACGTCAGCAAGAACAAGGAACTGATGATAGACTTCAGGAGAGAGCGAGCCAGAGGGCCTCAGTGGGGGATCACGGGCAGAGAGGGTCAGTAACTTTAAATTCCTGGGTGTCACTACCTCATCGGTTACATGTAGCTCCACAGAAGTGGTTTGCCATTGGCTTCTTCTAGGCAGTGTCTTTACAAGACAGGTGACCCCCCCCCCCTCCCCCAGTCATTATCAATACTCTTCAGAGATTGTCTCCCTGGCGTCAGTGGTCGCAGAACCTGGACTTGTGATCTGCACCGGCTGCTCGTACGACCGTCCACCACCTGCTCCCATGGCTTCCCATGACTCTGATTGGGGGGGGGGGGTGGTACTAAGCAGGTGCTAGCCCTTGCCCAAGGGTGACCTGCAGGCTAGCGGAGGGAAGGAGCGCCTTACACCTCCTTTCGTAGAGACATATCTCCACCCTGTCTCCCTATTTTTGAGAGGGTGATTTTAGATGCATATCATATTATACTGAGTTAAGTATTGTATGTAATTAGTTTTGCTACAATAAGTGTATGGGACATTGGAAAAAATGTTGAATTTCCCCATGGGGATGAATAAAGTATCTATCTATCTATCTATCTATTTTGAAAATATATGAAGTAAAAAATTAGGCTAACTCCTCTATATTGACAGTGATGCCAATCTATGCTAAAGAGATCAGCTTTATTCAGAGAAACATAGAAAACCTACAGCACAATTTGGGCCCTTCTGCCCACAAAGTTGTACTGAACATGTCCCTACCTTAGAAATTACCAGGCTTACCTATAGCCCTCTATTTTACTAAGCTCCATGTATCTATCTAAAAGCCTCTTAAAAGATCCACACATATCCGCCTCCACACCGTTGCCGGCAGCCCATTCCACGCACTCACCACTCTTTGAGTAAAAAACTTACCCCTAACATCTCCTCTGTGCCTACTGCCCAGCACCTTAAACCTGTGTCCTCTTGTGGAAACCAATTCAGCACCTGGGAAAAAGCCTCCGATTATCCACATGATCAATGCCTCTCATCATGTTATACACCTTTATCATGTCACCTCTCATCCTCTGTCGCTCCAAGGAGAAAAGACCGAGTTCACTCAACCTATTCTCATAAGGCATGCTCCCCAATCCAGGCAACATCCTTGTAAATCTCCTCTGCACCCTTTCTTTGGCTTCCACATCCTTCCTGTAGTGAGGCAACCAGAACTGAGCACAGTACTCCAAGCGGGGTCTGACCAGGGTCCTATATAGCTGCAACATTATCTCTCAGCTCCTAAATTCAATTCCACGATTAATGAAGGCCAATACACCATACGCCTTCTTAACCATAGAGTCAACCTGTGCCGCAACTTTGAGTGTCCTATGGACTCAGACCCCAAGCTCCCTCTGATCCTCCACACTACCAGGAATCTTACCATTAATACTATATTTTGCCATCATATTTGACCTACCAAAATGAACCACCTCACACTTGTCTGGGTTGAACTCCGCCACTTCTCAGCCTAGTTTTGCATCCTATCAATGTCCCACTGTAACCTCTGACAGCCCTCCACACTGTCCACAACACCTCCAACCTTTGTGTCATCAGCAAATTTACTAACCCATCCCTCCACTTCTTCATCCAGGTCATTAATTGAAATCATGAAGAGTAAGGGTCCCAGAACAGATCCCTGAGGCACACCACCAGTCACCGACCTCCATGCAGAATATGACCCATCTACAACCACTCTTTGCCTTCTGTGGGCAAGCCAGTTCTGGATCCACAAAGCACAAAGCAATGTCCCCTTGGATCCCATGCCTCCTTACTTTCTCAGTAAGCCTTGCATGGGGTACCTTATCAAATGCCTTGTTGAAATCCATATACACTACATCTACTGCTCTTCCTTCATCAATGTGTTTAGTCACATCCTCAAAAAATTCATTTGGGCTTGTAAGACATGACCTGCCCTTTACAAAGCCGTGCTGGACTACTCCTAATCATATTATACCTCTCCAAATATTCATAAATTCTGCCTCTCAGGATCTTCTCCATCAACTTACCAACCACTGTGGTAAGACTCACTGGCCTATAATTTCCTGGGCTTTCTCTACTCCCTTTCTTGAATAAAGGAACAACATCCTCAATCCTCCAATCCTCCAGAACCTCTCCCGTCCCCGTTGATGATGCAAAGATCATCGCGAGAGGCTCATCAATCTCCTCCCTTGCCTCCCACAGTAGCCGGGGGTACATTTCGTCCAGTCCCAGCAACTTATCCAACTTGATGTTTTCCAAAAGCTCCAGCACATCCTCTTTCTTAATATCTACATGCTCAAGCTTTTCAGTCTGCTGCAAGTCATCACTACAATCACCAAGATCCTTTTCCATAGTGAATACTGAAGTAAAGTATTCATTAAGTACCTCTGCTATTTCCTCCGGTTCCATACACACTTTCCCACTGTCACATTTGATAGGTCCTATTCTTTCACGTCTTATCCTCTTGCTCTTCACAAACTTGTAGAATGCCTTGGGGTTTTCCTTAATTCTGCCCGCCAAGGCCTTCTCATGGCCCCTTCTGGCTCTCCTAATTTCCTTCTGAAGCTCCTTCCTACTCGCCTTATAATCTTCTAGATCTCAGACATCACCTAGCTCTCTGAACCTTTTGTAAGCTTTTCTTCTTGACTAGATTTATTACAGCCTTTATACACCATGGTTCCTGTACCTTACCATAACTCCCCTGTCTCATTGTAATGTACCTATACAGAACTCCACACAAATATCCCCTGAATATTTGCCACATTTCTTCCGTACTTTTCCCTGAGAACATCTGTTTCCAATTTAAGCCTCCAATTTCCTGCCTGATAGCCTCATAATTCCCCTTACTCCAATTAAACGCTTTTCTAACTTGTCTGTTCCTATCTCTCTCCAATGCTATTATAAAGGAGATAGAACTATGATCACTGTCTCCAAAATGTTCTCCCACTGAGAGATCTGACACCTGACCAGGTTCATTTCCCAATACCAAATCAAGTACAGCCTCTCCTGTTGTGGGCTTATCTACATACCGTGTCAAGAAACCTTCCTGAACACACCTAACAAACTCCACCCCATCTAAACCCCTTGCTCTAGGGAGATGCCAATTGATATTTGGGAAATTAAAATCTCCCATCACGACAACTCTATTATTAATACACCTTTCCAGGATCTGTTTCCCTATCTGCTCCTCAACATCCCTGTTACTATTGGGAAGCCTATAAAAAAACTCCCAGTAAAAAACTCCCAGTAAAGCTTCCTGTAGAAGTAGTAGAGGCCAGTTCAGTTGTGTCATTTAAGGTAAAATTGGATAGGTATATGGACAGGAAAGGAGTGGAGGGTTATGGGCTGAGTGCGGGTAGGTGGGACTAGGTGAGATTAAGAGTTCGGCACGGACTAGGAGGGCCGGAATGGCCTGTTTCCGTGCTGTGATTGTTATATGGTTATATGGTTAAATTTATTGACCCCTTCCTGTTCCTAATCTCCACCCACAGAGACTCCGTAGACAAACCCTCCATGGCGTCTACCTTTTCTGCAGCTGTGACACTATCTCTGATCAACAGTGCCACGCTCCCACCTCTTTTGCCTCCCTCCCTGCCCTTTCTGAAACATCTAAAACCCGGCACTTGAAGTAACTAATCCTGTCCCTGAGCCATCTACATCTCTGTAGTGGCCACCACATCATATCTCCAAGAATGTATCCATGCTGTAAGCTCATCCGCTTTGTTCACAACACTCCTCGCATTAAAATAGACCCATCTCAAGCCTTCGTTCTGAGCGCGTCCCTTCGCTATCACCTGCCTATCCTCCCTCTCGCACTGTCTACAAGCTTTCTCTATTTGTGAGCCAACCTCCTCTTCCCCAGTCTCTTCAGTTCAGTTCCCACCCCCTGACAATTCTAGTTTAAACTCTCCCCAGTAGCCTGAGCAGACCTCCCCGCCGGGATATTGGTCCCCCTCAGATTCAAGTGCAGCCTGTCATTTTTGTACAGGTCACACCTGCCCCAAGAGAGGTCCCAATGATCCAGAAATCTGAACCCCTGCCCCCTGCTCCAATCCCTCAGCCATGCATTTATCTCCACCTCATTCTATTCATTTTTCTCACTGTCGCATGGCACAGGCAGTAATCCCGAGATTACTACCTTTGTGGTCCTGCTTCCTCCCTAATTCCCTGCAGTCTCTTCCCTGTTCCTATTTATGTCATTGGTACCAATCCTCTGGCTGTTCTCCCTCCCACCGCAGGATATCCTGGACGCCATCGGAAACATCCCGGACCCTGGCACCTGGGAGGCAAACTACCATCCGAGTTTCTTTCCTGGGCCCGCAGAATCGCCTGTCTAACCCCCTAACTGTAAACTCCCCTATCACTACTGCCTTCCTCTTCCCTTCCCTACCCATCTGAGCCACAGGGCCAGACTCTGTGCCGGAGGCACGGCCACTGTTGCTTCCCCCAGGTAGGCTGTCCCCCCCAACAGTACTCAAACAGAAGTACTTATTGTCAAGGGGTACAGCCACAGGGGTACTTCCTGGTACCTGACTCTTCCCCTTCCCCCTCCTGACTGTGACCCACTTGTCTGCCTCCCGTGCCCCAGTGTGACTACCTGCCTATAGCTCCTCTCTATCACCTCCTCGCTCTCCCTGACCAGGCGGAGGTCATCGAGCTGCATCTCCAGTTCCCTAACTCGGTCCCTCGGGAGCTGCAGTTCGACGCACCTGGTGCAGATATGATCGCACCTGGAGGCTGGGAGACTCCAGGACACCCCACACCTGACACTGAGAAGAAAACTGGCCTCACACACATACCTCCTACCTCTCCTCGTCCTGTTGCCGCCTGAGCCCGTTGACCAAAGCCCTGTCACTCTGCTGCCCACTGGATATGGCTGCCTTCTTTTTAAATCTTTCGCATTCTACTGACTGACGTCACGCGTCTGCACGGTCTCACCTCCCTTTAGCCCTCCGCTCCGAAAAACCAGCAGTTCACTCGCAGCCTTCTTGCTTCATCACAAGTGCGCTGAAACGTACAGAGAAATGCATTGTTTGCGTGAACAACCAGTGCAGTCCAAATATATGCTGGGGGGGCGGGGGGGCACACTTCCAGCACCAACATGGCACACCCACAACTTACTAACCCTAATCTGTATCTATTTTTGGACTGTGGGAGGAAACCAGAGCACCTGGAGGAAACCCACACGGTCACGGGCGGAACGTACAAACTCCTCACAGACAGTGACGGGAATTGAACCCCGATCGCTGCTAATCCCATTTCCCTACATTAGGCCCATATTTCCCCCCCCCCCCACCCCTTTCCTGTCCATCAAAATCTTTATCATTATTACCTCGTCCATCATCTCGCTCTAGGTAGCCACCACACTCTGTGTGGAGAACAATTCCACCCCTCCATAGAACACTACAGCACAGTACAGGCCCTTCAGCCCTCCATGTTGTGCCGACCCATATAATCCTTAAAAAAAGTACTAAACCCACACTACCCCATAACCCTCCATTTTTCTTTCATCCGTGTGCCTGTCCAAGAGGCTCTTAAATACCCATAATGTTTTAGCCTCCACCACCATCCCTGGCAAGTCATTCCAGGCACTCACAACCCTCTGTGTAAAAAAACTTACCCCTGATGTCTCCCCTAAACTTCCCTCCCTTAATTTTGTACATCTGCCCTCTATTTGCTATTGGTGCCCTGGGAAACAGGTACTGACTATCCACCCTCCCATCTTAAACCAGTACACCTCCAAAGACACTCGCAAGTTTCTACAGATGTACCGTGGAGAGCATTCTGACAGGCTGCATCACCGTCTGGTATTGGGGGGGGGGGGGGCCTCCGCGCAGTTTTGAAGAAAGCTACAGAGTTGAAAACTCAGTCAGCTCCATCATGGGCACCGGCCTCCGTCGTATCCAGGACATCTTCAAGGAGCGATGCCTCAGAAAGGCAGCGTCCATCGATAGGGACCCCCACCGCCCAGGAGATGCCCTCTGCTCATTGCTACCATCAGGGAGGAGGTACAGGAGCCTGAAGGCACACACCCGACGATTCAGGAACAGCTTCTGCAGTCTGCAGTCGGACTTCGGAACAAATTTCACGACCTACGCCGGCCTGATTCTCACCTCTAAGTTTAGCCTCAATCCTGCAGCTGATCTAAGAGCACAGTTGGAGGTGTGACAGAGAAATGCCAAGCAGGAAACAACATCTTCCTGTAAATCTCATTCAGACTCCTCCACTTGAGAGAAAAAAAAGACTGTTCTATCTATACCCCTCATGATTTTATAGACGTCTATAAAGTCAGCCCTCAGCCTCCTCCATCCCAGTGAGAATAACCTCTATCATAACCATTAAGGTATTAGTGTGGGAGCAGTAGAAAGTCATCCAGCCTTTTGAGCTTAATTTGCCATTCAGAAAGATCATGACTAAAGTTCTGTCTCAGTAACACACACACACACACACACAGAGGACGCTGGAGGAACTCAGCAGGTCAGGCAACATCGACGGAAACGGATAAACAGTCGACACTTTGGACTGAGAAGGAAGCGGCGGGGGGGGGGGGGTGTGGAGATGCCAGAATAAAAAAAAGGTGGGGTGGGAGGGAAGACAGGTGGAAGGTGACGGGTGAAGCCAGGTGGGTGGGGAAAGTCAAGGGCTGGGGAGGAAGGAATCGGGTTCGAGAGGAGAGTGGACCACGGGGGACAGGGAAGGAGGAGGGAAGTGATAGGCAGGTGAGAAGAGGTCGGAGGCCAGAGTTGGGAATAGAAGAAGGGGGAGGGAGGGAAAACGTTGTTTTTTAACTGAAAGATAAAATCAATATTCATGCCACTGGGTTGGAGAATCCAGATGGAATATAAGGTGTTGCTCCTCCACCCTGAGGATGTCCTCAGCTTGGCATAAGAGGAGGCCATGGGCCAACATTTTGGAACAGTAATGGGAATAGATTCCGACTGGGTAGCCTCCAACCTGATGGCATGAGTATCGACTTCAATAATAAACCGATCGTACTGGACAACAAATTTCTTCCAAAAAAAAAACTTCCTCAGGGTTTTCTTTTGTTGATGTTAGATGGCTTGAAGCTGAACAGAAATATAGATTCAGGCTACAGGAATTAGGAGAAACAAGAAATGAAACTTTTATTGAATACAATGCAATGTGCTGACACTTCCCAATAGTTCAACCAAGGAATCACCAATGCCTTTGAGTGAAAAATCCTACAAAGGGTAGTGGTTTGGGCCCAAGACATCATGGGTAAAGCCCTTCCAACCATTGGGCGCATCTTCATGAAACGCTGCTGTAGGAAAGCAGCATCCATTATCAGAGATCCCCACCACCCAGGCCGTGCTCTCTTCTCACTGCTGCCATCAGGTAGAAGGTACAGGAGCCTCAGGACCCACACCACCAGGTTCAGGAACAGTTACTACCCCTCAATCATCAGGCTCCTGAACGAAAGGGGACAACCACACTCACTTGCCCGTCCATTGAGATGTTCCCACAACCAATGATCTCACTTTAAGGACTCTCTATCTCATGTTCTCATTATTTATTGCTACTTATTTATATTTGCACAGTTTATTTGTCTTCTGCACTCTGGTTGATCTTCCACTGATCCTGTTTACAGTTACGATTCTATAGATTTGCTGAGGATGCCCGCAGGGAAACGAATCTCAGGGTTGTATGTGGTGACGTGCAGTAAGATAGATAAGGTTCCTAAGACTGTCATAGCCAGGGTGGCAGTGGGGATAAGCTCCCACTACCTATAAAGTGTGACTCTAACAGCCTCTGGCAACCAAGTCCAATTCTTGGCCTTCACGCATGGCTTAGCTACTAAGCCCCGGCAGAACTGTTTCTACTGACAAGAGAAGGGGCAAAGGCGGGCCACTGGTGCCTCGAAACCGGTTGCTTCGGGCAGTTGGGGCTCGTCAGCCTTGGATGGCAATCCGCCTAGGGGATGGAAAACTCTGATTTTAAACCTCCGCTGCCTTGCGGCCAGACCCACCCACGGGAAAGGCTTCGGGAATAAACCCCGGGGAAGAAATCCGGAGCCGGGGGTCCCTAAAGCAGTTCCATGTTGTTTACAACTTCACTCTGGCAACCTCTGCGACGACGCCGGTGCCGAGCTGTATTGGCGCTTGCCCTTTCCTTGGACTACGTCAGGGACGTGGAGAGGGGAGCCCAGTGCATGGGCAACAGCTGATTCTTCAAAACAGTCCACCAGTGGCACAAACCCATGATCCCCAGGGATCAACGTCTGCCTACTGTACAGTATGTGCTCTGATAATGAACTTTACTCTCAACTTTGAAGCTAAAGATGTTTTGATGATAATTTTCATTTGTACTGAGTGTCTGAGGCTTCTCACTCTAGGGTCCAACAATAATCAGCCAGCCTTGATGGATTCCAGTTGCCCTGATACCGTTCCTCCATGACCGGGTGAAACCTTTCACCACGCTCGTCGCTGACAGCGCCAAGATTTGCAGGGAAGGAGTCTAGATGGGAATGCAGGAAATGAGTCTTTAGTGACATGTTGCACTTTGTGGTTTTGTATGCTTGAAGCACGTTGTCAACCAGCTGCATGCAGTTTGGTGTTCTGTAGTTGCCAGGAAAACTTTCAACAGCGTCTTCGAACGCCTTCCATGCGATTGTTTTCTGGTCCCACTGGGCTTCTTCAAGTCGCCTGTCATCGGTGACCTGTTTGATTTGTGGGACCAACAAAACTGCCTTCCTTAATCTTATCATCAATTATTCTGACTTGAAAAATAACAAATATAAGCAATTTCCCAAAAAAAAATGGTGCGTGATCTGGAAGTTTCATGGTGATTTTCATGATCAGCAGCCCGAAATTCGTAAAGTATACCCAGAAGTATTCAGGAAGTAAAATCTTTGTTGTCCAGTGTTACCAATTAAATTCTGTAGAATATTGTCCTGGTCTACTGAAAAACATAATATCCCAAAAAAGCAATCTGGCAAAATTCTGCTGTACTCCCTCCATATTGCAAGATGGCGCCGAGCCAGGACCTCCCTTGAGTTTCAGTTGTTTTCTTTTAGGTTCATAAGGATGGTTTTGGGAGTTAGGTGTCAGGTCAGGATTTAGGGACAGGGACGTGGGGGGAATTAGAGTCAAAGTTTCCATTCAGTGTTCAACGCAGTCGTGGGACATCCGCGGTCGGGTATTGGACCGGTAGAGAGTGGACAAGGGCCTTCCTAGGTCAGCAAGTGGTTGGCGGTTTCCAGAGTCACAGTTCCTTGCGGGCAGGAAGAACGCCTTCCCGTAAACCTCCTGAGTTTGCAGGTTGGTGAGACTGGAGATCGAGGGTCCTGCCATCTGCGAGTACGGAGTTCGAGGCCTAGTGTTGGGTGATTGGCGTGTCCTGCGATCGATGCCGAGGGTGGAATCGGAAGTCAGGAAGTGGAGGCCCGTTGTCCGTGTCTGAGTCCGTGAGTCCATTGCAGATGTCAAAGCCCAGTGTCTGCTGGCCTAAGCCTGGGTCCATTGGAAGCCTGTCCTGAGGTTAGAGGAGTGTGGATGTGGGTGGGGCAGGAGGGAGGAAGGGGGCTTGTTTTGCTGCTGTTGTTCTGTTATTTGTTGTGTTTTGTTGGCATCATGTCTTGACACTGGGATGTTTAGTGACTCCCTGCCAGCACGCACTCGGGTATGCTACTCGTTAGCACAAACAACACATCCCGCCGTACGTCTCGATCTACGGTTCGTTACGTGCCGTGTCTTATGACGTGGGCGATTGTGGTCTCGTGACTGTGATTGTTCTTGGCATGTTTTTCTACAGAAGTGCTTTGCCTCGTCTTCGTCTGGGCCAGTGTGTCTTTACAAGACGGGTGAACCCCACCCCCAGCCATTATCAATACTCTTCAGAGATTGTCAGCCTGCTGTCAGTGGTCGCATAACCAGGACTTGTGATGTGCACCGACTGCTCGTACGACCGTCCACCACCTGCCCCCATGGGTTCACATGACCCTGACTGGGGGGGACTAAGCAGGGTGACCAAGGGTGACCTGCAGGCTGGCGGAGGGAAGAGGAGCACCTTACACCTCCTTTGGTAGAGACGCATCTCCACCCCGACACGCCGTGACAAATAAACTTGGATCTTGAATCCTTTCCTAAATGAAGACACCAAAACTGCACAGAGTATTCAGGCTCATAGTTGCAATTGGCCTTCCTGGCTCAAATTATCTCCGAATAAAAACCCATTTTCTCTGAAAATCAAGAACCCCAATTCTGAGCAGGCCAGGGCGGCATCTCAAAGTTCAAAAGTTCGAAGAAAAATTTATTATCAAAATACATACACGTCACCACATACAACCCTTGAGATGCCTTCTCCTGTAGGCATACTCGGCAAATCTATAGAATAATAACTGTAAACAGGATTAATGAACAACAAACTATGTGATGCACCATCAATAACTCTCGGAGATGTGAGGCGAGATATAGGCTTTTATTGGCTGGAAGAAAGAACAAGCAGCAATTGACCACCACACTACATCCTGGAGACTGAGGCCGGGGCGGTGTCTCCAATCGCCTTTATACCGGGGTCCGTGGGAGGAGCCACAGGAGCAGTCAGCGGGGGGGCGTGTCCAGACAGGTATATGTAGTTCACCACACTATACAAATATAAATAAATAGCGAATAAGAAATGACAAGATAGAGTCCTTAAAAGTGAGACCATCAGTTGTGGGGACACCAGAAACAGAATGAGTGAAGTTATCCCCTTTTGTTCAGGAGCCTGATGGTTGAGGGGTAGTAACAGTTCTTCTCCTGTACCTTCTACCTGATGGCAGCAGCGAGAAGAGAGCACGGCCTGGATGGTGGGGATCCCTGACGATGGACGCTGCTTTCCTGTGACAACGTTTCATGCAGATGTGCTCAATGGTTGGGACTTCACCCGTGATAGACTCAGCTGAACCCCCCCCCCCCCCCAACCTTTTGTAGGATTTTCCATTCAAAGGCGTTGGTGTTTCCATACCAGGCCAAATAGACAAGGTTTTTTTTTTCAAGGCATATGGTGTGTTGGCCTTCAGGGATTTGAATTTGAGAGCTGCGAGATAATGATGCGACTCTATAAAACCCTGGTCAGACTACGCTTGGAGTACTGTGTTCAGTTCTGGTTCCCTCATTAAAGGAAGGATGTGGAAGCTTTAGAGAGGGTGCAGGGGAGATTTACCGGGATTGCTGCCTGGGTTAGAGAGCACGTCTTAGGAGGATCCTCCAAGAGGACCACAATCTTGTCGTAGGGTTTGGAGGCATGCGTACCTCAATGACCCGGGGAGCGACGTTGGCTGGAGTCAGGGCTTTATGCTTTGACCCATGCCAAACAGGTCAAAGGGTAAAGGTCAGACTAAGAGTGGTCCACCGGTCCTCCAGGTTCCGGGCCAACAATCCTGACTGGTTGAAAAAACTGTTACGGAAACGGGAACGAAGGATCCTTTATACATCCGAGTGTGACGGTATTCCCGAGCCTGCGCCCGGGACTTGCGTGACTGGCAGTGGTGAAAACCGAGAGAAAGTTATTGACGCGATGAAGCCCTGAACACGCCCAGAGATGGAGGACCTTCATTGCTGCCCCAAACACCAGTGGCGTAACAGGGGGTAACACGCAAGATGAGGTATAGATCAGGTGGACAGCCAGGGACTTTTTCCCAGGGCGGAAATGGCTAATATGAGGGGGCATAACTTTAAGGTGATGGGAGGTAGGTTCTTTACACAGAGAATGGAGTGATGGGTGTGTGGAACACCCTGCCAGGGGTGTTGATAGAGGCAGGTACATTTAATAGACTCTTAGATGGGCACATGGATGGTAGAAAAACGGAGGGCTCTGTGGGAAGGAAGGGCTAGACTGATGTTAGAGTAAATTAAAAAGGCTGGCATGGCATTGTGGGCCAAATGGCCTGTACTGTACTCATACAGTCAGGGACCCTTAGTCAATATGGGGAAAGAGTGAAATAAAGTATTATCACCAGAAGTCCAGCTCTATAAAACCCTGGTCAGACCACACATGGAATATTGTGTTTACTTCTGATTCCCTCATTATAGGAAGGATGTTGAAGCTTTAGAGAGGGTGCAGAGGAGATTTACCGGGATTGCTTCCTGGGTTAGAGAGCACGTCTTATGAACAATTTGGCTGGCAGAGGGGACAAGGTTACGGGAGTTCCCCCGCTGCGTGAGGGGTAGGACTTGAGGGACCGTAGTAACAGTTTGAGCTGACGGGACAGGGGGGACGCCAGACTATGTGTGAGTCAGCCTGATTTACTGCTCTGACTTCCAAAGTAGGCCTCCATCATATGACCCGGCGTCCTACAGG
The DNA here is from genome assembly GCF_048418815.1 of Hemitrygon akajei. Classification (NCBI taxonomy): domain Eukaryota; kingdom Metazoa; phylum Chordata; class Chondrichthyes; order Myliobatiformes; family Dasyatidae; genus Hemitrygon; species Hemitrygon akajei. The sequence goes on from NC_133151.1 coordinate 18,970,188, forward strand.
CAAGAGTATTGGCCGAGGAACAACGCCCCCTCTAACTCGTGCGCAAAAATCTTGTGCCATGCAATTCTTTTGCCCAGTGACAACAACGTGTGCTCACTGAATTTTTCAGTGGGAGTAAACCTGAAGCTGTTCTAAGGATAATAAACTAGCAGGTCCAGTTTGTTCTTCATCGTAAAAAAAAAAATAACTCTCAAGAAGAAATTCGATCTCCTCTGCGTTTGATCGTTTTCGCTCTCGTTCATCGGCACTCTCACAAAACATACGCAGCAGGCCTGTAGCGGGTAACAAAGGAATTTTTCCACTGGAGCCTTGGCACAACGTCCACATGTGATTTGCTTGTTAAGTGACACTTTTAAAAGTCAAGTTTCTAAATATCGCTCCACTTTTCCCGCTAGCAAAATCTCCAGTAACTTTTGCATTGTGACAATATACACAGGGAACACCAGTTTCTGTATTGTACATAAATGTTTCTCGTAGCCGCACGTTCCTGACCTCATGAGCTTTCGGTGTAGCAGTTTCTACCATTTCATTAAGTCATTCCTCTTTAAATTAACGGGCAGTTCCTTTGCGCTTTGGAATTTGACCGCGGTGAATCAATAATTTCCTCAATGAAAACAGTATAAATAAGCCATTTCTAAAATCTGCAGACGGATCCTCGCAAACTCTACGTGGTCAGCACCCTGTGCATCAGAAACCGGAAAAGGAAATGCGACGGTGTACGATCGTGAAATGTGCTGAACAGGCCGGCGAGGGAGAGGCTGACAACCTTCTGGGTGCAGTTTAAATTCCTCTGTGTACCAGTGGAAAAAGATGACTGCGTGAGCACACGTGCACACTCTCCACCTGGCATCGGGTTAAGCTCACGGGTTAAAGTGCCATGAGTAAGCAGTAACACATTAACTGACTTCATAATTGTCGTACCTGATAAGGTACAAGCCTGCGATTGTGCCCAATTAACTCTATTGAAAGGGCAGTGCAGATTCAGAGAAGGCTGTAAATAAAGGTGATAAATAAATTCCATCGCTTCCCTGCCTGCCTATTTCAGGATGAACAATAGCAGAGACTGAATGGAGTGATCCATTTGTGGGTTCTGTGACTCACAGTCCCACCTCTGCAGTCATAACAGTCATAATAAAAATAATGCATTTTACTCCACCTACTGAGGTGAAAACCTACACAGAAGCGAGGCTACTTAGCCCACCGTACATCTTCAAAGAGCCCTCCAATTAGTTCCCACTCTCCCTGTCTCCCCGCTGGAGCTATTTATCCAATTCCCAAGGCCCTTCCTGAATTCCAAGGCGAACGACGTAATTGCAGAGGAGATGAAGAATTAGCTCTCTTTATTGGCTTCTGGTTTAAGATGGCGCTGGTGAATCCCAGTGTCTTCTGGCCGGAGGCCAAGCCTTTCGCAGCTCCATTGTCTGGTCAATTTAAAGGCCGGCTCAGATATACTGAAAGGACAGGGTGTTGGGATCCCAGGCAGGAGCCGGATTCGCTCGATGGTGACTCCTCTCTCCATGGCATGCAGGCTAGGAAGACGGCCCCGGCTGCTGTGCTCGGTGCCTGCTAACACGATGAACCGATAAGCTAGGCTTCGGGCCTGCTCCGGGCTGCTTCGGGTTTTGGATCTGAGGACTCAGTTTTGGTTAGAATGTTGTTGTTCGCTTTAGTTGTTTGCATGATTTGTGTTTTTTTCTCTCTTTCTCATGCGTATCGGGTGTTGGTCCTTTATCTTTATTCTTTTGTTTCCTGTAATTGGGTTCTTTCAGGCTTCTTGCTTTGTGACTACCTGCGAGCAAGCAAATCTCAAGGTCGTATAGTTTATACATTCGTTGATAGTACTTGAATCTTGGATAAACAGATAATCACTGTTTATCTGCAAACAATCATCACAATAGTCTGTAACATCCCCCTGGACGTATCTGTGCTGGTAGTGCACCCAGACTTCAGGGTGAGAGGTCCCAGGTTTGAATTTGGCCGGCACCTTGCACCAGTCCCACCCGTGCTGGGGTAGGGCGACAAGCGAGTGACTCGTCCTCATAAAGAGACGGGGCGGTAAAGAAACGGCCAGCTTGCTGCCCGATGCGCCTGAAGGCGCGGGGAGGAACTTGGAGGCGATCCGATGCGGCGGAACCAGGGCGAGGCAGCGGGGCTTGACCGAGAGCAAGCGGCGATCGATTTAAGCGCTGAGCCGAATCGGAGAGGTAGGCGCTGGCAGAATCATGGCGGCAGGGTCCAGGGGGGGACGTAGCGCAGCGACTGAACCAGATATTTGGACCATTGAAGCATCTGGTCTGATCGAAAAGGTCAGGGGGTCACTGCGCTGAAGTAAACGTTTGTGGACAAATGCGGTTCAGAACGCTGTTTGCTCGCGGTAATTGTTTGCATGATTTGTTTTTTTTTCCTCTCTTTGCACATTGGGTCTTTTTTAAAATGTTTTTTTAAGGGTTTCCTTGTTTCTTGGTTGTATAATGTACACGTACTTCGAAGTTTGCAACGAACAGTGAAATGCGTCATTTGCAGCAGAGGCCGAGGCAGTTCGGGGATCGGGCTGGGGGGGCAGCCCGCAAGGGTCACCGCGATTCCGGCGCCAACGTAGCGCGCCTGCTACTCGTTATCCCTTACCCGTACGCCTTTGGACTGTGGGAGGAAACTGGAGCACCCAGAGGAAATCCGCAGGGTCATGGGGAGAACGTACAAACACCTTACAGGCAGTGGCGGGAATCGAACCTGGATTGCTGGTGCTCTGCAGAAGGCAGGCAAAACCATGGAGAGGTTAGAATTAGTCTCAGAAAGTATCTAAAGACAAATAAGAAATGTTGTTTTAGCTGAGGACAAAGACGTTGGAACCACATCCTACAATTGAATTGAATTGACTTTGTTACTTACACCCTTCATATACATGAGGAGTAAAAATCTTTACGTTATGTCACTGTCTGAACGTGCAATGTGCAGTTTATAGTAATTTATAATAAATAAAGAGTATGTAAAACAGGATAGTCAATATAACATGGAAATACAGTTGTGTCAGCGTGAGTTAATCAGTCTGATGGGCTGGTGGGAGAGGCTGTCCCGGAGCCTGTTGGTCCTGGCTTTTATGCTTTCCCGGATGGTAGCAGCTGGAACAGTTTGTGGTTGGGGTGATTCGGGTCTCCAATGGCCCTTCAGGCCCTTTTTACACACCTGTCACTGTAAATGTCCTGAATAGTGGGGAGTTCACATCTACAGATGCGCTGGGCTGTCCACACCACTTTCTGCAGAGTCCTGCGATTGAGGGAGGTACAGTTCCCATACCAGGCAGTGATGCAGCCAGTCAGGATGCTCTCAATTGTGCCCCTGTAGAAACTTCTTCGGACTTGGGGGGGCCCATACCAAACTTCTTCAACCGTCTGAGGTGAAAAAAGGTGCCTTTTTCACCACACAGTTGGTGTGTACAGACCACGTAGAAGGAACTTAAAGTGGTTCACCCTCTCAACCCCACATCCATTATAGGGTTTTATAGACCTTGAGGTACAACAGTCCAAACAACCGGTAGGTTTTTGGACTGTTGGTGGGACCCCACCCATGAGGGGAACGCACAAACTCCTTACAGGCAGCAACGGGAATCGAACCCGGGTCGCCTACACTGTAAACCGTTGTGCTAACCACTACACCACCGTGTGGTCCCCTTGCACTTCTGTGAATGCCCACGAGGAAAATGCATCTCAGGGCTGTGACAAACTTGTACTTTGATGATAAATTTACTTCTGAAGATTGAACTCCGAAACACTCCTGCGGGTCGCATCACTTCTGTCCGTGCAGTCGGTATGTGTGCACAAGCTGACGTTACATATATACAGCCGGACTTAACACTGACCTCTACGTTGTGCTTTCCAGGATTGTTTTTATGTTTAGACCACCCTCAGGAGGCGCAACACCTTATATTCCATCTGGGCAGCCTCCGCTTCGATTTCTCCTTCCGATAAACAAAAATCCCTCCCCCTCCCCTATTCCCCACTCGGTCCTTTAACTTCTTCTCAACCGCCTATCACTTCTCCCCGTGGCCACGTGGGTTCCCTCCGGGTGCTCCGGTTTCCTCCCACACAGTCCAGAGACGTATGATCAGGGCTTGTGAGCTGCGGGCGTGCCAAGTTGGCATCGCGTGCCGCATTCGTGGGCTGCCCTCCAGCACCTCCCGGACTGTGTTGGTCGTTGATGCCAAACAAGGCCTCTCACTGCATGTTTCAACGTCTTGCCGTTGGCCCGTTCACTGTGACATGGGCGATCGGGGCCTCTTCATGACCGTGATTGTTCTTGACCCATTTTTCTACGCAAGCAACTTGCCATCGCCCCCTTCTGGGCAGTGTCTTCACAAGACGTGTGACCCCCACCCCAGCCATCATCAATACTCTTCAGAGATTGTCTGCCTGGCGTCAGTGGTTGCATAACCAGGACTTGTGATCTGCACCGGCTCCTTCTGCCCCCTGTTTCCAGGGCTTCACATGACCCTGATCGGGGGGCTAAGCAGGTGCTACCCCTTGCCCAAGGGTGACTTGCAGGCCAGCGGAGGGAAGGAGCACCTCACACATCCTTTGGTAGAGATATATCTCCGCCCTGCCATTTGTCTTGGATGTTTATGTGACAAATAGGGCTCATCTTTATGGAGGTAGACAAGGGAAAAGCAATTATAGAATGCAGAATAAAGTGTTAGAATTACAGGGCGGGCAGACAATAAGATGGAAAGGCCGCGATGAAGTCGATCATGAGGTCAAGGGTCTACCTTTACCCTGCAATAAATCCATCCCGGAGGCTTTTTACGGCGGCACAGAAGCTGCTCTTGAATCTGGTGGGACGAGCTTTCAGGCTTCTGTATCCTCTGCCCGATGGGAGAGGGGAGGAGAGGGAATGTCCGGGGTGAGTGGGAGTCTTTGATTACGATGGCCGCTCTACCGAGTGTAGGCAGAGTCCACCGAGGGGAGGCTGAGTCCACCGAGGGGAGGCTGAGTTATGACCAAACGGAAATGGCCAGATTTGCTTAACACTGTCAGGCAAGGGTGCTCATTAGGTGCGACAATAATAAAAATTATAATAATTAGCGAAAATAGTGAAAAGAAAACTGCCAATATTTAGATAAATATATTTACTGATTGATTGAGATACAGTGTGAAACAGGCCCTGCCAGCCCCTTCGAGCCCAACAAACTTCGATTTAACCCTGGCCTAATCGCAGGACAATTTACAATGGCCAGTTAACCTACCAACCCATAAGTCTTTGGACTGTGGGAGGAAACCGGAGCTGCCGGAGAAACGGGGAGAACGAACAACAGGAAGCGGTGGGAATTGAACCCAGGCCTCCAGTTGCTGTGTAAAGTGTTGTGCTCACCACTACGCTACTGTGCTGCCCTCTACCAGAAAGCACAGTAACAGCTCCAGCTTCGCCCGGTGATCTCTCTTCCCCCTACCGAGAGCGATGAGCCCTGTTTATTAGGCACCAGGACATACCATCTTTAATTACCAACCAAGTTAACTTCAGACTACACATGAATCAGAATATGATGCACCCCACAATGTAGTTACAATCATATTAGAAGAGAAACAGGACTATCTATTTTAAATACAGTATGCAATCAATATTTACACATTCCCATCACTAAAGAAATGTAATATTCCACTGTGTGTGGCGGGAAAGGCGACATACAGCCAACACAAACACATCAGCTCAGTTCAGAGCCCATTATTGGGATACACCGGGGGGAAGACATTTAAGTGCGCACACACTCAGCACGACGGCAGCAGAGTGTCAAGGCAGCACGTGTAAGGGGAGCGTTTACTGAGCGCGCTCCCTCACGCAGAGTCCACGGAGGGGAGGCTGGCTTCTGCGCTGTGCCGAGCCGTGTCTCCCCGCGGTTTCTTGCGGTCCGGACGTCTCCGGGCAGAATGCATCTGTAAAAACTGGCGAGGGTCAGTAAGGAGAAACTGAATTTGCACAACTCATTCAAAATGGTGGGAGAATCCAGCCGGCCAGGCAGTGTCTATGGAGGAGAATAGACAGCAGACATCCCACCTCTCCTGGAAGTTCCGGGAGTCCCCCGCAAATTGATAGCGGCTTCCTGATGCCTGCAAATTATATACAATATCCCGGAAATCGATTTTTTTGAGAGCGACTGAGGTGGAGGAGAGAGAGAGAGAGAGGTATCAAAAATAATGACAGTGTTGCTCGCTGACTGTTTGCAACAGTGACTTTTCTATTGCCCGTGGTGGGTTAAATCACTGCTGAGGTGAGTTTTACAGGTGTCATTCGTTCATTAGCATAGCTAACGTTATTTTGGCTAGCTGTTAAGGAGCTGCTCTATTGCAGACATCCCACCTCTCCCGGAAGTTCTGGGAGTCTCAACGACTCCGGGAATTGATGGTGCTACCTCCCTGAAATGAGTTTTTTGCAGGATGGGATGTCTAAAACAGTGGAATGTTACAGACCAGGACCCTTCCCAAAATATCGGTTGTTTACTTCCCAGCTGCTGGGCTTGCAAAGATTTAAAGTACATTTATCATCAAAGCTTGGATAAGTTATACAAACTTGAGATTTGGCTGCTGGCAGGCAGCTGCGAAGTAAGAAGCCTGAAGGAAGCCAATTTTAAAAAGACTAACCTCCCGATGGGCAGATAGAGAATAAAACACCAATCCTGACCCGTAAATCATGCCAACAATAGGAACAGAAACAGCACTCTGAACCAAATTGAGCCCCCAGACCTGGATCCCCGGAGCAGCCGGTGTAGGCCCAAAGCCTCGGACTCAGTTCCTCATATAGCAGGGCAAGTTGCCGCCAAGCTTGCCGACGGGAATCACCGCGGAGAGAGGAGTGAGCGTTGTAGGACAGTGCATTAAATTTGGCCCGACCCTCGTCCCCTGCCCCGACACCCTGCCCTTCCAGCCTATCCGGGCCAGCGTTTAAATTGTCTGACGCGCTCTGGGCCTCGGCCTCTCCGAATCGGCTCGGCGCCTGGGCCGATCCCACCTCGCTCCCGCGTTCTGTGCACGCTGCTCCACGGTTCCCAACCTCTGCAGAATCTCCTCAGTATCATGTTCGGGAGTCGGCCGCCACCGGGGAGGGAGGCTGCACTCGAGCTTCAGGCTGTTTTTGGACGTGGCCTTCTTCAGAATGACTTGCTTTTTTTCCTCTTCGTTAACCACACACACACACACACAACCCCACCCGCACTCCAATCAGTAAAAAGAAAGATTGTAAATACTGTTTATTCCCTTCCCCTACCTTGCCTCATGATATGACCACACCTAAGTTTAAATTGGCCAAGAACAGTGGTAACCTCACAGTCTGAAAATCTGGGCACCAAATTCCCCAGTGTTGCTCTTGGAGCTGAACAGGCCACACAGTTCCATCTGGAACCCAACCCGGTTGGCCTTGAGGAAATGGCCAGGGAATGAGCAAGCTGTCTCCAACAACAGAACAATCTTAAACACAAGAGATTCTGCAGATGCTGGAAATCCAGAGCAACACACACACACACACACAAAACGCTGGCGGGACTCAGCAGGTCAGGCAGCGTCTACGGAGGGGAATAAATAGCCGATGTTTCAGGCCGGGACCCTCCATCGGGACTGGAGAGGAAGGGGGAAGAGGCCAGAGTAAGAAGGTGGGGGAAGTACGAGATAGAAGGTGATAGGTGTGGGGGAGGAAAATGAAGTGAGAAGCTGGGAAGTGATAGGTGGAAAAGGTAAAGGACTGGAGAAGGAGGAATCTGATTGGAGGGGAGAAACGAATCAGAATCAGGTTTATTATCACCGACGTGTGACGTGGAATTTGCAGTTCAATACATAATCTAGCAGAGAGTGAAAAAAAAATAATAAATAAAATAAAACATAAGAAATAAACAAGTAAATCAATTACTTATATTGAATAAATTTGAAAAAAAAGTGCAAAAACAGAAATACTGTATATTAAAAAAAGTGAGGTAGTGTTCATGGGTTCAGTGCCCATTTAGGAATCAGATGACAGAGGGGAAGAAGCTGTTCCTGAATCGTTGAGTGTGTGTCTTCAGGCTCCTGTACCCCCTCCCTGATGGCAGAGGGGAAGAAGCTGTTCCTGAATCGTTGAGTGTGTGTCTTCAGGCTCCTGTACCCCCTCCCTGATGGCAGAGGGGAAGAAGCTGTTCCTGAATCGTTGAGTGTGTGTCTTCAGGCTCCTGTACCCCCTCCCTGATGGCAGAGGGGAAGAAGCTGTTCCTGAATCGCTGAGTGTGTGTCTTCAGGCTTCTGTACCTCCTCCCTGATGGTAACAGTGAGAAAAGGGCATGCCCTGGGTGCTGGAGGTCCTTAATAATGGAGGTTTAAGAAAGGACACCAGAGGGAGGGGGAGGGGAGGAGAAGAGGGAAGCCAGAGTGGGGAATGGAAGAGGATGGAATTGCGAGAGGGAGAAAAAGACAGGAAATGAGAGACATCAATGTTTTCCTGTCACTTCCTGGTTCCCCGTAATACTGCCTATTGTTGATGCAACAACTCCACCAACTGGCCTTGTTATACGCTTTGCCATTCCTGTCTATCTGATGCTAATGGTCCTGAATGCCTGACATGTCGTGAAATGTGTGGCCTTGTGGCAGCAGTACAGTGCGTGACATCGAACGAGCTATCAATTACGGTGAGATGCCCGTACACCTAACCCGGGTGCGAGGTGGGGTCGCTCGAAGCACTGAGCTGATTTGGAGAGGTCGAGAACGGCTTCAGGCTGGGCGGCAAGGTCTAGGCCCAGAGCGTCTGGCTGCGGCCTAGAGCGAGGCACTAGCCGGTGTTTGGAGAGTTTAAACTGAAAAGGCAGGGTGCCAGGACCGGAGGCAAGGGTTGGGCCGATTCCGCTCGCTCTCCTGTGATGTTCACTCTCTCTCCGCAGTGCCAAAGCTGAGAGACTGCCCCCCCAGCTCCTGTGCTTGGTGGCAATTTGCCCCACTCTATGATGAACTGAGACCGAGGCTTTGGGCCTACTCCGGGGCCTGCTGTGCTTTGTGTCTGCGAGCTTTGAGGTGATTTGCCCTGCTGTATGATAAACCGAGACCAAGGCTTTGGTCCTACTCCAAGGCCTTACCAGGCTGCTCCTGCTCCCAAGGACTAGGGTCTATGGACTCAATTTGGTTCAGAATTTGTTTCTGTTATTCCCATGGTTTGTGTTTGTGACAGGATTTCTCTTTCTCTGCGCATTGGCATCTTTCGGGTGTTTTGCTTTGTGGCTGACCATAAGCAGATGAACCTCAAGGTTGTATAATTCACACATTCTTTTATAATAAATAGACAGTAGACAATAGGTGCAGAAGTAGACATTCGGCCCTTCGAGCCTGCACCGCCATTTTGAGATCATGTCTGATCATCTACTATCAATACCTGGTTCCTGCCTTGTCCCCATATCCCTTGATTCCCCTATCCATAAGATACCTATCTAGCTCCTTCTTGAAAGCATCCAGAGAATTGGCCTCCACTACCTTCCGAGGCAGTGCATTCCAGACCCCCACAACTCTCTGGGAGAAGAAGTTTTTCCTTAACTCTGTCCTAAATGACCTATCCCTTATTCTCAAACCATGCCCTCTGGTACTGGACTCTCCCAGCATCTGGAACATATTTCCTGCCTCTATCTTGTCCAATCCCTTAATAATCTTATATGTTTCAATCAGATCCCCTCTCAATCTCCTTAATTCCAGCATGTACAAGCCCAGTCTCTCTAACCTCTCTGCGTAAGACAGTCCGGACATCCCAGGAATTAACCTCGTGAATCTACGCTGCACTTCCTCTACAGCCAGGATGTCCTTCCTTAACCCTGGAGACCAAAACTGTACACAATACTCCAGCTGTGGTCTCACCAGGGCTCTGTACAAATGCAAGAGGATTTCCTTGCTCTTGTACTCAATTCCCTTTGTAATAAAGGCCAACATTCCATTAGCCTTTTTCACTGCCTGCTGCACTTGCTCATTCAATTTCAGTGACCGATGAACAAGGATTCCTAGATCTCTTTGTATTTCTCCCTTGCCTAACTCTACACCATTCAGATAATAATCTGCCTTCCTGTTCTTACTCCCAAAGTGGATAACCTCACACTTATTCACATTAAACGTCATCTGCCAAGTATCTGCCCACTCACCCAACCTATCTAAGTCACCCTGAATTCTCCTAACATCCTCATCACATGTCACACTGCCACCCAGCTTAGTATCATCAGCAAATTTGCTGATGTTATTCTCAATGCCTTCACCTACATCGTTGACGTAAATTGTAAATAGCTGTGGTCCCAATACCGAGCCCTGTGGCACCTCACTAGTCACCACCTGCCATTCCAAGAAACACCCATTCACCGCTACCCTTTGCTTTCTATCTGCCAACCAGTTTTCTATCCATGTCAATGTCTTCCCCCCGATGCCCTGAGCTTTGATTTTACCCACCAATCTCCTATGTGGGACCTTATCAAATGCCTTCTGAAAATCGAGGTACACTACATCCACTGAATCTCCCCCGTCTAACTTCCTGGTTATATCCTCGAAAAACTCCAACAGATTAGTCAAGCATGATTTACCCTTGGTAAATCCATGCTGGCTCGGCCCAATCCTATCACTGCTATCTAGATATGCCACTATTTCATCCTTAATAATGGACTCTAGCATCTTCCCCACCACCGATGTCAGGCTGACAGGTCGACAGTTCTCTGTTTTCTCCCTCCCTCTTTTCTTAAAAAGTGGGATAACATTAGCCATTCTCCAATCCTCAGGAACTGATCCTGTATCTAAGGAACATTGGAAAATGATTACCAATGCATCCGCAATTTCCAGGGCCACCTCCTTTAGTACCCTAGGATGCAGACCATCTGGACCTGGGGATTTGTCAGCCTTCAGTCCCATCAGTCTACTCATCACCGTTTCCTTCCTAATGTCAATCTGTTTCATTTACTCATTACCCTATGTCCTTGGCCCATCCATACATCTGGGAGATTGCTTGTGTCTTCCCTAGTGAAGACAGATCTAAAATACTTATTAAATTCTTCTGCCATTTCTCTGTTTCCCATAACAATTTCACCCAATTCATTCTTCAAGGGCCCAACATTGTTCTTAACTATCTTCTTTCTCTTCACATACCTAAAAAAGCTTTTGCTATCTTCCTTTATATTCCTGGCTAGCTTGCGTTCGTACCTCATTTTTTCTCCCTGTATAGCCTTTTTAGTTAAGTTCTGTTGTTCCTTAAAAACTTCCCAATCATCTGTCCTCCCACTCACCTTAGCTCTGTCATACTTCCTTTTTTTTTAATGCTATGCAATCTCTGACTTCCTTTGTCAACCACTGTGGCCCCTTTCCCCCCTTTGAATCCTTCCTTCTCTGGGGGATGAACTGATTTTGCACCTTGTGCATTATTCCCAAGAATACCTGCCATTGCTGTTCCACTGTCTTTTCTGCTAGGCTATCTGTCCAGTCAACTTTGGCCAGCTCCTCCCTCATGGCTCCATAGTTTCCCCTGTTCAACTGCAACACTGACACCTCCGAGCTGCCCTTATCCTTCTCAAATTGCAGATAAAAACTTATCATATTATGATCACTACCTCCTAATGGCTCCTTTACTGCAAGATCGCTTATCAAATCCTGTTCATTACATAACACTAAACCCAGAATAGTCTTGTCCCTGGTCGGCTCTCGTACAAGCTGTTCCAAGAATGCATCCCTTAGGTACTCTACAAACTCCCTATCCTGTGGTCCAGCACCAACCTGATTCTCCCAGTTCACCTGCATGTTGAAATCCGCCATAACTACTGCGACATTACCTTTGCCACATGCCAATGTTAACTCCCTATTCAACTTGCACCCAATATCCATGCTACTGTTTGGTGGCCTGTAGACAACACCCATTTGGGTCCTTTTGCCCTTACTGTTCCTCAGTTCTATCCACACAGACTCTACTTCTCCTGATCCTATGTCCCCCCTTGCAAAGGACTGAATCTCATTCCTCACCAACAGGGCCACCCCACCCCCTCTGCCCACATTTCTGTCCCTACGATAGCACGTATATCCTTGTACATTCATTTCCCAGGTCTGATCTCCCTGCAGCTATGTCTCCGTTATCCCAACAACATCATAGTTACCCATTCGCACCTGGGCTTCAAGCTCATCCGCCTTATTTCTGACACCGTGCATTCAGATATAGAATTTTTAGCCCATTTCTCCTCTCTCTGTTTGAATCACTGCCTATTGTGCTTAACCCAGCTCCCCGAACTCCCATCGGGCTATACGCCCCTAGAATTTTGTTGTCCTTCCTAAATTTACTTATTCTTTCAATACATTTAACTTCATGTTCCGTCAGACCATCCCTCTGTACATGTGTCCTCCTTATCACTTGTTCCGCCCCACCTTTCTCTACTACACACTTAATATTCCGGAACCGTGTCGTCCCCACCTGTCCTTTAATCTTCCTCTCGCTATCCTCTCTCACATTCTGGATCCCAGCCCCCTGCAAATTTAGTTTAAACCCCCCCCCCCAAGAAGCACTAGCAAACTTTCCTGCGAGAATGTTAGTACCGCTCCAGTTCAGGTGTAAACCGTCCCTTCGGAACAGATCCCACCTTCCCTGGAACAAAGCCCAATTATCTACAAACCTGAAGCCCTCCCTCCTGCACCATCCCCTCAGCCACGTATTAATCTTTATAATCTTTCTGTTCCTTGCCTCACTCGCACATGGCACAGGTAGCAATCCTGGGATTGTTACCCTGGAGGTCCTGCTCTTCAGCTTCGCACCTAACTCCCTGAACTCCCTACGCAGGACCCCCTCACTCATCCTACCCACGTCATTGGTCCCTACATGGACCACAACATCTGGATTCTTGTCCTCCCTCTCAAGAATAACCTGAACCCGATCTGAGATGTCTTGGACCCCGGCACCAGGGAAGCAATATACCATCCGAGACTCCCGATCTTCCCCACAATATCTCCTATCCGCCCTCTGACTATAGAATCCCCTATCAATGCCGCTCTCTTCTCTTCCCTCCTCCCCTTCCTAGTCGAGGGTCCAACCTCAGTGCCAGAGACAGGACCACTGCAGCTTGTTCCTGGTAGGTCATCCCCACCAACATTATCCAAAACAGTATACTTATTTTTGATGGGAACAGCCACAGGGGTGCTCTTCTCTCTCTGTCTGCTCCCCCTGCCTCTCTTGACTGTCACCCATTTGCCTACCTCCTGTTTTTCGGTGTGACTACCTCCCGATAACTCTTATCTATCTCTGCCTCTGCCTCCCGAATGATCCGTAGTTCATCCAGCTCCTGCTCCAATTCCCTAACTCGGTCTGATAGGAGCTGCAGCTGGATGCACCTATTGCAGGTGTGGTCATCAGGGACAACTGTGTTGACCCTGACCTCCCACATACTGCATACGGAGCACACCACTGCTCTAACCGTCTCCCCCATTACCTGATCCTAGATTAGTCAGAATAAATGAAAAGCACGTACTCAGGCTCACTGATTTCTTCTTGCCAAAGTCCTCTTGCGCCGAAGCCCGCTGAGCCAAAGCCCAGCACTCTGCTCCTGCGCGCTCCACTGCCCGCTCCTGAAAGTGGGTCGCTTTTTAAAGCCCGCGCTCACCGCTGACGTCACCCGCGCTTGCGCAGCTTTACCTTCCTCCTCAGGTATTCTCCAGGTAGGTCCGAGGGTCTTGGCCTACCTACAACGGCTGATCCTCCGATCCTCGTGTTGGAATGTTGTGGCCCGTGGAAAAGTACACACTCAGGACAACAACTGCTTTTTCGTGTTTTAATTCCTTTATCTGCTTCAGATGTTCAAGTGCCAGAAGAGGGTCTTAAAACAAAACGAACGACTTTACAATCAGGGCCTGCCGTTACAATCTCCGTTTAACCTTTGGTCCACACACTTGTGTCTCAACCCATTGCATATGCAGTATAAAAATACAAAGAAAATCGCACAAAACTGATACGGAACTAATACGGTAATGGCCATTCTGAAAGAGCACAATACAAACAACGTTAGAATTCCCCCAACCCTGGATCTTATACATAGCAGTGAAAAATGTAAGCGAATACATCTCATCTAAGTCAAGTCAAGTCAAGTCACTTTTTATTGTCATTTCGACCATAACTGCTGGTACAGTACATAGTAAAAATGAGACAACATTTTTCAGGACCATGGTGTTACATGACACAGTACAAAAACTAGACTGAACTACGTAAAAAACAACACAGAGAAAGCTACACTAGACTACAGACCTACACAGGACTACATAAAGTACACAAAAACAGTGCAGGCATTACAATAAATAATAAACAGGACAATAGGGCAGTAAGGTATCAGTCCAGGCTCTGGGTATTGAGGAGTCTGATGGCTTGGGGGAAGAAACTGATACATAGTCTGGCCGTGAGAGCCCGAATGCTTCAGAGCCTTTTCCCAGACGGCAGGAGGGAGAAGAGTTTGTATGAGGTGTGCGTGGGTTCCTTCACAATGCTGTTTGCTTTGCGGATGCAGCGTGTAGTGTAAATGTCCGTGATGGCGGGAAGAGAGACCCCGATGATCTTCTCACCTGACCTCACTATCCGCTGCAGGGTCTTGCGATCCGAGACGGTGCAATTTCCGAACCAGGCAGTGATACAGCTGCTCAGGATGCTCTCAATACAACCCCTGTAGAATGTGATGAGGATGGGGGGTGGTGGGAGATGGACTTTCCTCAGCCTTCGCAGAAAGTAGAGACGCTGCTGGGCTTTCTTTGCTATGGAGCTGGTCTTGAGGGACCAGGCGAGATTCTCCATCAGGTGAACACCAAAAAATTTGGTGCTCTTTACGATCCCTACCGAGGAGCCGTCGATGTTCAGCGGGGAGTGGTCGCTCTGTGCCCTCCTGGTCGCTCATCTGCCTACCCATCCTGACAGTCTGACTGCACGCTATCTTTGCTTTTTTACCATCTGCCCTATCCTGAGTCCATTCACTCCGGTTCCCAGCCCCCTGCCAAATTAGTTTAAACCCTCCCCAACAGCTCTAACAAACCTGCCCGCAAGAATATTGGTCCCCCTCAGGTTCAGGTGCAACCCGTCACTTTTGAACAGGTCATACCACCCCTAGAAGAGATCCCAGTGATACAAGGACTTGAAGTCCTGCCCCCTGCACCAACTTCTCAGCCTCGCATCTATCTGCCAAATCATCCTGTTTCTCCCCTCACTGGCACGTGGCACAGGCAACAATCCAGAAATTACTACCCGGCTTTCTAAATTCTCTCTTCAGGACCTCTTTGCTTTTCCTTCCTATGTCATTGGTATCAACATGTACCAAGACATCTGGCTGCTCCCCCTCCCTCTCCAGAACGTTGCGGACACGATCCAGATGCGATCTGGGAGGTAACAGACGATTCGCGTCCGCAGAATCTCCCGTCTGTTCCCCTGGCTACTGAGTCCCCTATCACTACTGCTCCCCTCTTCTCCCTCTTTCCCTTCTGCACAACGGACCCGTGCTTGGTGCCAGTAACCCGGTCGGTCCGTGGCATTCCCCTGGGAGGTCATACCCCCCACGACGGTATCCAAAACAAATAGGAGGGCCTGTTCTGCGTGGATGGATGGAAAGATAGAATTTGAAATAGAACCATAGAACACTACAGCACAGTACAGGCCCTTCAGCCCTCCATGTTGTGCAAACCCATATAATCCTTAAAAAAAGTACTAAATCCACACTACCCCATAACCCTCCATTTTTCTTTCATCCATGTGCCTGTCCAAGAGGCTCTTAAATACCCCTAATGTTTTAGCCTCCACCACCATCCCTGGCAAGTTATTCCAGGCACACACAACCCTCTGTGTAAAAAACTTACCCCTGATGTCTCCCCTAAACTTCCCTCCCTTAATTTTGTACATATGCCCTCTGGTGTTTGCTATTGGTGCCCTGGGAAACAGGTACTGACTATCCACCCTATCTACGCCTCTCATAATCTTGTAGACCTCTATCAAGTCCCCTCTCATTCTTCTACGCTCCAAAGAGAAAAGTCCCAGCTCTGCTAACCTTGCTTCATATGACTTGTTCTCCAAACCAGACAACGTTCTGGTAAATCTCCTCTGCTCCCTCCCCATAGTTTCCACATCCTTCCTATAATGAGGTGACCAGAATTGAACACAATACTCTAAGTGCGGTCTCACCAGAGATTTGTAGAGTTGCAACATGACCTCTCTACTCTTGAACTCAATCCCCCTGTTAATGAAGCCTAGCATCCCATAGGCCTTCTTAACCACCCTATCAACCTGTGCAGCGACCTTGAGGGATGTATAGATTTGAACCCCAAGGTCCCTTTGTTCATCCACACTCTTAAGTAACTGACCATTAATCCTGTACTCGGTCTTCTGGTTTCTCCCTCCAAATGAATGAATTTACTACTAGTCTAAATGGGTAGTCAATAGTTGCTAGATCAACGTACCTGTTTCCTGCTGTACTTACAGATCATTCTACAAAAATTGCGGGGAAGAGTTCAAATCTGTTTTAAATTGTTGAGAAGCAGGGGAGGGGGAGGAACATACATCGATCTGATTGAATATCTGACTGTACATTGATCTGATTGAATATCTGACTATACATTGATCTAATTGTGTATCTGACTGTATATTGATCCGATTGAATATCTGACTGTACATTGATCTAATTGTGTATCTAACCGTACATCGATCTGATTAAATATCTGACTGTACATTGATCTAATTGTGTATTTGACTGTACATCGATCTGATTGAATATCTGACTGTACATTGATCTAATTGTGTATCTAACTGTACATCAATCTGATTGAATATCTGACTGTACATTGATCTAATTGTGTATTTGACTGTACGTCGATCTGATTGAATATCTGACTGTACATTGATCTAATTTTGCATTTGACTGTGCAATTATGTTTACAACTTTAGCGTTTGGGCACTATCCTCCATCCTTCCCCTCTTTATTGCTTGTAAATAGCGATGGAGGCACAACATAAAGATTTTTGCTCCCTTGGATGTTAGGACTGAAATAAACACAAATGCAAATAACAAGCAAACAAGCTTGTAAGTAAGACAAGTTTTTCGCTGTTTCCTAGTACATGCTCCAGCCAAATATAAAGCGATATATATATATATATTTTTTAAATCTGCTGGGAGCAAAGGATGGTGGGAATGGCAAGTGTGGAGACGATGGGAGGGGTGTGGGACAGATGACAGGGAAAAGTACCAGGGTCATGTGGGGGTGCAGACACACCCAGACCTGAGACACCAGACAAGGAAGGTCATTAGATTCCAAACAATTGGTTTATTGATCATTACAGAATGTCTCTCTGATGCCTCTTCCCCTTTCCCCTTCCCACTCTCAATCAACAATAGTCTTCCATAAATGTGCTTAGCTACATACAGTACCCATGATTATGTGGCTAGGCATAGCCCAAATGCCATCTATGGCATTGCAACCATTGTTGGTAGAATCTCAGATGCAGACGAGAGGACGTACAGGAGTGAGATATACCAGCTAGTGGAGTGGTGTCACAGCAACAACCTTGCACTCAATGTCAGTAAGACCAAAGAGCTGATTGTGGACTTCAGGAGGGGTAAAACGAGGGAACACACACCAATCCTCATAGAGGGATCAGAAGTGGAGAGAGTGAGCAGTTTCAAGTTCCTGGGTGTCTAGATCTCTGACGATCTAACCTGGTCCCAACCTATTGATGCAGCTACAAAGAAGGCAAGACATCGGCTATATTTCATCCAGAATTTGATAAGATTTGGTTTGTCAACTAAAACACACTACAAAGTTCTACCAATGTACCATAGAGAGCATTCTGATTGGCTGGATCACCGGTACGGTGGGAGGGGGGTTTGCACTACTGATTTTAACTATTTAAGACACATATACAATTACTGCAATGATTTTCCCTTTCTCTATCGATCACGTATTGCACTCTACTGCTGCCGGCGATATTAAAGCCAAAACCAGATCCCTTAACACAAAAGGTGCTGCGTGTGCGCGCCAAAAAAATAAACAAGTAACCGGAAGTGATCGCCATCAAAAGATTTTAAAAATCGCCCGCAAAGATTTTTTCAGGGGGGAAAGAAGTATTAGTCGTTTGCATTCACCGCCGGCGGTTTAACAAAATAAAGTTATAAAGGTGCGCTGTTTAAAAAAGAGAAATTAAGCGCGGGAAGGGCGGTTACCCGGAATGCACCGCGGCGGGGTATAAAAGGCCCGGCCGGCGGGCCGACCGGCCATTTTGTTGCGGTCGGTGAAGGTGAGTGGAGGTCGCAGCCGGAGCGGGGCCTTGGGGTGGGTGGGTGGGGGCAATCCGCCGCCATCTGCCCCCCGGACAGCGTGGCCCGCCGCCTGTCTACCGTCCGATGGGTTTTAAATCCCCTCCTCTCTCTCCATGATGAGCTTTTTCACAGACCTGTACTGATTTGTCCGTGATTACGATCTTAACGATTCTGAGACGAGAGTTTTAAAAGTTGTTGGGGGGGGTAAAAGTTTTACTTTTTTTTGGGGGGGTGGTGGTGGTTGGAATGGTATTTAAAGTGGAATCTGGCCCCCTGTCCGGCGTTTAGAGGCAAACCAGGCCGGGTTGGGTGGCTTGACTTGCACCCGCTTAAGTTTTAATTTTGCAGAGGTGCAGAGTTGGCACTTTTTTAAAAAAAAAAGTGTCCCGAGACGCGTGACTAAAACTTTTCCCTGCTCTGACAAATTGCCTATAAACCTGGAAAATACTTGAAAATCGTTTTTCTTCCTTATGTGTACCTGGGTGTTTGTTTTTGTTTGGGGATAGGATATCATCCCTGCAGTACGAATTGACTTCTGGTTTGTTTTCAATTTTAGGTGCGGCCTGAGAGGGGCCGTTGTTGAAGCAGGTAAGACCTCCAGTACAGAGCCTGCTTTGTTCTTGCATTATCTTGTACTTGGATAATCGAATTAAAATTCCAGTGGGAGGTTATTGGGTTGAACCTTTAATATGGGTTAATATGACTCTCTGTCAGGCTATGGAGCAATGCCATTAAATAAGACCACAGCTCTTAATATACGCCTCAAATGTTAATTACATTTTGCTAAGAGGACATTTGGTCCTGATGAAGGGTCTGGGCCCAAAACGTCGACAGTGCTTCTCCTTACAGATGCTGCCTGGCCTGCTGTGTTCCACCAGCATTTTGTGTGTGTTGTTTGAGATGGGGGTGGGCAGACTCCTCCCGGTATTTAATAGGGGGGTTCTCATCGGTTCTGCCATGAGCTTATGCACCCCAGGGTGGGGAGTCCCTACTCCTGTTCGTTCATCTGCACGTCAAAGTGGTGATTAGATTTAGTGGGGTACAGGGCATGGAGAAGTTGGAACTTCATAAATCATTAACTATTGATGACAGGAGTTGGGGTGTTACATTGGAATGCTGTGGGTGCAGTGCTGGCCATCTGCAGGAAAGGTATACTGCGGAATTGTTTGGTTTCAACCTTTAGAGAAATTTGGACCGTTATGTGGAAGTGATGAGGAGGACTGCAGAAAAGGACCAGACCCCTCGGTTAAACGATAGAGGTCTGCGGCGTTTAAAAAAAAAGAAACCCCTGGACTATTCAGTGGTCTGGTGCAGACCAGATTCAAGATTGTTTCATGTTTTTTTCCCAGTACACAAGGTGCACGATTGGGGGGGAGGCAGGAACAGGGTACTGATTGGGGATGATCACATGGACATGCCTGTATGGTCTATTGAAATTGGTTTGATACAGCAGCTGTACAGTACACAAGGCAAATGATTGCTACTCTGGATTTGAGAAAGCACAAAAATGCACAACAGGACGAAGAACACGTTTATACAGACAGTAATTGCAAATAAATCAGATTTTTATATGTATTAGTACTTCAATGTGGTGACAGGATTCTCTATGAATAATTTGATTTATTTCACCCCCCCAGCCCCAGTCTCCTCCCTTTTCCCTGTATCGTTTCCTGCCTTGGTCAAGGATCCAAGTGCAGAAACAGACCCTTTGGCCCATCCAATCTGTGCTAAAACATTTAGACCGCCCGTTCACATTGACCACCTGGACCATAGCCCTCCATGCAATCAACAAACCTATCCGAACTTGAAATCGAGCCTGCATGCACCACTTGCACTGAAGCTCGTTCCACACTCCCACCTCCTGTGAAGAAATTTCTCCCCCCCCCCCCCCCTGTTCTCCTTAAACTTTACACCTCTCACCTTTAACCCATGACCTCTGGTTGTGGTCCCACGCAACCTGAGTGGAAAAGCCTGCTTGCATTTACCCATATTAGTTTATATATCTCCCAAACTTCCCCGTAATCTTCCATATACCAGGGAATAAATTCATAACCTAATCAATTATTCCTTATAACTCGGGTCCTCCAGAGCCGGCAGCATCCTTGTAAATTTCAACCTTACTTGCATCTTTCCTGTAGGTAGGTAACCCAACACTGCACACAGTACACCAAATTAGGCCTCACCAACGTCTTGCAGAATTTCAACATAACGTTCCTCAGTTTGTAATTATTAATGTGGGAATAGGGACTGTATTCAGCTGACCAGTGCTACAAAGATGACCAGCATGAATTCTCTCTTGCTGCAACACTTGCAGAAACCTTCTTACTGAGTAGCACTAAATGAGGAAAGTTAACAGGAGAAAAACAGTGCCTGCTCTTTACTTTTCCCCAATTGTGTTAAGCATTATTTTATTTATTTACAGGTCTTTGCTCCATTCCTGTTTTGTAGAGGTGAGTACTGTCTAGTAAATTCCAATACAGTGTCTTAATTTGAATAAATTATTCTCTGCCTTATGAATCTCTGTAATTGGGTCTGGTTGTTCTCCTCCCCCCACCCCCTGAGGACACAGAATCATGCTCCAAAGTACTGCAGAGATTGTTGGCAATACCTGCTGAATTTGGCTCACCCCTGCCCTTGTGAGGGGAAGGGACATGTGGGCCCCTTGGGTTCTGGCCTCTCGCCCCCGTGCTTTGCTGCACCGATCTCCCTGCTCGCTGTTCACATGATGATTAATCATAGACAAGCATAAGTCTGAATAGATTTGATTGATAACCGGTGCTGAGAACAGCAGTGGACTCTGGGTTTTGCGGTTTGATTGCTGGCCGCCTCGGGCTTTAACGCTTCCATTTCTCCCCTGTCAGGTTCTCTACCCAGACGTGGCCTCTATGCTCCAATTCTTACGAGGTAGGATATTGTCAAAGATGGGTGGGGTTAAATGTTATTTTGCGATACGACAGGGGTTGTATCTTTGCTAGAAATCCGTGTAGGAGTGGAGAGCATCCACTGTAAGACCACAGGTGTGGAAGACCAGAAGGGCTATTCTGTGTTGCAACTCCACATTGCACAATGGTGCCTGCAGCCCAGTGCATCCCTATGCAGAAAGACAACGTGAAGGATCCCACCCACCGTTCATGGACTGTTTGTCCCACTCCCATCAGGGAGGCGGCTGTAGCAACCACAACAGAACCACCAGACTCAGCAACACCTTCACCCACTCAACCCACAATCTCCACCCTGTGTGCAGACACTTCTATGCCTTGTGTCTCTTTACGGACATGCATTCAGTCACCGTATATAATTGTCAGTAACAAATGAAGATTTTAGACTAGCACTAATTACTTGAGTCAACCAAATCCCCCCCCCCCCCCCCCATTCTAACATAATACTGAGCGTCATAGGAAGTTGTTCCTACCTGTGGCCATCAAACTTTACAACTCCTCCCTCGGAGTGTCAGACACTCTGAGCCAATAGGCTGGTCCTGGACTTATTTCCACTGAGCATGATTAACTCATTATTAATTGTTTATGGTTTTATATCGCTATATTTCTTCACTATTCTTGGTTGGTGCGGCTGTAACGAAACCCAATTTCCCTCGGGATAAAGTGTCCGTAATAACTGCAACCACTCGAATACACACACTGAGCAATTAGGTGTAGTTATGTAAAGACACAAACAAGCACTTCAAATTACAGTATGTACCGGTGCTCAGTACTGAAGTGCTCTTTATTGCTTCAGATGATCCCCGAATAGTCTAGTTTGTATGACTGCCAGTGCTGAAGAAATCACGATGTTTGTTGCGGAGCTACTAATTGACCTTCAAACGCTCTTGTACGCTCATTCACTTGTCACTAAGTGTCTTGTCTTTTGTAGGGTGCCTTGCCTGCAAGAGCTCGTGATGAAGCTGGAAATACCAGTGAGTAAACACCTCATTTACTGCCTGTCTTCAGAATCGTAGAATAACTTTTGTGGGGGGGGGCACGGTAAAATTGTTTTGAGATTTTTAGTGAATGTACAATGTCCATTTG
The DNA here is from genome assembly GCF_048418815.1 of Hemitrygon akajei. NCBI lineage: Eukaryota > Metazoa > Chordata > Chondrichthyes > Myliobatiformes > Dasyatidae > Hemitrygon > Hemitrygon akajei. Next base: position 18,992,474 of record NC_133151.1, read on the forward strand.
GCACCTTGCTCTTCACTATTCTCAAAAGCAATCCGCGCCATTTGGTTCAAGGGAGTACCTTGAGCTGAGGGAGTGGGTCAGAATAAACTGGTTGTTTTATTGCTGAATCAGAGCCATCGGTGTAACTGCCGCCACGATGAGGCCACTCTCAGGTCGAAGGAACAACACCTCACATTCCGTCTGGCTTGCCTCCAATTTGATGGGCATGAGCGTCACTTCTTTCCCTCCACCTTCCCTCCCTCTGCTCTTCCGGTACCTCACGTTGCCCTCTTACCTTTTCTCATATGCCTACCGCCTCCCCCTCTTGGTGCCGTTCTCCTTTCCCTTTCTCAGCTCCACTCCCACATTCCTTTTTCAGCCCCTTCACCTTTTCCACCCAACACCTTCGCTCCCCCCTCCCCACCTTGCTTTCCCTGTCACCTGACTTGCGCTTCTCTCCTCTCCTACCTCAGTCTGGCTTCTCCCCCATCCCACTGAAGGGCCTCGTTCTGAAAGGTCAGCTGCCCCAACCTTCCAGCGTTTTGTGTGTCTGATACGACTACTCCAGCTGACCAGCACTTGTTCCCTTTCAATATGATCATGCCTGAACCATGCTCCTCATGCCCTTAATTACTTGATCCTGCTTCCAAACTCTCCCCATTGTAAACCCAATTTTCTAACCTCCGGCATTCTCACTCTGAATTGGAGAGATTACTAATTAGAAGGAATTTCTACATGGCTCGGTTGGGCCTCCCTTGTCCTCAACTTGCCTGGCAGAAAGCCATCCCAATGAACAAAATGCTGGAGGAACTCACAGCCCCTTCATCGTGTTCTGGCCAAAAAATCTTCAACTCTATTCCCCTCGGCCACCTGACCTGAGTTCCTCCAGGATTTTGTGTGCGGCTCTGGATCTCCAGCATTAGCACAATCTCTAGAGTTAGGGGTTCTTTCCTTCCCAAGAATTTCTTCCTGCTATTTTGGTGGCCAAATTTGGAGATCTATTATTCCCACCGCTGCCTGTAAAGAGTTTGCGCGTTCTCCATGTTTCCTCCAGGCGCTCCAGTCTCCGACCGTCCAAAGACATGCCAGCCAGCATGGGTTAATTGTATCGGGCTTGGGTTAAATTGGGTGCGTGCTGGGCTCATTGCGTGCACAATAAATAATCTGCACCTAAAGGTGGGGTTTGGGAAATAATTGTTAACTTGCCCACCCTGCCTCTTGTGGTTTGAAAGGATGACAATTAATCAGCAGACGACAGCTCTGTCGGGTGAAGCTGTTTGTTACCAAAGCCCTGATCAAACCAGCTGCCCCGGATCCGCGCCTAGGTTGGTGACGCTACCTTTCCAGAACTCAATGTAATATCTCCTCTTTTCAGATCCTATTTGATATGCAGGACAGTTGCCTTGACGGTGAGTAGACCTGCTCCCCGACCACCACAAACGATAGGCCCCTTCATTCTCCGTTGGCTTGCTCGAGGGACTAGCCTCAGTATCGTAGGTAGTGCCTCAAGAAGAAAGGCCCCTCCCCCACCTCCTCCGGGAGCCTGAAATCTCACTCAAATGTTTTGGGTACGCCTGATCTATTAGATTTATCTATGAACAGTGCCTCTAATTTGCACTTACAGTAATTTTTATTGTACTGTACTGCCACAAAACACATTTCACAACATGTCGGTGATAATATTTTGGGTTCTGGCATGTTTGCACAACTGAGTTTGATCTGAGTTGTGTGGTACTTTGGAAAGAAACTGCTCTCGGTGTGATGCTGTTGCCCCATTCCCAACCACTCCGGTGGTTCTTCTCCCTCTTAATTTTGGATAGGCCATGGCCGAACACATTAAATTCTCAAGTCCATGTCAAAAAAGACTTAATCCATGGGTGCAACCTGTTTCACTTAACTGCTGGCTGGTTTGGACAGCAGAGATGATAATTAACCAAGTCTTTTGTGTTCTTTTTAGGTAATGAAACTGATGCATTCCTGATGTGAGAGATTGGGTAAGTATCTTTTAAAACTTGGGGGCTGCATTATTTGTTGGAAGCATATTACTTTTATTTCTCCTTCCTGATTTCAATGCTCTCAACTTCGAGGAGCAATATACCCCAGGGCACTAAGGATAAGGAAATTTGGAAAATTAATCCTTAAATGAAGGTTAGCTTCACAGTCAAGTCCAATGATTTGTACTCATGGGTGTCGCCACGTTTCTGGCGCCGGTACAGCGTGCTCACAAATCGGTGACCCTAACCCGTATGTCTTTGGAATACGGGAGGGGATGGGAGCACCAGTGGAAAGTACAACCTCGTTGCCAACTAAAACCCTCAGAGATCGCCAGTGCTGTAAAGTGAATGCCTACTGCGCCACTTCACTTCTGTATGTCTTTCAGTGTGACAAAATACTGGGTAGGTTGGACCTGAATTGAGGGGTTGCTTCATCATTGTTCAATCGCCCTTAGTAACGTCTCTGCTCTAGATAGTTGAGCTGCCCTTAATGTGCGGTTGGGATGGTTGGTATGATCTCTCTGCGGGTTCTTGCGGCTGGTATTGACGGGTCTGGTCTCCATAGTGACACCACTCCTTTCCAAAATGCTGGAGTCTTGGTGATGATCAACCTTAGCTCACTTTGACCCAGTGTGAAAAGATTGAACACCCTGAACGACTCTCGGCTTTGCTGCGGGCTTTCACAACCCCCAGTAGATCAAGTTGATGATCGTCTCTTTTCCCCCTTTTTATTTGAGAGGATGCCCGGGAGTCTAGAAGCTGCAGCGGACTTCCCATGGACATGGTGAGTGGGACATTAATCTCCATCTTTGCCTCTGCCGTAGACCGAGTGTGGGAGTGGAGTTGAGCTCATTGTGGAAACCTACATGGGGTAGTGAGGGGCAATGGTTAACGTGCTCGAGTATAGCTGCTTTGCATTGTATGTAGATCACCTTTTATAAGAACGTTAAACACTGCAGCAGTGTGGGCCCTATAGTCCAGTGTTTTGCTGACCTTTTTGGTATTCAGTCTAACCCTTGCTTGGTACATAACCTTCAATTTTTCTACCATACCAAATGCTTCTCCAGTCACCCTGGCAATGTTACATGAACACACCATTCTCTGGAAAACTAAAGTTCCACTACTATCCTTCATCCACTGAACAAATTATTCCCACTCATATTGGCCTGGGGATAAGTGTCTGTCTTACCCAATTTATCCTCATAAGACAAGTTGTCTGTTCATGTAAATCTACACCCTCTAAAATTAGTCTAAAGCTTCCTCCTCGTAATGAGGCGACCAGAACTGGACACATACTCCCGAATGTGGTCTAACCAGAGTTCTATAGAGTTGCTCTTGAACCAAGTGCGCTAACACACCCCATGCCACCTTCACCACCCTGCCAACTCTAATCTCCACTTAGCTTCCCAGGTTTGAATGTAATACTCTCTAGAAGCTGTACAGCAGGGGCCTCTGGTTAATGGCATAAAAAGGGTTGGGAGCCCCTGGGATATTTCAGAGTTAGAGTGGAATTACATCTGGGATTGTTCAGTGTCTATAGATAGATGCTGTAGCCAGGGGAAGTGAGATGCTAAAGGTGGTAAATAGTTATCTATCCCGGCTGCTCTAACGTGATGATTTCTACTAATGGGATCTCGTTCGGCTGAATATCCTGATGTTCAATAAAAATCTGATGCAGCACAAACTGAGTGCTTCTCCAGGGGAGTTTAAAGCTGCCTGCTGACTGCTTGCTGTCTATTGACAGGTGTGACTGATGCTGGCATCTTCCGGGTCGATCAGGTAGGTGCAGTACCTGTTGTTGACTGATTATGTGGGAGGTCGGGTAGCGGCTGCTGTTTAGTGTTCGCCAGCCATTTGCTTCAGTTATTTCTTCCACGTTTAACCTTGCTACCAGTCCCAATGGCTGTCAGAATAAAGACTTACGTCTGAAATGCTGACGAGTTTATATTTTCATGTTTTTTTTTAAACCACAAAAGAACATTTCATGGAAATTTGTAGATAAACGATGAGCAAAGAGCAGACGGCCATTGGAATCACTGAACAATTGCATATACACACTGCGACCACTAGGGGGCACTGAACAACTGCATATACACACTGTGACCACTAGGGGGCACTGAACAACTGTATATACAGATTTCAATACCAAAAACTAACTAAAAAAATTGTGTATAGAGAATCATATAAAACTAAAGTGAGCTTTTAAGCTAGTCAGAAAGTAACAATTAAAACAATTCAACATACTGAAGGAAAGATCTATATACCCTATGATGTTTTGAAACTATATATCTTAGTGCTTAAACACTTAAGGAAATCTGGGTGAAAATAAATGATAGCTTTGGTGTATAAACCTTACATAATCCTATAATCATAAAACAATTACAGCATGGAAACAGGCCATCTCGGCCCTTCTAATCTGTGCCGAACGTTTACTCTCACCTAGTCACACCGACCTGCACTCAGCCCATAACCCTCCATTCCTTTCCTGTCCATATACCTATCCAATTTTTTTTTAAAAATGACAATATTGAACCTGCCTCTACCACTCGTTCCACACAGCTACCACTCTCTGAGTAAAGAAGTTCCCCCTCGTGTTACCCCTAAACTTTTGCCCCTTAACTCTCAACTCGTCCCCTTGTTTGAATCTCCCCTACTCTCAATGGAAAAAGCCTATCCACGTCAACTCTCTCTATCCCCCTCATAATTTTAAATACCTCAATCAAATCCCTCCTCAACCTTCTACACTCCAAAGAATAAAGACCTAACTTGTTCAACCTTTCTCTGTAACTTAGGTGCTGAAACCTGGGTAACATTCTAGTAAATCTCCTCTGTACTCTCTGTATTATGTTGACATGTTTCCTATAATTCAGTATACCTTGATCAAATCTGTGTAATGCTAGGTGTCTTATTTAGGTAATGTTTAATTCAGAGAAACAGGCCCCAAAGAGCCTTTGAGGTGGTGTTCGGTCATCTTAGTGGCTGGTTTCAGTCTTTGTTTCAGTGTGTTGAACTGTGCCAGTTCACCATAGGTGTCGCTTTGCTTTCAAGATACTTTGTTGCTGGGTAAAGCAATGGCTGGTCTTGTTTGCCTCCAACTTGCTTGGAAATACTGCAGCGTCAACTGACTGTGTTCTTGCAGGGAGAGGTGGACGGCCAATGAGAGGATCTGCAAAGCTGAGCTGGTGGCAACACAGCCCCTGTGCCAGGTAGGCTGTGTGTTTATTATACATTGGCGTGGTGAAAACACAGAAAACCAGTGACACGCTGTTTTATGAGGGAAGGGAGGGAGAAGCAAAGCTGGCAGAGTGCCTTTAAACCCAACGATAAACATCACATTCAAGTTTACAGTTGGTCAGTCAGGTAACCCCATTCAAATAAAGGTTGTTAACCGAAATATCAAAATCCCAAATATTTTTTTAAGCACCGACCTGACATCACAAATGGGAAATTACACAAGGTTCTCTGGCGATGGAGTTGAAAGACACTGGCATAAAGTGGAAAAACTGATATCTCAATCGTCTATTGGAAGAATGGGTAGAGAAAACAGTTTACTTAGTGCCAAGCAGTTTGTGTAAACCACTGGAGGCACTAAAAATCACAGCAGTTGTTTGTGTAGAAGTATTTGTATAAGACATGAGCAAATAATTGTTGAGCTGCAGAAGTGAGAAAGTTGACATTGAATGGTTGGATGCAACAGCATTATAAAATGGCATTCCATGAAATCAGTGAGGTGTGAAGTCTGCAAGGCTTCAGACTCAGCATGTGTTTGGGGAGGGGTGTGGCATACTGGAACACCTGGAGGGGAGCCACATTGTCACGGGGAGATTACATAAGGAAGACGTAATCAAGTGCAGAGCAGCGTAGCAAACACCGGAGGTTCCGAGGGTCTCGGCACAAAGTTGTGCCCACAAGGTTCCTCTAACCCCTTAGTACCAAGGGCCCCTAATGCCGGTCAGAGTTTCTGCTGAGCAGGAGTTGAGGAATAGTGAGGGCCTGTGACTGGCTCAGTCCGGATGATGAAACGCTGTCTCCGATGTGCTGCGTGGAGCCAGAGCCTGCAAAGGCGAACCCACTGGTGACTGCAGTATTGGCAAGAGGAGAAAGAGTTTGTGTCGAACTGTCTGATGGGACTGAGGCAGGCGAGGTAGCGTGGGCGCTCCCAGTTGCTCCAGTGTGGTGACCTGCTTTTGATTTCTCATTCTCCACAGGGACTTCTGCGCTGGGACGGCAAACTGGAGTAGGTGAGTTGGTTCTAAAGATGACCTTTAAACATCAAATGTGTCGTGGCCTCAAGTGTCCCCACGCTTCCAGAACACAAAGTGCCCACAACTCGCTGGCCCCGAACTGGAGCACCCCAAGGTCTGTGGTGGGAGTTCAGCCTGGATCTTGAACATTAGCCTGTGTCAAAGACGGCCTTTTTATCTGTAGCTTCCTCACAGACAGTGGCAGGAATTGGACCCTGGTTACTTTAAGCTGTCTGCTGTGCTCTGTGCCTCACCCCCATGCACATACGTCCTATTTCCTTTAACTTTCACTGTCTGTCTCTGACCGTGGGTGTGGCATGACAACTGCCTACGGAGCAGAGCGTGGGGAGCTGGCTCCCCTCTCGGAATTCAAACTGCAGACTCCGATACCAGTGGCGTCGCAGGAGTTGACGGTCACCACTGCAGTCAACCTGGGACCCCAGCCAGCGCCATTCCTGGCGGCGTTTACTCCCGGTGTCTTCCCAGTGAGGGTGGAGATGAGCTGTGACTGGTTTTAAGGTGCCAGTAACCTGCAACCTGCCTTTCCCCCTTCAGTCAGTAGAAACGGTTCTGTCAGGCTTAGTACACGAAGGACAGGAGCTATCAGGTGATTTGAGGCACATGCTGTAGGCAACATTTAACAGGCAGTGGGAGCTTCTCCACCTTCCCACCCTTGGTTAAAACAACCTTGAATGTTTATAATTTGGTGATGAGAACTGGAAAAGCTGGCATTAAGTATCAGCACCTCTGGTCAAATGGCTTCAAGTCAAAGTCACCTCAGTGAAATCGTTTATGTGGAATCTGCCCAACCCTGCTGTGAGCTCTTAGTGCTGTAGTTTTTCTACTTACTACCCCTTCGGGAGGCCTTCACACTGACGTTCTGTAGTGTGGAATTAAAGAGGTGAACGAGGTGTCTGCATGTGATGACGTACATACCGCCCCAGTCTGATTACTGATGGATTGGTATTGCTGATGCACTCCCTTCACCCACTGCTTCCAGAGCCAGGTTCCATCCGGCTTCCTTCCCGTTCACGCATTGCAAACTACTGAGCTAGCCGATTAAACTTGTGTCGTCCAACGTCAAACATTACAAGCCCTTCACCTCAGACGTCGTGCAGTTGGGTAAAGGGCATTAGGGTTAGCGTTCACCTTGGCATTTTACGTTACTGAGGTGAGGTGCGGCCCTTGCCACCCGATTACCACGTGGTCAATTAACCTAGTATGGTTGAAAGCTTGAGATTTATCTGTTACCAAGACACAGGAGAAAGTTCAGGCTCTTTCTCATTGCCTCTCGCTTCTCTCTGGGTTGTAGGATCCTTGGCCACGAGTGACTTGGTGCTGAGTGATGGGGCTCGGAGTTCCTACCTGAGAAACGGTGCTGAGGCAGGTGAGTGACGCCATTTCTAATGTACCCAATGTTTGTGGCACTAAAGTAACATTAATCAGGCGCGGCCGCATTTCCCGCTGTCTCGAGCAAACTGCGGCCCAGATCCTGAAAGTTGAGCGCTTACGGTGCCCAGCGGCGAGCAGCCCAAGTTGGTGACGTACTGAAGGTATTACCGCTGGTGGGGAGCAGAGGCTGTTGGCGCCAAGGGGGTGGGCGGGGGGGAGATAGCAGTCGATTTGCAGTACGGATTTTATTTTGACTTGTCCTCAATGGTGTACCCACCACTCTGGTAAACGCAAGATCCTACAAATGTAACAATAAAATGCTGGATAGACCCCAGGCAGCATCCACAGAGAGGAATAGTGAACGTCCCAGGGGTCACGATGAGGGGTTTTGTTTCGGAACATCGACTGGTTATTTCCTTGTGAAGGTGCTGCCTGACCTGCTGAGTCCCTGCAGCAGTTCTGAGTGATTCTTTGGGTCACTTGCCAGCCTGCTGTCACTGGGGCAGGTTCTGGGTGCCAAGTTGCTGAGTTAGTGGGGCAGGTTCTGGGTGCCAAGTTGCTGAGTCACCGGGGTTAGTGCCAAGTGGCCGACAGCCTGGTGAGTGGCCATTCCTGCCTGACAGGACGTGCCGTCCTGCGCCTGACGCGTTGCCGTGCGGTGGTCCCGAGGATGAAAGACCACGTCCGATGTGCTGAAAGGTGCCAGAACCTGCAAAGGGTGAACCCTCTGGCTCCTTCAGCATGACAGGAGGAGAGGGAGTTCGTGTAGAACCGTCTGATGGGACTGCGGTGGGCGGCGGCTTGTCCCGGTCGGTGGTGGCCCTCTTCGGCCGTAGTAACGTGTTCTTGTACCTTGCAGGGTTATCCAGGCCGGAACGACAGTGGGTGACTTTCAGGTGAGCTGGTTCTCCCTAATCCACTGTATAGTGTGTGAGTGTTAAACTGATAGCCCACCCTCCCCCCAGTATGGCTGCCTCCTTGGGTCGTTGGCGTTTGGACTGGTGAAAGGCCTGATGGGAAATGATGAGCCTACCGCCCCAGACTGATTTAGTGCTGATTGGTATATCTGATTCTCAACCTTCACCTCCACTGCAAAAGAAAACGCCCGATACGATGTGCTAGATACACAGTGATACGGGTCCTTTTGTCCTCAGTGTTGAGCTGTCCTCATTCAATGCCAGCGCCACTCTGACCCTTGTCTGGACTCAGCATTTTCAGTCCATGTTTCCTTTCGGTCATCAGGAAAGAGGGACACTTGCTGCTTCACAATTGTTAGTTGTTAAGTTAGGAAAATGAAATTGGAAATGGACAGTAACGGAAGGAGAGGCAAGAACCAGAATGGAAAAAGCTTAGAGATAATTGATGGTTCCAGTACGGAGCAATTGCTATACCATGTAGATAATTCGCGGGTCTCAGCCGATGAGAAAGCCCCGTTCGAATAATGCAGCACAAAGACAAACTAACTGCTTCCCAGACTCTCATGCTGTGACCACTGAGGCTTCGGACTGTGGGGGTAAACCAGAGCACCTGATTGTATCACATACAGACTTCCTCACAGTGAGCTCCAGTGTCCCAAGCCAGTTCTCACCCCGAACACTGTAGTGCCAGAAAGCACCTTAAAAGCATTCAGCTGAACAGTGGAATTAGTGTTTTTAGTTCAAACTGTTCACACCTCTCCTGACTTAACTATTTCGTGCTTCTAATGTTAGTGTCCCAGGCAAGCAGCCCTTTTGAACGGAGGTTTGCTTCTGAACAAATGCCTGTGCCTTTGACCATTTTGCATTTGCTAAATGATTAAATAGTACTTTCTTTCTCCAACAGGCACAAATTTCAATTTTCCATCCTTGCTGGACTCCTGCTTCAAAATACTGTACCCTGTTTCTGCAGGTGGTTCCTGCAGTGAAGTGTATTTGGCTTCTGTGAAGGTGTCGTTTAAACTGAAATAAACTTGACTTTGTTTTCAAAACATTGGGCCCTGTATTGTCTTCATTGAAACTGAGTAACTGGGCAGTGGATTTTGGTCATGGCCTGAGCTGCTGATCTGAAGGGGGGTGGGGGGGAGAGGAGACTGAACTTCCAGCGACACGCTTGGGTTTAGTGCAAACACAGCCTTCAGCCCATGATAAAATGCTCCCCTTTTGACCTTCAGGATCAACCTAACACTTCTGTTTTGGCCCCATTTCGTTTAATTGGTGTATCTGACAGTTTTGTGTGCCAAGTCACAGGGAGGTGTCAAAAGTGCCAGGGAAAGTGGAGCGGAACAGGCCCGGAGGCGAGGGAGTCGCCTCTTGTGCCCGCGCCAGGAATCCAGCAGTGCAAAACTCAGGATTACTTAGTGCATTGTGCAATAATATGTTATTCCTGTTGAACATCGTACCTGAACCACAGCTTGTTGACAGGGAAGATAACAGCACTCGTTTGTGGGTGGGGAGAATGGGAGATTATTTTCCCATTGCAGTACAGTACATGCCCATGGGCTCTCAATCTAACCTCTCCCTCTTGACAAAACCCTCCCACTTTCCTATGCATGTGGTAAGGGTTTCAGCTTGAAATATGGGCTACTCTACTATGGATGCCTGGCCTGCGTTCCTCCTGCATTGCATATGTGCGGTCTGATACTGGTATGAATTGTTCCTTATTGGCAGCCTACTTAACCATACTCAACATGAGGAAATCTGCAGATGCTGGAAATTCAAGCAACACACAAAATGCTGGTGGAACACAGCAGGCCAGGAAGCACTGTCGACGATTCAGGCGGAGACCCTTCATCAGGACTTACCATACTGACTTGATTCTGAGGGATTCGAGAGGTGTGCTTGGGGAAAAGGGAATTTGGGCGCCAATGGTCAGTTCGGCCTCTGAAGGGCCTGAGCTGTGTGGCTAATTGGGGAAAGGTTTGGTGTGTGGACTTGGATCATAACTCCTTTGCTAGCCAGTTGCAGACTGACTGTCAGCTACGGTGGGCAGGAGGCATGAGGGCTAGTTCGAAGGAGACGTTATCAGTGAGTTTGGAGCTCATGGTCCTGGGGTCAATAGTGGTGATTGAAACCTGAAGAAGCAGAAAATGAGGCCAGATGGTGGAGCCTCAAGCTGTGTATCTACTGGGAAAGTCGGGACCAATGTTTGCAAGTCCTTTGGAGACTGGAGGTGTCTTGAAAATGGTTTGCATGCTAATGTGGGTCTAGATTGATTTAGGAAGAATGCCTTTCCAGCCTTGAAACCACAACCCCAATTAACTCTAACCTAATAACAGGACAATTTACAATGAGCAGTTAAACTCCCCGACAGGTCTTTGAACTGCGGGAGGAAACACGTATTCCACTGAGAAGATGAGCGTTCGTTATCAAAAGTACGTATATGGAACACAACCTCGAGACTAGGCTTGCCAGCACCCACAAAACAAGATGCACCCTAGAACCCTACAAAGGAGAAATCCCACACAAGACCATGGGGGGGGGGGGAACTGCCAAAAGAAAAATAATGGCAAAATGGGGCTGGAATTCAACAACCGTCTGGGTAGTCTCCAGCCCCTTGGTATGAACGTCGAATTCTCCAACTTCCAGTAATTCCCTCCCTTCCCCCATCCCACTTCCACTCTAGTTTGGCAGCAGCTCATCAGACGCAAGAGATTCTGCAGATGCTGTAAATTGCACCACATGTCATATCCGGCAGGATCCCTACACTCGGTCTGTGGCCTGCTCTGCTTCCCCCAGCGAGGCTAACACTTCATATTCCATCTGATGGAATGAACAATGATTTCTCTTCTCCCAACCTGCCCCATCTCTCTCTGTTTCCATGCCCCTCCTCCTTCCCTTTCCCCTCTCCTATCAGCTTCCTCCTCCTTCAGCCCTTTACCTCTTCCACCTATCACCTCGCAGCTTCTTACTTCACCCCCCCCCCCCAGCCTATCCCCTTCCACCCTTCTCGATGGAGGGCCTCGGCCTGAGACTCTCGGTTTATCCCCCTCCAGAGATGCTACCCGTCAAATCAGGAGCTTAATTCTATTTTCCTGAAACCTCTGCGTATAGACCTAAATGTTTACTTTTCACAGGCCAGGGGCGGATTATCAAATATCCTGTTAATAGTGTTAGAATCCTGTGTTGGATTAGAAAAGTGGGATCTCTGTAGTTTTAATGTCAGCTTCTATGTTGTGTAACTACACGTGAGTACAGGGTGTCAAGGGAGGGCTAAACACCGACAGTGGTCACACCACCTCGACAGGTGGGCTAAACCGGGTGAGGGTAGTTGGCGGCCTCGTACCCCGGTGAGATGGGGACATGCCTGCCCTAGCATGGGTGGGGGGGGCGGTCGGCTCTGGAGGAATCTACACTGACCAACAGGAAAAAAACTCTTTAGTGCCGGAGTGAAAACAGACCCCTACAAAGTGATTTGAATTAATTACAAATATAAATCACAACATCGAGGTCTGACACACTACAAAATAAGAACAGATACATAATACAGATGAAATCCTGCCCGACGACAGCAGACTTAGTGGCAACGAAACGTGTTTATCCGGTTTCGTAATTCCAGTGTTCCACATAGTTCGTAACCAAAACAATACTGGCGAGCCCGAGGAAATTTCTAGTCTTACAGAACAAATATTGACAGCTTGAAATTCAGAGAGCTAGACACACAAGTTGAGACTGATAGAATCTGCTTTTCCCCTTGGCAGCAGTTTGCAAGTTTGGTGTATGGTTTGGCGGCGTGATGTTTTAACCGGGACTACTGTGTTCCCTTTGATTTGTCCCACGGCAGATTAGTTCTCACTGGAAATGCAGACCAGTCCCCAGATTTACAGTGACGGACCAGTATCCCAGTGTTATACAGTGTCAGATCCGTTCCCACCGGTCCCGTACCCCAATTCTCAATTGGATTGAGGTCTGGACTCAGAATTGGCCACTCCAGGACCTTAACTTTGTTGGTGTTTAGCCATTCCTGTGTAACTTTGGCTTTACGCTTGGGGGGGTCATTGTCTTGCTGGAAAATAAATCTCCCAAGTCCCAGTTCTCTTGCGGACTGCATCAGGTTTTCTTCCCGGATCTCCCTGAATTTTGCTGCATTCATTTCACCCTCTACCTTCACAAGCCTTCCAGGGCCTGCTGCAGTGAAGCATCCCCACAGCGTGATGCACCCACCACCGTGCTTCACGGTAGGGACGGTGTGATTTTGATGATGTGTGGAGTTCGGCTTACACCAAACTTAGCATTTAGTCTGACAGCCAAAAAGCTCAACTATGGTTTCTTCAGACAGTAGAACCTTTCCGTTGACTTCAGAGTCTCCCACATGCCTTCTGTCAAACTCTAGCTGAGATCTCATGTGACTTTTTTCCAGCAGTGGCTTTCTCTTTGCCACTCTCCCATGAAGCTGTGACTGGTGAAGCACCCCCAGTCTCTCCCATCTCAGCCACCGAAGCTTGTAACTCCTCCTGAGTTGTCATCGGTCTCTCGGTGGCCTCCCTCACTAGTCCCCTTCTCGCACGGTCACTCAGTTTTTGAGGGCAGCCTGCTCTAGGCAGATTTACAGCTGAGCCATAATCTTTCCATTTCTCAATGATTGACTTAACTGTACTCCAAGGGATATTCAGTGACTTGGAAATGTTCTTGTATCCATCTCCTGTCTCGTGCTTTTCAATAACCTTTTCACTGAGTTGCTTGGAGTGTTCTTTTGTCTTCACGGTGTAGTTTTTGCCAGGATACTGACTCACCAGCAGTTGGACCTTCTAGACAAAGGTGTATTTTCACTACAATCAATTGAAACACGTCGACTGCACACAGGTCTCCAAAAACAGATCTCCATTTAACTAATTATGTGAATTCTAAAACCAATTGGTTACACCAGTGACGATTTGGTGTGTCATATTGGGGGGGGGGGGTGGATACTTATGCAATCAATTATTTGTGTTTTATATCTGAAATTAATTTAGATCACTTTGTTGAGATCTGCTTTCACTTTGACACGAAAGAGTAATTTCTGCTGATCGGTGCTAAGCCAAATTAAATCTGTTGCAATTCAACATTGTAAAACAATATAACATGAAAACTTTCAATAGGGATGAATACTTTTTATAGGCACTGTATACATGTAACTGTTTGGTATGTTTCCTGGCATTATTTGAATAGTGGCTATCCGATTGGTTGACTCTTACCTACAAATTGGCCTGCCATCTTCAGTCTTTGCTGCTTCTTGCCTTACCATTCCTCTGCTTCTCTCCGTTTCCAATTCTCTTTCTTCTATTAGTGTTTAATGAAAACTGTCCTAACGCAAGCTTTATGTTTCTTGACTTCCGAAGCAATCTTGAATTAAAAACACTGGAATCCATCCCACGTCACGTGCTAGCTCTGATGAAGGGTCCAGATCTGGCTTGTTGGCGTTTTTGTTATGGTTGCTACTCAACCTGAGACATTAGAACTTTGTCGGACTTCCGACATCTGCAGTTCGTTTCAATCCCATCTTAATCACATGGCTGATCCCCGTGATTGAGGACGGATTCAGTGCAGGTGCAGTAGTGTGGCGGTTAGTGTAACGATCTACAGTACGAGTGACCCGGGTTCAATTTCCGCCACTGCCCGGAAGGAGTTTTTGTATGTTGTCCCTGTGACCGCGTGGGTTTCCTCTGGGTGCTCTGGTTTCCTCAGGTTGTGTTGGTCGTTGAATCAATCGGCACATTGCATGTCACTGGTGACAAATTGTTTGAGCCCCGACACCATCTCATATCTCCTCTAGATAGTTACAAACTCGCCATATACAAGTTCACTGACGACACCTCTGTTGTGGGCCGAATCAAAAAGTGGGGGGGGGGCGGGGGTGGAATGATTTATCAGCAAACAGGAGGAAGATTGGAAATCTGGCTGAGAGATGTCATAACAACCATCTTCTCACTCAATGTCAGCAAGACCAAGGAGCTGACTGTGGACTTCAGGAGAGGGAAACCAGAGGTTCACGAGCCAGTCCTCATCGGAGGATCAGAGGTGGAGAGGGTCAGTGACTTTAAACTCCTGGGTGTCACGATCTCAGAGGACCTGTCCTGGACCCAGCAGCACCTCTATTTTCTCAGGAGTTTGCAGAGATTCGGCATATCATCAAAAAGTCTGAGAAACCCCTATAGATGTGTAGTGGAGAATATATTGACTGGTTGCATCATGGCCTGGTAGGGCTTTGAACAGAAAATCCTACACAAAATAGTGTATTCTGCCCAGTATATCATGGGTAAAGCCCTCCCAACCATTGAGTACATCTACATGAAACGCTGTCGCAGGAAAGCAGCGTCCATCGTCAGGGACCCCCACCACCCAGGCCATGCTCTCTTCTCACTGCTGCCATCAGGTAGAAGGTACAGGAGCCTCAGGACTCGCACCACCAGGTTCAAGAAAAGTTACTACCCCTCTGAAAATAAAATTTACTTTGAATTTTGATCACATGAGAGAACATACCAGCCAGCTCATAGCAAAAGGCCACAGTATTCTTGGGAGAGAGCTCAAATTTACTTGTAAACAAACCTCGCCCCCAGGTTAATCCATAAATTAATTTATTGCATCGATGTCTGACACAATACAAAATAAGAACAGATACATAATACAGATGAAATCCTGCCCGACAACAGCAGATTTAGTGTCAACGAAACGTGTTTATCCGGTTTCATAATTCCAGTGTTCCATAGTTCGTAACCAAAACAATACTGGCAAGCCCGAGGAAATTTCTAGTCTTACAGAACAAATATTGACAGCTTGAAATTCAGAGAGCTAGACACACAAGTTGAGACTGATAGAATCTGCTTTTCCCCTTGGCAGCAGTTTGCAAGTTTGGCGTATGGTTAGGTGGCGTGGTTTTAACCGGGACTACTGTGTTCCCTTTGATTTGTCCCACGGCAGATTAGTTCTCACTGTAAATGCAGACCAGTCCCCAGATTTACAGTGACGGACCAGTATCCCAGTGTTATACAGTGTCAGACCCGTTCCCACCGGTCCCGTACCCCGGTGTTATACAGTGACAGACCCATCCCCACCGGTACCGTACCCCGGTGTTACACAGTGATAGACCCATCCCCACCGGTACTGTACCCCGGTGTTACACCGTGACAGACCCATCCCCACCGGTACCGTACCCCGGTGTTATACAGTGACAGACCCATCCCCACCGGTACCGTACCCCGGTGTTACACAGTGATAGACGCGCCCACCAGTACCGTACTCCAGTGTTATACAGTGACAGACCCGTCCCCACCGGTACCGTACCCCGGTGTTACACAGTGACAGACCCGTCCCCACCGGTACCGTACCCCGGTGTTACACAGTGACAGACCCGTCCCCACCGGTACCGTACCCCGGTGTTACACAGTGATAGACCCGTACCCCGGTGTTACACAGCGACAGACCCGTCACAGGGACAGGAGTTTCGGTCCCCTGCTGATACAAGTTTAACGCCCCCGAAAAGCCTCAAGGTCTCTTTCCCCCACGGGAGGCCACTCCCGACTCTGCCAGTCGATACCCATCCTACGCGCCGAGTCTCGAGAGTCTCTCAGCCGCTGAGGAAGTGCGCGGTGGGCGGGGGGGTCGATCAGCACCGGCGTGGCGACTCGGGGTACTTCTGCTTCAGCTCCTGCTTGAACTGGCGGAAGAGGACACGGTTGTGGCGGTTCTCGTTGTCCTTCTGAGGGTGGAACTCGCCGGCGACCTTGAACCCTTTGTGGATGAGGAAGGCGTTGTCGAGGACCGCGAAGGAGTACCCGGCCACGTGGAGCTCACAGGCCTGCGCAGGAGAATAACGGTTTAGAAATGAACAAAACTCACAGTAAATTATCAACGTACTTTATGAGGTAGACCTGCTCGTTAAGGCAAATATCTAATCAGCGACTCAGTGCGTAAAAGCGTGCCGACATGGCCAAGAGGCTCAGGATCGAACACTGGAATGGGGAAGAAATGCATTTCCTTGTTAGAATGAGGGGGTGACCTAACTGAACCTATCGAATGGTGAAAGGCCTCGGTAGAGAGGATGTGGAGAGGATGTTTCCTATAGTGGGGGAGTCTAGGACCAGAGGACACAGATAGGGTGGATGTGGAGAGGATGTTTCCTGTAGTGGGGGAGTCTAGGACCAGAGGACACAGATAGCGTGGATTTGGAGAGGATTTTTCCTATAGTGGGGAGTCTAGGACCAGAGGACACAGATAGAGTGGATGTGGAGAGGATGTTTCCTATAGTGGGGGAGTCTAGGACCAGAGGACACAGATAGACTGGATGTGGAGAGGATGTTTCCTATAGTGGGGGAGCCTGGGACCAGAGGACACAGATAGAGTGGATGTGGAGAGGATGTTTCCTATAGTGGGGGAGTCTGGGACCAGAGGACACAGATAGAGTGGATGTGGAGAGGATGTTTCCTATAGTGGGGGAGCCTGGGACCAGAGGACACAGATAGAGTGGATGTGGAGAGGATGTTTCCTATAGTGGGGGAGTCTGGGACCAGAGGACACAGATAGAGTGGATATGGAGAGGATGTTTCCCATAGTGGGGGAGTGTAGAACCAGAGGACACAGCCTCAGGGCGTCCTTTTAGAACGGCGATGAGAAGGAACTCGTTGCCACAGGCAGATGTGGCGGTCAAGTCTTTGTGAATATTTGGACCATAAGACATAGGAGAAGAATGAGGCCATTTGGCCCATCGAGTCTGCTCCACCATTCAATCAGGTCTGATTCTCCCCCTCACTCAGCCCCACCTCCCGGCCTTCTCCCCGTAACCTTTGATGCCATGTCAATCAAGAACCTCTCAATCCCTGCCTTAAATAAGCCCAACGACCTGGCCTCCACAGCTGCCTGTGGTAACAAATCCCTCAAATTCACCACCCTCTGGCTGAAGGAATTTCTCTGCGTCTCTGTTTTAAATGGATGCCCCTCTAACCTGAGGCTGTGCCCTCTTGTCCTAGATTCCCCCACCACAGGAGACATCCTTTCCACATTACTCTTCTAGGCCTTTCAACATTTGAAAGGTTTCAATGAGATCCCCCTTTGTCCTTCTAAATCCTAGCGAGTACAGACCCAGAGCCATCAAATGTTCCACGTATGATAACCCTTTCATTCCCGGAATCATCCTTGTGAACCTCCTCTGGACCCTCTCAAATGCCAGCACATCTTTTCTTAGATAAGGGGCACAAAACTGTTCACGATACTCAGGGTGAGGCCTAACCGGTGCCTTATAAAGCCTCAGCATCACATCCCAGCTCTTGTTGCATTTCCCTCCTCATCAATTACTCTACCTGCAAGTTAACCTTCAGGATGTTCTGCACAAGGACTCCTACGTCAGAGGATGATAGATACTAGATTAGTCATATAACCATATAACAATTACAGCACGGAAACAGGCCATCTCGGTGCCGAACGCTTACTCTCACCTAGTCCCACCAACCGGCACTCAGCCCATAACTCTCCATTCCTTTCCTGTCTATATACCTATCCAATTTTTTTTAAATGACAATATCAAACCTGCCTCGACCACTTCTACTGGAAGCTCGTTCCACCCAGCCACCACTCTCTGAGTGAAGAAGTTCCCCCTCGTGTTACCCTTAAACTTTTGCCCCCCAACTCTCAACTCATGTCCTCTTGTTTGAATCTCCCCTACTCTCAATGGAAAAAGCCTATCCACCTCAACTCTATCTATCTCCTTCATAATTTTAGATACCTCTATCAAGCCCCCCCTCAACCTTCTATGCTCCAAAGAATAAAGACCTAACTTGTTCAACCTTTCCCTGTAACTTAGGTGCTGAAACCCAGGTAACATTCTAGTAAATCTCCTCTGTACTCTCTCTATTTTGTTGACATCTTTCCTATAATTCGGTGACCAGAACTGTACACAATACTCCAAATTTGGCCTCACCAATGCCTCGTACAATTTTAACGTTACGTCCCAACTCCTGTACTCAATGCTCTGATTTATAAAGGCCAGCATACCAAAAGCTTTCTTCACCACCCTATCCACATGAGATTCCACCTTCAGGGAACCATGCACCATTATTCCTAGTCGGGGCATGGAGAGATACGGGGAGAAAGCAAAGAGGGAAATTAAATCAGCCATGATGGAGTAGAGTTGATGGGCCTAATTCTCCTCCTATATCTTATAGTTTAGGTCTAAGTGACTTTGACCGTGGAACGATTGCTGGTGGTAGATCACACAGAAACTTCTGATCCCCTGGGATTTTCATGCACAACCGTCTCCAGAGTGTTACACACGCCAGCAGAACGCTACAGGAACTCGGCAGGTCAGGCAGCATCCACGGAAATGATTGAAGCCAGGCTGGTGGGAACGGTCAGCGGCTGGAGAAGAAGGAATCTGATAGGAGAGGAGAGTGGACCGTGGGAGAAAGGGGAGGGTGAGGTGAGAGGCGGCAAGAGTGGGGAATAGAAGACGGGAGGGGTTTTATTTTTAACCGGAAGGAGAAATCGATGCAGGCTGGAGGCTACCCGGACGGAATAAAAGGCGTTGCTAAATGCTTAGATCCTCTGGAGTTGGCACAAGATCCTCTAGATTTTACCGAATCCCTACAGCGGAGCCTGAAGACACACACTCCATGTCTGAGGAACTGTTTCCTCCCTCCAACACCCTCCCGCCTCAATGAACCCATGAAGATCTACCCCCGCGGTCTCTTCTCGGCACAGCCTATTTACTTTTAAATTGGTAGCAATTCTTCTTTCATATCTTGGGCATTGTACTGGTGCCACAGAACAACAAATTCAAGTCAGCGACATAAACCCGGTTCTGACAGAGACCCTCTGGTCTGAACCGTTGACCGACTCTTCCCCCCCCTCCCCCCCCCCCCCCCAAGAGGCTTTTGAGTCTCTCCAACATTTTACACCTGTCGAGGAGAGGCAGTTCATCCATCCTGACCAGGTTACCTGACCTCTGGAGCCACAAGTGCTCGGGACAAGATAGAACTTCCATAGATGCCACCTGGCCCACCAATTATCTGCCCCAGTGGCTCCCATCTCCCTGCTCTTGTGCTCTGCGCTCTCGATTGATTAAGGCAAACACCCCTTGAGACAGAGGAGCAGAATTAGGCCATTCGGCCCATCGAGTCTGCTCCAACACTTACCCATTGCCGATCCTTTTCCCTGTCAGTCCCAGTCTCCTGCCTCTCCCCTCCTCGTAACCTTGGGGCATGGGAGTTCAGAGTTCAATTCCAGTGTCCAGAAAACAGGTTTGTACGCCTCTTCCCACGCGCGCACGCGGGAAGCCCCAGCTCCCTCCCGCGGTCAGTAGGTTAATTGGTCATTGTGAATTGTCCAGCGATTAGGCCAGGGTGGGAGGCGTGTTCTGCCTCTAAATGTACAACATACTCCCAGGCTGGTCTAACCAGGGTTCGGGGGTGACATCAGAGCTCTTGAACTCAATCCCCCGACTGACAAAGGCCAACGCACCAGGCATCAACTTCAGAACCCAATTCAATTAGGTAACACACTAGGTGACCATGTAGAATTGTCACCCATGCCCCAGTCAGCGTTGTACAGAACAGAAAAAGGCCCTTTGGCCCAACTCAGCAATGCCAGCCATCCAAGTTAGTCCCTTACCCTCATTTGACACGTTTCCTATCCACGTAACAGTTCAAGTGCTGTTTTTTAATAAGTTATTACTGAGCCCGTCTACCACATTCTCTGAGGTTTCATCTCATACTGACCACACTCGGGGTGAAGAATTTGCCCCTCAGCTCCCTTTTAAAACTCTTTTGTTGCCTT
Organism: Hemitrygon akajei; assembly: GCF_048418815.1. Lineage (NCBI taxonomy): Eukaryota > Metazoa > Chordata > Chondrichthyes > Myliobatiformes > Dasyatidae > Hemitrygon > Hemitrygon akajei. The sequence goes on from NC_133151.1 coordinate 19,012,799, forward strand.
CAGAGGTGCTCGGTCCACGGTGAGCCCAGAGTGTTTGTATCTGCCAGCCCTACACCCTCTACACACCCCTCTCCTCACCCCAATCCCACCCACACACCCACCCTCTCCTCACCCATCCCACCCACACACCCACCCTCTAAACACCCCTCTCCTCACCCCAATTCCCTTCACACACAACCCGTCCCACCCTTCCTCCCAGCCAAAAGCCCAAATCCTTCTCACCCCCACCACACCTACACCTCTCCAGCACTCCCTCCTACAGGCACACCCTCAGTCCCCACCCTCCCACAGGGGTACCCTCGCCTCCTCCCCACCCTCTCACAGGGACACCCTCACCTCTCTCCCACAGGGGCAGCCTCACCTCCCACCCACCATCCCTCAGGGGCACCCTCAGCCCCCACCCTCCCCCAGGGGCACCCTCACCTCCTTCGCATCCTCCCTCAGGGGCATCCTCACCTCCCACCCACCATCCCTCAGGGACACCCTCCCCCTCTCTCCCTCAGGGGCACCCTCACCTCCCACCCACCATCCCTCAGGGGCACCCTCACCTCCCTCCCACAGGGGCACCCTCACCTCCACCCCTCCCTCTATCAGGGGCACCCTCAACCACCCACCATCCCTCAGGGGCACCCTCACCTCCCACCCACCATCCCTCAGGGGCACCCTCACCTCCACCCCACCCTCTCACAGGGGCACCCTCACCCTCTCTCCCTCAGGGGCACCCTCACCCTCACTCCCTCAGGGGCACCCTCACCTCCACCCCACCCTCTATCAGGGACACCCTCACCTCCCTCCCCCAGGGGCACCCTCACCTCCACCCCTCCCTCTCACAGGGGCACCCTCACCCTCTCTGCCACAGGGGCAGCCTCCCCACCCTCACCCAGCGGCCCACTGACCTGGCTGATGCGGTTGAAGCCGTACTGCTCGAACCGCTCGTCGTAGGGCGGCACCGAGCGGGGCCCCAGGTAGAAGGGCTCCCAGGGGTCGCTCCAGGCCAGCGTGTAGGCGACGCCGAGGCCGGGCCCGGCCGCCAGGTTGATCCAGCGGCTGTAGTTGGTCGGGGCGTGGCAGCGCGGGCAGAGCTCGCCGTAGAAGGGCCGCACCTCGCCCACCTGGTACAGGCGCTGCAGCTCGGCCTTGTCGGCCGGGACCCGGCGGCTGCGGCGCATCTCCAGGGCGGGCAGCACGTAGACGGTGGGCCCGGGCCCGGGCTCGGGGCCGGCGGCCGACAGCAGCTCCAGCAGCCGGCGGTGGAGGCCGCCGCTCGGCAGCATGTCCACGTCGATCACGGCCACGTAGCGGGAGGGCAGGGCCCGGCGGGCGGCGTTGCGCAGCAGGTTGCCCGGGTACGAGGCGTTGGGCAGCCCGTAGTTGGCGAAGCGGCGCCGCAGCCGCAGCACCGGGCGCAGGGCCCGCCGGCACGGCGGCGGCAGCTCGGGCTCCAGGTCCAACTCGAGGTCGGGGTCCCAGGCCTGCCCCTCCTCCTGCTCCGCCTCCCCCGGGGGGAAGGCGGCCGGCACCCGAGCCGGGGTGACCAGGGTGAAGGCCACCAGCTCCCGCACCCCCGGGCAGTGCAGGCCGAGGAGGTGGAGGGCCCGCAGGGCCTCGGGCAGGTCGGCGGCCGTGGCGAACAGGGCCAGCGAGAGCGGGGCCCGCCAGCGGCTCACCAGGCCGGGCAGGTGGTGCAGGTTGTTGGCCGAGCAGTGGGTGGCGAGCCCGAGGACGTGGCCGGGCCTGGGCCGCCGGCTCAGCACCGGGGCCCGGCTGACGTCCGGGTACAGGCGGTAGCGGCCCGACGGGTCGGGCTGGCCGCCGCCCTCCAGCGCCCGGCTCAGCTCCCGGCGCCGCCGCTCCGGCTCCGGGTCGGGCAGGCCGTGCGAGGGGGAGCCGCCGCCGCCGCCGCCTCGCCGCCTCCCCCGGCCCTGCAGCCCCGGCAGCAGCGACAGGTAGAGCAGCTGCAGCCCGGCCACCAGCAGCAGGCCGCCCAGCACGGCCCGGAAGGGCGAGCAGCGCAGCGGGCGAGCCGGCCGCATCCCCACCCCAGCCCGCAGCGCCGGCACCTTCAACCGAGGCTCCGTCTGCTCACGGGACGGGGCTTCACCATCCCGCATCCTTCACCGGCACTTCCAGCACACACACACACACACACACACCCCAAAAAGAGCTCAAAATAGGATAAAAACCGCAATGATTTTATATTTAAAAATATCAATGCAAAAGCTGTAAACTTACTCAGCTCCAGCCCCCCCCCCCCTTAGTATCCAGGGCATCTTCAAGGACGGGTGCCCCCCAGAGCCATCAAACACTCTTCATAAACCTTCCAATCCTGGAATTATTTTCCCCGAACCTCCTCTGAACCCCCTCCCGCTCATCCTCTCTGAGATAGGGGGGGGGGTCCCAAAGCTGCTCACAATACTCCCCAAATGTGGTGCTTGGTATAAAGTCTCGGAGCCCTCTTCCAGAGGGCTAGGATATATAACGTTACATCCTTTGCTGTAATGTTCCAGCAAAATGAATTCAGCTTGAGGACCCCATCACCCAGGACTTGTCCTCTTCTCATCACCAACATCAGGTACAGGAGCCTGAAGACACACGCTCAACGATTCAGGAACAGCTTCTTCCCCTCTGCCATCAGGGAGGAGGTACAGGAGCCTGAAGACACACACTCAATGATTCAGGAACAGCTTCTTCCCCTCTGCCATCAGGGAGGAGGTACAGGAGCCTGAAGACACACACTCAACGATTCAGGAACAGCTTCTTCCCCTCTGCCATCAGGGAGGAGGTACAGGAGCCTGAAGACACACACTCAACGATTCTGGAACAGCTTCTTCCCCTCTGCCATCAGGGAGGGGGTACAGGAGCCTGAAGACACACGCTCAACGATTCAGGAACAGTTTCTTCCCCTCTGCCATCAGGGAGGAGGTACAGGAGCCTGAAGACACACGCTCAACGATTCAGGAACAGCTTCTTCCCCTCTGCCAGCCGATTTCTGAACGGACATTGAACCCATGAACACTACCTCACTACTTTTTAATTTTTTAAAAATTTCTGCACTACTTATGTAACCATAGAACACCCCAGCACAGTACAGGCCCTTCAGCCCTCCATGTTGTGCCGACCCATATAATCCTTTTAAAAAAAGTACTAAACCCACACTACCCCATAACCCTCCATTTTTCTTTCATCCGTGTGCCTGTCCAGGAGGCTCTTAAATACCGCTAATGTTTTAGCCTCCACCACCATCCCTGGCAAGTCATTCCAGGCACTCACAACCCTCTGTGTAAAAAACTTACCCCTGATGTCTCCCCTAAACTTCCTTCCCTTAATTTTGTACATATGCCCTCTGGTGTTTGCTATTGGTGCCCCGGGAAACAGGTACTGACTATCCACCCTATCTATGCCTCTCATAATCTTGTAGACCTCTATCAAGTCCCCTCTCATCCTTCTACGCTCCAAAGAGAAAAGTCCCAGCTCTGCTAACCTTGCTTCATATGACTTGTTCTCCAAACCAGGCAACATCCTGGTAAATCTGCTCTGCACCCTCTCCATAGCTTCCACATCCTTCCTGTAATGAGGTGACCAGAAATGAACACAATACTCTTAAGTGCGGTCTCACCAGAGATTTGTAGAGTTGCGACATGAGCTCTCTACTCTTGAGCTCAAATTTAATTTAAATATTTATCCGAAGTTCTACCTACATCACTATGCATTGCATTGTACAGTTGCGGCAAAGACAACAACGTTTCACTACATACACCGATGATACCGATTCTGATAGCTTACGTGCACAGATTGATTGTCTGCCCATAGAGTGACGCTGGGCACAGGAGTGTCTGTACATGAGGTGACCCTGACAGGAAATGATGGAGTAGTGGTGGCTGGGGGTGTGGAGCGGTGGTTAGTTGGCAGGGGTGCTGGTCAGCCTCGCCGCCCGGGGAAAGGAACTTTCTGAGTCTGGTGGTCCTGGTCCCTCCCTGACAGGAGCAGGGATGACCATTCGATATAGGAGCAGAATGAGGCCGTTTGGCCCATCGAGTCTGCTCCGCCATTTCATCATGGCTGACCCATTTTCTGCCCTGACCGATCCAGATTTTATCAACCTCTGCTTTAAATATACCCAATGACTCAGCCTCCACAGAAGCCTGTGGCAATGAATTCCACAGATTCACCACCCTCTGGCTAAAGAAATTCCTCCTCATCTCTGTTCTAATAGGACATCCATGTAAGAACATGATAAATAGGAGCAGGCCATCCGGCCCATCGAGCCTGATCTGTCCATAAACTCAGCTCCATCTACCTGCCTTTTCCCCATAACCCTTAATTCCCCTACTATGTAAAAATCTATCCAACTGTATCTTAAATATATTTAGTGAAGAAGCCTCAACTGCTTCCCCGGGCAGAGAATTCCACAGATTCACCACCCTCTGGGAAATACAGTTTCTCCTCATCTCCGTCCTAAATCTTCTCCCCGTGAATCTCGAGGCGATGTCCCCTCGTTCTAGTCTCACCTACCAATGGAAACAACTTTCCTACTTCTATCTCATCTATCCCTTTCAAAATTATGTATGTTTCTGTAAGATCCCCTCATTCTTCTGAATTCCAGAGAGTACAGTCCCAGGCGACTCAATCTCTCCTAATAGGTTAACCCCTTCATCTCTGGAATCAACCTGGTGAACCTCCTCTGCACCGCCTCCAAAGCCAGTATATCCTTCCTGGAGTACGGAAACCAGAACTGCACGCAGTACTCCAGGTGCGGCCTCACCAGTACCCTGCTCTTGAATTCAATCCCTCTTTCTTTTTGCTGCGTTGGAGGTTCACGGCAGGAAGAGTTTTTCTTCCTTCTGTCGTCTGCGTGAAATGATGGACTGTCGGGGACTTTGAGACTTTTTTTTTTACCGTGCCCACGGTCTGCTCTTATCAAATTACGGTATTGCTTTGCACTGTTGTAACTGAATGTTATAATTACCGGTATGTGGTTTTTGTCAGTTAGTCTTGGTCTGTCTTGTGTTTTTGTGATATCATACTGGAGGAATACTGTATCATTTCTTAATGCATGCATTACTAAATGACAATAAACAAGGACTGAGTGTCCTCATAATCTAATCTCTAGCAATGAAGGCCAACATTCCATTTGCTTTCTTAATAACCTGTTGTACCTGTAAGGCAACTTTTTGCGATTAATGAACAAGCACTCCCAAGTCCCTCTGCACAACAGCGTGCGGCAATCTTTCACCATCTAAATAATAATCTGCTCTTCTATTATTCCTTCCAAAGTGGATGATCTCACATTTACCAACGTTGTATTCCATCTGCCAGACCTCGGCCCACTCACTTAACCTGTCCATATCCCTCTGCAGAATCTCCACATCCTCTGTACAATTTGCTTTTCCACTCAGTTTAGTGTCATTAACAAATTTTGCTACGCTACGCTCAGTCCCCTCTTCCAAATCATCAATGTAAACGGTAAACAGCTGCGGGCCCAGCACCAACCCCTACGGCACCCCACTCACCACTGATTACCAACCAGAGAAACACCCATTTATACCAACTCTCTGCCTTCCGTTGCTTAACCAATCCACCATCCATGCCAATACACTTCCTCGGACTCCATACATCTGTATCTTATTTATAAATCTCTTGTGCGGCACCTTATCAAACGCCTTCTGAAAATCCAAGTATACGACGTCCACCTGTTCCCCTCTATCCACTGCACTCATTATGTCCTCAAAGAACTCCAGTAAGTTTTTCAAACAAGACCTGCCCTTTCTGAATCCATGCTGCATCTGTCTAATGGAACCACTCCTTTCTAAATGTTTCGCTATTTCTTCCTTAATGACAGCTTCAAGCATTTTCCTGACTACAGATGTTAAGCTAACTGGCCTACAGTTGCCCATCTTTTGCCTACATCCTTTTTTAAAAAGTGGCGTGACATTTGCTGTCTTCCAATCCGCCGGGACCTGCCCAGAGTCTGGTAAATGACTACAAACGCGTCTACTATCACCTCCGCCAATTCCCTCAGCACCCTGGGGTGCATCCCATATATTCTTAGTCTGTGTCCTCTGGTCTTAGACTCTCCCACCATAGAGAACATCCTCTCCACATCCACTTAATCGAGGCCTTCCCCCATTTGAGAAATTTCAATGAGGTCACCCCTCATTCTTCTGAATTCCAGTGAGTACAGGCCCAGAGCCATCGAACACTCTTCATCTGACAAGCCATTCAATCCTGGAATCATTTTCATGAACCTCCTTTGAGCCCTCTCCAGTTTCAGCACATTCCTTAGATAAGGGACCCAAAACTGCTCACAATACTCCAAGTGAGGCCTCACCAGTGCTTTATAAAGTCTCAACATTACAGCCTTGCTTTTATATTCTAGTCCTCTTGAAATGAATGTGGGTTGGGTGTGACTCTTTGTGATGTTACTGGCTCTTTTCTGTACTTCCGTCCTTTCCGGTGCTGGTGATGCACTGGGCAGGCCTGACTGTCCATTGTAGACCCTTCTTGTCCATTCCACTGGGCAGTCTTGACTACCCTTTGTTGACCCTGTCCATTCCATTCCACTGGGCAGTCTTGACTACCCATTGTTGACCCTTCCTGTCCGTTCCACTGGGCAGTCTTGACCACCCATTGTAGACCCTTCCTGTCCGTTCCACTGGGCAGTCTTGACTACCCTTTGTTGACCCTGTCCATTCCATTCCACTGGGCAGTCTTGACTACCCGTTGTGGACCCTTCCTGTCCACTCCACTGGGCAGTCTTGACTACCCATTGTGGACCCTTCCTGTCCGTTCCACTGGGCAGTCTTGACTACCCGTTGTTGACCCTTCCTGTCCGTTCCACTGGGCAGTCTTGACTACCCTTTGTTGACCCTGTCCATTCCATTCCACTGGGCAGTTTTGACTACCCGTTGTGGACCCTTCCTGTCCGTTCCACTGGGCAGTTTCCGTACCAGGCAGAGACGCAGCTTGTTAGGACGCTCTCTGCTGCGCATTTCTAGGAGGATGTTAGTATAGATTTACGGCGTCCGTCTCTCTCAGAAAGTGGAGGCGTCGGTGAGCTTTTCCGACTGTGTTGTGGGACCGTGCGGTGAACCGATCGGCAGCTCTTCCTCGCCCCGACCACCTTGACCTCGCACCTCATTATCGATGATCTTACCTCTTCGTTCTCTCTGTAGCCGTTGCACTTTACTCTGCAGTCTGTCATTTTTCTCTTTTGTACTAGTGATGATTTCACCTGCGTGAACGGCCTTGCAAGAGAAGTTCTAGACTACGTGACAATAAGCCGACTCCAGATCCAAATTCTTACCCCTCAGCCATCAGGCTCCCGAACCAGAGGGGATAACTTCATTCACCCCGACACTGAAATGTTCCCACTACCAATGGGAGCAGGTGGTGGATGGTCTATGAGCAGCCGGTGCACGTCACGAGTCCTGACTGACCCCAGAGTGTTGATAATGGCTGGGGTCGCTCGTCTTGTGGGCACACCGCCCAGAAGCCGGCGATGGCAAACCACTTCCGGAGAAAAATCTGTCAAGAGCAATCATGGCCGTGGAAAGACCGTGGTCGCCCACGTCATGCGGCACGGCACATAATGATGATGTCATACGACGCGGCACATGATGATGATGAAATACTTCTTTCTGTATTTGCACACTTGTTGTCTTCTCCACTCCGGTTGTTCGTCTGACTTGTCCTGTGTGTTTTCTTCATTGAATCTCTCGTCTTTCTTTGTATCTACTGTGAATGCCCACAAGTGAATGAATCTCGGGGCAGCATATGGTGACATTTTTGAACTCTGACGGTAATTTTACTTTGAACATTGACTTTTCACAAGTAGAACATAAACACTATTTTTTTAATAATGGCTAACACGAGAGGGCACAGTTTTAAGGTGCTGGGGGGTAGGTACAGAGGAGATGTCGGGGGTAAGTTTTTTCACTCAGAGAGTGGTGAGTGCGTGGAATTGGCTGCCGGCGACGGTGGTGGAGGCGGATACGATAGGGTCTTTTAAGAGACTTTTAGATAGGTACATGGAGCTTAGAAAAATAGAGGGCTATGGGTAATTGTGGGTAATTTCTAAAGTAAGGACATGTTCAGCACAGCATCGTGGGCCGAAGGGCCTGTAAGTTTTCTGTGCTTCTATAACATAATTAGAACACACAAAACGCTGGAAGGTTTGAGACCAAATGAAGGGTCTCGGCCCAAAACATCGACCGTTTATTCCCCCTCCTTAAATGTTGCCTGATCTGCTGAGTTCAGGGTCAGGGCTATGAGGCAAGCTGCAATGAAAGTGGTCACGGTGTTGCTAAACTGTAGTGATTAGGATCAGCACAATTGGATTGCTGAAGGACTGGTGTGTGTTACCTCAACTTCCCGTTGTATAATGAAATCTGAGAAATAGTGCTTGTGTGTGTGAGAGAGAGAGAGAGGGAGAGAGCGAGGGGGAGAGGACGGGGGGGGGTGAGAGGTAGAGAGAGGGAGAGAGCGAGGGGGAGAGGACGGGGGGGGTGAGAGGTAGAGAGAGGAGAGCGAGGGGGAGAGGACGGGGGGGGGTGAGAGGTAGAGAGAGGAGAGCGAGGGGGAGAGGACGGGGGGGGTGAGAGGTAGAGAGAGGAGAGCGAGGGGGAGAGGACGGGGGGGGTGAGAGGTAGAGAGAGGGAGAGAGCGAGGGGGAGAGGACGGGGGGGGTGAGAGGTAGAGAGAGGAGAGCGAGGGGGAGAGGACGGGGGGGGGTGAGAGGTAGAGAGAGGGAGAGAGCGAGGGGGAGAGGACGGGGGGGGTGAGAGGTAGAGAGAGGAGAGCGAGGGGGAGAGGACGGGGGGGGGTGAGAGGTAGAGAGAGGAGAGCGAGGGGGAGAGGACGGGGGGGGGTGAGAGAGAGAGAGGGAGAGAGCGAGGGGGAGAGGACGGGGGGGGGTGAGAGAGAGAGAGGGAGAGAGCGAGGGGGAGAGGACGGGGGGGGGTGAGAGGTAGAGAGAGGAGAGCGAGGGGGAGAGGACGGGGGGGTGTGAGAGGTAGAGAGAGGAGAGCGAGGGGGAGAGGACGGGGGGGGTGAGAGGTAGAGAGAGGGAGAGAGCGAGGGGGAGAGGACGGGGGGGGGTGAGAGGTAGAGAGAGGAGAGCGAGGGGGAGAGGACGGGGGGGGGTGAGAGGTAGAGAGAGGAGAGCGAGGGGGAGAGGACGGGGGGGGTGAGAGGTAGAGAGAGGAGAGCGAGGGGGAGAGGACGGGGGGGGGGTGAGAGGTAGAGAGAGGAGAGCGAGGGGGAGAGGACGGGGGGGGTGAGAGGTAGAGAGAGGAGAGCGAGGGGGAGAGGACGGGGGGGGGTGAGAGGTAGAGAGAGGAGAGCGAGGGGGAGAGGACGGGGGGGGTGAGAGGTAGAGAGAGGAGAGCGAGGGGGAGAGGACGGGGGGGTGAGAGGTAGAGAGAGGAGAGCGAGGGGGAGAGGACGGGGGGGTGAGAGGTAGAGAGAGGAGAGCGAGGGGGAGAGGACGGGGGGGGGGTGAGAGGTAGAAAGAGGAGAGCGAGGGGGAGAGTGTGCAATGTGCAATCATAGTCATTTATAGTAATTTATAATAAATAGAACAGTCAGTGTAACATAGAAATACATTCAGACCAGGGTGAGTTAATCAGTCTGATGGCCTGGTGGAAGAAGCTGTCCCGGAGCCTGCTGGTCCTGGCTTTTATGCTGCGGTACCGTTTCCCAGATGGTAGCAGCTGGAACAGTTTGTGGTCGGGGTGACTCAGGTCCCCAATGATCCTTCGGGCCCTTTTTACACACCTGTCTCTGTAAATGTCCTGAATAGTGGGGAGTTCCCAACTACAGATGCGCTGGGCTGTCCGCACCACTCTCTGCAGAGTCCTGCGATTGAGGGAGGTACAGTTCCCGTACCAGGCAGTGATGCAGCCAGTCAGGATGCTCTCAATTGTCCCTCTGTAGAAAGTCCTTAGGATTTGGGGGCCCATACCAAACTTCCTCAACCGTCTGAGGTGAAAGAGGCGCTGTTGTGCCTTTTTCACCACGCAACCGGTATGTACAGACCACGTGAGATCCTCGGTGATGTGTATGCTGAGGAACTTAAAGCTGTTTACCCTCTCAACCCCAGATCCACTGATGTCAATAGGGGTTAGCCTGTCTCCATTCCTCCTGTAGTCCACAACCAGCACCTTTGCTTTTGTGACATTGAGGTTGTTTTCTTGACACCGCTGTGTCAGGGTGATGAATTCATCCCTGTAGGCCACCTCGTTATCGTTTGAGATAAGGCCAATCAATGTAGCGTAGCCAATGATACAGCACCTCAAACTCACGAGTGTGGCAGGGCTGGAGGTTATCATCCCTAGACTTAGACAGCTGAGGGAACCAGGGGGTTTCATGGATAAATTGTAATTATCGAATTGTCCTGTTGTTACCTTTCTGGTGGAAAGTGTATCGACTGGCTGCATTACAGTCTGGTATCGGAGCACCAATGCCTTTGAATGGAAAGTCCTACAAAAGGTTCAGCCCAGTCCATCACGGGTGAAGCCCTCCCCACCGTTGAGCACATCTACATGAAACGCTGTCGTAGGAAAGCAGCGTCCATTGTCAGTAACGAATCCACTCCTCATCGTTCTTTCTCCAGTCCTGCCGAAAGGTCTCGGCCTGAAACGTCGACTGTTTACTCTTTTCCACGGATGCTGCCTGGCCTGCTGAGTTCCTCCGGCATTTTGTGTGTGTTGCTCTGGATTTCCAGCGTCTGCAGATCTTCTCTTGTTTGTGATCCAACAGCAGAGATCCCCACCACCCAGGCTGTGCTCTCTTCTCGCTGCTGCCATCAGGAAGGAGGTACAGGAGCCTCAGGACTCACACAGCCAGGTTCAGGTACAGTTACTACCCCTCAACCATCAGGAAGGAGGTACAGGAGCCTCAGGACTCACACAGCCAGATTCAGGAACAGTTACTACCCCTCAACCATCAGGAAGGAGGTACAGGAGCCTCAGGACTCACACCGCCAGGTTCAGGAACAGTTACTACCCCTCAACCATCAGGCTCCTGAACAAAAGGAGATAACTTCACTCATCCATTGAGATGTTCCCACAACCAATGATCTCACTTTAAGGACTCTTTATCTCATGTTCTCGTTATTTATTGCTATTTATTTATATTTGCATTTGCCAAGTTTGTTGTCCTCTGCCGTCCTGTTTACAGTGACGATCCTATAGATTTTCTGAGGGTGCCTGCAGGAAAGGGTGAACTTTGAACTTTGACCTTTAGTGTGTAAAAATGTCATGTAATATTGGGTGGAGTAGGCCTCTTCCAAGAGTTCCTCGAGTGTGGTTCTTGTGGTGCTTGTGGTGCTGAGTGAGGACTTCTGTATCACCAGCTTCAGTGTCAATCGCAGCAGGCCCTATTCCCAGTAGCAATGAGTCAGAATACAGGAAGACGGCAGGGAGCTGAGTAACACGGGATGGAGCAGACAGCCTTTTCCTTCAGGAAACAGGGAGGGAGTGAACACGTTGCTGTCCACATCACTGGTGTTCAGGCCAAGACATTCACGTCCCTAAGAATGCAAGTCACCAGCAGCCCGTCCTGGTCCAAGCGTGGCCAAAATACCTCACCAGTGACTCTACATCCTCCTGAGGCTAGAATAGTCCCGCGTGTCCCCTGTCGACCCTCGCCAATTTTTAACGACCACCACGGAGGCAAGGTCGCTGGGTATATTTAAAGCAGAGGTCGATAGATCCCTGGTTGGCCAGGGCCTGAAGGGAGACGGGGAGAAGGCAAGAGATTGGAAAGGAGAGGGAAATTAGATCAGCCATGATGAAATGGAGGAGCAGACTCTCGAAGGGCCGAACGGCCTCATTCCGCTCCAACGGCTTATGGTCTTAAAAGCATTTTGTCTGGAGGCATCCCGACTTGGTATGGCAATAAATAACAAGAATGAAATAACAGGATAAAAGAGTCATTAAATGAGTGTAGTTACAAACCTTTTGTTCAAGAGCCTGATGGTTGAGGGGTAGTAACTGTTCCTGAACCTGGTGGTGCGAGTCCTGAGGCTCCTGTACCTTCTTCCTAATGGTTGAAGGGTAGTAACTGTCCCTGAACCTGGTGGTGTGAGTCCTGAGGCTCCTGTACCTTCTTCCTAATGGTTGAAGGGTAGTAACTGTTCCTGAACCTGGTGGTGCGAGTCCTGAGGCTCCTGTACCTCCTTCCTGATGGTTGAGGGGTAGTAACTGTCCCTGAACCTGGGGGTGTGAGTCCTGAGGCTCCTGTACCTCCTTCCTGATGGTTGAGGGGTAGTAACTGTCCCTGAACCTGGTGGTGAGAGTCCTGAGGCTCCTGTACCTTCTACCTGATGGTTGAGGGGTAGTAACTGTCCCTGAACCTGGTGGTATGAGTCCTGAGGCTCCTGTACCTCCTTCCTGATGGTTGAGGGGTGATAACTGTTCCTGAACCTGGTGGTGTGAGTCCTGAGGCTCCTGTACCTCCTTCCTGATGGTTGAGGGGTAGTAACTGTCCCTGAACCTGGTGGTGTGAGTCCTGAGGCTCCTGTACCTCCTTCCTGATGGTTGAGGGGTAGTAACTGTTCCTAAACTTGGTGGTGCGAGTCCTGAGGCTCCTGTACCTTCTACCTGATGGCAGCAGTGAGAAGAGAGCACGGCCTGGGTGGTGGGGATCTCTGATGATGGATGCTGCTTTCCTGCGACAGTGTTTCATGTAGATGTGCTCAGTGGTGGGGGGGAGGGAACTGGGCCAAATCCAGTTTTCGTGGAAAGTACTTTTCCTGGGATTTTCCACTCACAGGCATTGGTGTTCCCATACCAGGATGTGATGCAGCCAGTCAACACATTTTCCACCTCACATCTGTGGAAATTTGCCGAGGTCCTAACCCACTCAACCTTTCCCTATAGACACACGTGGATAGGAATGCATACAGACATAAATAGATAGATACATAGATAAAGAGATAGGGGATAGGTAAGTAGAAGTTAGATACATAGAAGGTAGACACATAGGAGATAAATACTAGATAGGTAGAACATACATAGAGAGAAGTTAGATACTTAGAGAGAGAGATAGAAATAAAAGCCGTTTCCCCTCGGGTCCCATTTACATCTTTCTCACTTTAAATCCATGTTCTCTAGTTTCTTTCCGGGGGAGGGGGGGCGGTGGCAGGGTGGGTGGAGGGATGACAACATTCACCCTGTCTGTGCGAGTATCCCTCATATTGGATACCCCTTTATTACGTCACCCACCCCCCCCCCTCCCCAGCTCCTACACTCCAGAGGCACCGACGAGAGGGACCTACCGACTAGGTCCCACTAGTGTAGGAGACTGTTCTTTTTTCTCCCCTTAAATAAAATCAGAATCGGGTTTAAACTTCTCGTTTCGCGGCTGCGGAAACAGGTGCAGAACGAGGTCATTTGGCCCATCGAGTCTAACCCCACCATTTCGTCATGGCTGATCCATTTTCCCTCTCAGCCCCCGATCTCCCCGCATCCCTTCGTGCCCTGACCGATGAAGAATCTGTCGGCCTCTGCCTTAAATATAGATAAAGATTTGTCCTTCACAGCCACCTGTGGCAATGAGTTTCACAGAAATTCCTCCTCCTCTCCATTCTAAACGGACGACCCTCTGGTCTTATTGTAATTTATGTAAATTAATTTATATAAGTAGTCCAAATAACCTCGGGCAACGAGACGGTTAGTGAATGTTGGAAACTGTTAACCGTTTCATTTGAAACAGTCTTGAGCGCTTAATTTTTGCAAGGGGGGGTTTTTAAATCCCTGTTCGAAGAATCGATGAAATTCTAGCCTTCTCCCCATCCCGCTGTGCGATATCTTGAAAGGGTTTCGAAGCAGGGTTCGAACAACAACCCCTCACAAGCCCGCAAGTCCAAGGGGCGGGTTGAATAGGTCAGGACTTCAATCCCTGAAACGCAGGAGGGCGGAGGGTTAATGAGAGCAGAGGCTCTCTCCACTGAGGTCGGGTGGGACGGCAACCAGGGCTCATGGGTGCGGGGGCGATGTGATAGCGGTATACAACATTATGGGGGATTATTGCAAAATCAGGCTCCCCCCCCCCCCCCCAGACCGGGTAAAACTGGCATTAAAGGTCATAGATTGAGGGTGAAAGGTGAAAATATTTAGTGGGGGAGTTCCTTCACTCAGAGGCTGGTGAGAGTGCGGTCTGAGTGCAACATTTAAAGGGAGTTTGCAAGACGACGGTGACAGGAGGTGGACGGGATGCTGGGGTCCGGCTGGGATCAGGGTCTAGAAACGGACTAGATGGGCCGAAAGGCGAAATATGTGTGGGGGGGTATCTTCACTCAGAGGCTGGTGAGAGTGCGGTCTGAGTGCAACATTTAAAGGGAGTTTGCAAGACTACAGTGACAGGAGGTGGACGGGATGCTGGGGTCCGGCTGGGATCAGGGTCTAGAAACGGACCAGATGGGCCGAAAGGCGAAATATGTTGGGGGGGTGGTATCTTCACTCAGAGGCTGGTGAGAGTGCGGTCTGAGTGCAACATTTAAAGGGAGTTTGCAAGACAGGAGGTGGACGGGATGCTGGGGTCCGGCTGGGATCAGGGTCTAGAAACGGACTAGATGGGCCGAAAGGCGAAATATGTGTGGGGGGGTATCTTCACTCAGAGGCTGGTGAGAGTGCGGTCTGAGTGCAACATTTAAAGGGAGTTTGCAAGACAGGAGGTGGACGGGATGCTGGGGTCCGGCTGGGATCAGGGTCTAGAAACGGACCAGATGGGCCGAAAGGCGAAATATGTGGGGGGGGGTGGTATCTTCACTCAGAGGCTGGTGAGAGTGCGGTCTGAGTGCAACATTTAAAGGGAGTTTGCAAGACGACAGTGACAGGAGGTGGACGGGATGCTGGGGTCCGGCTGGGATCAGGGTCTAGAAACGGACCAGATGGGCCGAAAGGCCGGCTCCTGCGCCGCGTTTAAGTAAATCCATCCACCGGGGGTGGGTGGTGGGGGGGTACTTGAGCGAACGTTTTCAATGGCCGCCTATCTGCCCGCGGTGCGCGCGCGCGCGCGGGGGGCGGGGCGGGGCGGGGCGGAACGTCGCGACGGCAGCGGCGCATCCGGGCCGCCGCCGTGACGTCGGCGGGTGACGGCGCGCACGTTCATGGAACGCGGAGCCGGGGAGCTGGTGCGTGTGCGACGAGGTGGCCGAGTGGTTAAGGCGATGGACTGCTAATCCATTGTGCTCTGCACGCGTGGGTTCGAATCCCATCCTCGTCGGTGGCTTTATTATTACCCCCCGGGGCTCCTTTCAGACACTTTTTCCCCCCCCCGCTTTAAAAACTTACAATGATGCCTAAATTAAACGTGGGTTACATTAAATTAAACCGCAATTTAATAAATCTAATTCTAAATTAACAGGGGAAAGACTCCGCCTTGCGCACTTTATGCAGTCTAGTCTAGTGTCTAGTCGTTTTATTTTTTTGTTTCGCGTAGTTCGGTGTAGTTTTTGTCTTATTTCATGTTAGAACCATGGTCCTGAAAAACGTTGTCTCGTTTTTACTGCGTTCTGTACCAGCAGTCGAAATGACATTAAAAAAAGGTGACTCGACTTCTAAAACTCCAAGATAAACATTTAACCTTTAAAACAACAACATTTGCCGGTGGACATCGAAGCTGATTCTGAATAATAATTAACAACCACCGCCACCTTTCTTCGTGTTTGCACTTTTACTGGATAATGTATTTGATACAACTTCTCCTCTGATTTGTATTTGTCTTTATATACATATTTTTAAATCAATAAAACAAGATTAAAAATTAATGAACGAATGAACTACAGAACCCTCTCACTCAATGCCCGCAAGACCGGAGGAGCGGGTTGCTAACTTCAGGAGAAATTTCGTGAGCCAGTCAGCATCGGGGGTGGGGGGTAGGGGAGAGAGTCAGCAACTTTAATTTCCTCATTTTGAGGAATTTGCTGTAGGCCCAGCATATGATTGACGTTATAAATGAGGCAGGGCAGAAGTTTCCTCTGCTGCAGCATGTTGTCTAGAACTTTGACAAAAAAGTATGTACAGGAGCGAGTACCGCCTGGTAGGGAAACACTAATACTCTTGAATCCGGTTCAGCATTTGATAAGGTTCCCCACGCAAGGCTTATTGAGAAAGTAAGGAGGCATGGGATCCAAGGGGACATTGCTTTGTGGATCCAGAACTGGCTTGCCCACAGAAGGCAAAGAGTGGTTGTAGACGGGTCATATTCTGCATGGAGATCAGTAACTAGTGCTATTCTGCAGTGATCTGTTCTGGGACCCCTTACTCTTCCTGATTTTTTATAAATGACCTGGATGAGGAAGTGGAGGGATGGGTTAGTAAATTTGCTGATGACACAAAGGTTGGGGGTGTTGTGGATAGTGTGGAGGGCTGTCAGAGGTTACAGCAGGACATCGATAGGATGCAAAATGGGGCTGAGAAGTGGCAGATGGAGTTCCACTCAGATAAGTGTGAGGTGGTTCATTTTGGTAGGTCAAATATGATGGCAGAATATAGTATTAATGGTAAGACTCTTGGGACTGTGGAGGATCAGAGGGATCTTGGGGTCCGAGTCCATAGGACACTCAAAGCAGCTGCGCAGGTTGAGTCTGTGGTTAAGAAGGCATGTGGTGTATTGGCCTTCATCAATCATGGAATTGAGTTTAGAAACCGAGAGGTAATGTTGCAGCTATATATGATTTTAATTAGACCCCACTTGGCGTACTGTGCTCATTTCTGGTCACCTCACTACAGGAAGGATGTGGATGCTATGGAGAGAGTGCAGAGGAGATTTACAAGGATGTTGCCTGGATTGGAGGGCATACCTAATGAGAATAGGTTAAGTGAATTTGGCCTTTTCTCCTTGGAGCGACGGAGGATGAGAGGTGACCTGATAGAGGTGTACAAGATGATGAGAGGCATTGATTGTGTGGATAGTCAGGGGCTTTTTCCCCAGGGCTGAAATGGTTGCCACAAGAGGACACAGGTTTAAGGTGCTGGGGAGTAGGTACAGAGGAGATGTCAGGGGTAAGTTTTTTACTCAGAGAGTGGTGAGTGTGTGGAATGGGCTGCCGGCGACGGTGGTGGAGGCGGAAACGATAGGGTCTTTTAAGAGACTTTTGGATAGATACATGGAGCTTAGTAAAATAGAGGCCTATGGACTAGGGAAATTCTAAGCAGTCACTAGAGAAGTTTAGAGAAGCATCCGATATTGAGGCTGCTGTGTGCTGTTAATGGCCCAAGAGCTAATGGAAAACAAAGGTGCGATTGTTGACTTAGCGAAGTTTGCTTTCAAGTTCGATCCGTTGATACTTGTCGGCTGGCTGCACATAGATTATCTGTGATGTTTCACCGCCAGTACGGAGTTATCAGTACTTCCGTCACAAGAGCAATTGCCTGTTTCAACAACAGCAGGAAGACCTCAGGAGCAGATAGGTTAACCCTTTCGGGGTCAAGCCGTGCAGACTCGGCAATCTCACAGTCGACGGCCGAGTGTGTCGCCCGGGGATTCGTTTCCCTGCACAGGAAAGCACCGAATTTGTGGAAAATACCCCACGCGGACAAACAATCAGCTTGCAAAAGAAGACAATCTGTGCAAGCACATATTGACAAACTGGCTCTCCGCTCCACCTTGACAAGTAGAAGTGTGAAAAAGTCTTAGGCACATATAAGACCATAAGATATGGGAGCAGTAGGCCATTCAGCCCATCGAGTCTGCTCCACCATTCAATCATGGGCCGATCCAATTCTTCCAGTCATCCCCACTCCCCTGCCTCCTCCCCAGACCCTTTGATGCCCCGGCTAATCGAGAACCTATCTATCTCTGCCTTAAATACACCCAATGACTTGGTCTCCACAGCCACTCATGGCAACAAATTTCACAGATTTACCACCCTCTGACTGAAGTAATTTCTCCGCATTTCTGCTCTAAATGGACGCCCTTCAATCCTGCAGTCGTGCCCTCTTGTCCTAGACTCCCCAACCATGGGAAATAACTGCCATTTCTAATCTGCTCAGGCCTTTTAACATTCAGGATATATTTAGCTAGGGTGCCTAAGACTTTGGCACAGTACTGCAGTAATTTTTCGCACTGTACTGCTGCAGCAAATAATACAAATTTCATGGCATATGTGAGTGGTGATGAACCTGATCCTGATGTGGGTCTCTATTGCAGACTGAGAGTGGGAAGGGGGCAGGGAGAGGGGAATCGTGGTCAGGGAGGGGGAAGCACCAGAGAGACATTCTGTAATGATCGATAAGCCAATTGTTTGGAATCAAATCACCTTGCCTGGTGTCTCAGGGCTGGGTGTGTCTGTACCTGCCCCCAGCACTCCTTCTCTGCCACCTGTCCCACACCATTCCCAACGTCCTTTGCTCCCGCCGGGTTTACAAACTCATTTGTTACTCCGTTACCTACATAGGTTGCGGAATTAGTTCGGAGTTGAGGTGAGTGAAGTTACCCGCGCCGGTGCAGGAGCCTGATGGTTGAGGGGTGATAACTGCTCCTGAAGCTGGTTGTGTCGGGCCCAAGGCTCCTGAACTGCCTGCCCCATGGTAATATATCCCTTAAAAACAACAGCAAGCCGTGCACCTGGCTGCTGTTTATCGATGACAGCTCAGCATCCAGCACCGTCATCTCCTCAGTGGCATCAGAGAGGAGCACAGAAACAGGCCCTTTGGCCCATCTAGTCTGTGTCAAACTGTTACTCTTCTTTGTCCCATGGGCACGCACCTGGCAGGGAGAGGGAGGGAGAGGAGAGAACTCTTAGGCTTCGTTTAGACCATTTGAGGAGTAGACATTTTATCTCGGCCTAGTTCTTCAGCTTCACTTAGACTGTTTAGGGAGTAGGGTTTTTCTCGGCCTAGTTCTTAGGCTTTGTTTTGATTGTTTGGGGAGTAGGGTTTTTCTTGGCCTAGTTCTTAAGCTTCATTTAGACCATTTGAGGAGTAGGGTTTTTCTCAGTCTAGTTCTTAGGCTTCATTTTGACTGTTTAGGGAGTAGGGTTTTTCTCGGCCTAGTTCTCAGGCTTTGTTTAGACCATTTGGGGAGTAGGCCTTTTATCGGCCTAGTTCTTAGGCTTCATTTCGACCTTTCGAGGCAGAGGTCTGTAATGCTTTAATCCATTTCCTCTCTTCTTTCTTTCTTTGAAGGCTTACCAGTTCAAGTTCATTTCCGGGCACAGGGTCTCCAAAGCCTGGATGCCCTGCCACTGGGAATGTCTGCTAACCGCTCTGCTCTGGTCTTCCCTTGCAAACTTACCGAGGGGCCCTGTGAGCCTGACTCGTAGACTGCTGCCCGTCTGGAATGGCTGGGACTCGTGATTTTGCCCAGTCACAGGCCAATCTTTGCCTTGGAGCACAATACGGTCGTGTCCTGCTCGGGATTAGATTTTCATCAGAAACTGACCCAGCGAACGCATCCACCGACACGACACCTGCTTCCCCGCCCGCCGACCGTTTTTCACCACACTCTGTCCAAACTTTCATGCCTCGTCGCTGCTTGCAACACTGAAGCCACCGTTCACTGAGATCACACTCACGATGCAGTCCTAATTCTTCATGAAACAATCCCGCTTGTTCCTTCACCGTCTCTCCTGACAGTTCTGCACCTTCACTGACGCGGAGTTTATGTCCCCTGCGATAACTTTATCCAGCTGTCAACATCTTCCATCTTGCGCTGTTTCCTGCTACACACCTGTGTGTGTGTGTGTGTGTGTGTCTTTTTTTGATTCGCTGTCAGCAAAGTTTCCTTTTTCGAGCAAAGCACACAAAATGCTGGAAGAACTCAGCAGGTCAGGCAGCGCCTATGGGGAAAGAAACGCAGTCGGCATTTCGGGCCGCTGGGCTCCTCCAGCGTTGCTCAACGGAGAAAAACTTGCTCTCACTCCCTTGCTTGGATTCCCGCTTGTTTGCAAGTTTCCTTCTTGTTTCGTTATGTCGCGAGCGGCTGCAGAGCTGAAGTTTTGCAAGCTACACACTCTGCCAAGTTTGTTTACAGCCTTCAACTTATCTTGCAGAGATAAGTGCACCGTTGGCGCTTTATAACAAGGGAAGCACTTCCCTTTTTTAATGAGTGGGCCAGATAAGAGTTCGTTGTAAAAATAAATTCAGAATAACTGAGGGAAGGCCTACTTCCCGTGAAGGTTGTGTCTAATGGCATCTCCAAAACACTGGCGACAGGGGATATTTGAATTGAATTGACTTTATTTCTTACACGAGGAATGAAAATCTTGATGTTACGTCTCCGTCTAAATGTGCAGTTTATGGTAATTCATAATAAATATCCTGTACAACAGGACAGTCAATATAACACAGAAATATAGTTGTGTTAGAATGAATTAATCGGTCTGATGGCCTGGTGGGAGAGGCTGTCCCGGAGCCTGTTGGTCCTGGCTTTTATGCTGCGGTACTGTTTCCCGGATGGTAGCAGCTGGAACGCTTTGTGATTGGGGTGACTCGGGTCCCCAATGATCCTTGGGGGCCCTTTATTACGCACCTGTCTCTGTAAATGCCCTGAATAGTGGGAAGTTCACATCTACAGATGCGCTGGGCTGTCAGCACCACTCTCTGCAGAGTCCTGCGATTGAGGGAGGTACTGTTCCCGTACCGGGCAGTGATGCAGCCGGTCAGGATGCTCTCAATTGTACCTCAGGATTTAGGGGGCCCATACCAAACTTCCTGAACCGTCTGAGGTGAAAGAGGCGCTGTTGGGCCTTTTTCACCACACGCCCGGTGTGTACAGACCACACGGGAGGTCCTCGGTGATGTGGATGCCAAGGAATTTATTTGGAGTTCGGCCGGCGAAAGTTACGTCCAAACTGTCGGTGGAACCAGATTACTGAGTGCCGATCGACCTGCACTATGCTCTGCTGTTCACAAGTTACCCTCTGATGTACCTGGGCCCTCCGTCCAGTAGCTCCATTGTGTATATAGTTTGATGATTTTCAGTGTTTGCGTTTCTCTTACTATTAACAAAGCCATGTAGACTATCCCTAACCACACGCTTTCTGTCCAAGTATTTATATAAGTGGAGAGAGTGAGCAGTTTCAAGTTCCTGGGTGTCATTAGATCTCTGAGGATCTAATCTGGTCCCAACGTATCGATGCAGTTATAAAGAAGGCAAGGCAGTGGCTATACTTCATTAGGAGCTTGAAGAGATTTGGCATGTCAACAAATACACTCAAAAACTTCTATAGTTGTACCGTGGAGAGCATTCTGACAGGCTGCATCACTGTCTGGTACGGAGGGGCTACTGCACAGGACTGAAAGAAGCTGCAGAGGGTTGTAAATCTAGTCAGCTCCATCTTGGGCACTAGCCTACAAAGTACCCAGGACATCTTCAGGGAGCAATGTCTCAGAAAGGCAGCGTCCATTATTAAGGACCCCCAGCACCCAGGACATGCCATTTTCTCACTGCTACCATCAGGAAGGAGGTACAGAAGCCTGAAGGCACACACTCAGCGATTCAGGAACAGCTTCTTCCCCTCTGCCATCAGGGAGGAGGTACAGAAGCCTGAAGACACACACTCAGCGATTCAGGAACAGCTTCTTCCCCTCTGCCATCCGATTCTTAAAAAGACAATGAACCCTTGGACACTACCTCACTTTTAAAATATATATTACTTCTGCTTTTTGCATAATTTTTAATCTAATCACTGTAATTGATTTACTTATTATTATATATATTTATATTATGTATTGCATTGAACTGTTGCTGCTAAGTCAACAAATTTCACGACACATGCCGGTGATAATAAACCTGATTCTGGATGATCTAACCACTGGTTTAGCCTTCCTTGAAGAATGGCACAAGATTGGCTGATCTCCAGCCTCTGACACCTCACTTTACGCCCCCAGCATTTGGGGCTGCAATGGCGGTCCGCCACCTCTGGTGGCGTTCAGGGTGCCCGTAGCTTCCTCACGGGTGACCTCCAACCTCGCTGGAGGGTCTTGGGGGCTCGCGTGCCTCAGTCACCCAGAGAGATAGGCTGGCTGGGGTCAGGGGTCAGGGCTTTGGCTCTTGGTAGGGTCACCCATGCCAAACAGGGTCAAAGGGGCCAGACTGGGAGTGGTCCACTGGTCCTCCAGGTTCGGGGCCAACAACCCTGACTGGTTATGGAAACATCAATGAAGAATCCTTCTAACTATGCGTGTCAGCATGCGGCCAAGGGCTTCGTTTCCGCCCGAAACGCCAGCCACGTCATGCACTGTAACTAACCCCCCCGACGATAAACTGAGCCGGCTGGGGATCGAAGGAAGATGAGACGTGACTTGATAGATTTGTCCAAGGTGAGAGGCAGAGATCGAGTTGAAATGGGGCAACAGTGGGGGGGGGGGGGGGAGTTAGCTTCAAGGAGATTGGAGGAACTGAGGGATTGTAGGGTCCCTCAAAGTTAGAACGTAAGATATAGGAGCAGAAACTGGCTGTTCGGCCCATCGTTCATGGGCTGATCCAATTCTTCCAGTTGCTGCACGAGGTGGCTAAGACCATGAGATATAGAAGCAGAATTAGGCCATTTGGCTGATCCATTTTCCCTCTTGGTCCCCAATCTCCTGCCTCTCCCTGTATCCCTTCACGCCCTGACCAATCACCAATCTATCAACCTCTGCCTTGCAAAGAAATTCCTCCTCGTCTCCGTTCTGAGCTGTGTCCTCTGGTCTCAGACTCACCCGCTATAGGGAACACCCTCTCCATCGCAGCCCGTCACCATTCGATAGATTTAAATGAGGTCACCCCTCATTCTCCCGAATTTAATGGGCCAAATTCTGCTCCTGTATCTTATGGTGGGTGGGTGAGTGGATGACAGGAAGGTAAAGGTGCTTGTTGTGTTATTCTGCTGAGCATTGTGGGTAAGCTATGTTGGCGCCAGAACGCGTGGCCACACGCAAATGACACCATTTCACTTGGAGTACCGTGCTCAGTCCTGGTCGCCTCACTACAGGAAGGACGTGGAAACCACAGAGAGGGTACAGAGGAGATTTACAAGGACGTTGCCTGGATTGGGGACCACGAGAATAGGTTGAGTGAACTCGGCCTTTTCTCCTTGGAGCGACGGAGGATGAGAGGTGACCTGATAGAGGTGTACAAGATGATGAGAGGCATTGATCGCGTGGATAGTCAGAGGCTTTTTCCCAGGGCCAAAATGGCTAACACGAGGACACAGTTTTAAGGTGCTTGGAAGTAGGTACCGAGGGGACCTCAGGGGTAAGTTTTTCCACAGAGAGTGGTGGGTGTGTGGAATGGGCTGCCAGCGACGGTGGATACATTAGGGTCTTTAGACTCTTACGACAGGTACATGGAACTTAGAAAAATAGAGGGCTATGCGGTAGGGAAATTCTAGGTAGTTTCTAGAGTAGGTTACATGGTCGGCACAATATTGCGGGCCGAAGGGCCTCTAATGTACTGTAGATTTCTATGTTCATGGTATGTTTTGATAAATAAATCAGAATCTGAATAATTCAGTTACAAAAGAACACAGATCCAATAAGTTCTTTAATTAATTTAGAATATATATATGTAAAATAAAACAAAGTACAGTATTCTGACCCTCTACAGGAACGTAGCTCGAAGGCACTGTGGTCCCTGCAGGTCTTACCCTGCCGGCAGGAGCATCAGGATGTTTGGATCACACCGAGCCGACGGTCTCCCCTGACCCCAACGCCCAGCGTGGGGGAGGCTGGGATCGAACTTCCCTCAGCTGACTGTCCGACACCCCTCCCGGGAAAAAGCCGAGCCACTAGTCGGCACCCGCGGAGGTCAAGTGAAAAGTCAGCCCCAACTCCCCCGCCCCCCCACCCACCCCGACCGATCTGCCAGGTTTCCTCCGCCAGCTCGATCCGCGCTCTGCGAGGGGGAGGAACCCCTCCGGGGGGGGTCAGTTTTGCCCGAGACATGTACCCGGACTGCTGGAGACGGGATGGCGGGTGGAGGTGAACTATAGCCGCGGCTTGTAATTTGCATATACCCTGTGTGTGCGGCTCGGTGGCAAAGGGTGGGGGGGGGGCTTCTCGAGAACGGGTGCTCAAGTGGGAGTGGGGGCGCAGCGGAGTCGGGGAGGGGTGGGGGAGAGGGAATCCCGTGGAAATGTTCACAGTCCAGCCGCTGTTTCGGAGGGCGGTGGGCGAGACACCCTACCCCCCCCCCCCCCCCAGCGGGTCACCGCAGTCGTTTACATCATCGTCCTGATGGCAAAGGAGAGGGCGGCTCCCAGCGCGAGTCCCAGGGCCAGGAAGAAAGCCATTATTGCCCCGGCCATCTCCGCGTCCCTGGTGGAGACTTGCCTGTTGGAAAAAAAGGGAGAGGAAAACGTAGTTAGTGAGACCAAGGCCGGAGACGTCACCGCCCAAACAAACCAGCCCCTCCGAGACTCGGTGACGAGTTCAAGATTCAAGATTGTTTAACATCGCTTCCGGTACAAAAGTGTACAGGGGAATAAAACAATTGTTACTCCAGATCAGGTAACACACTGAGAGAAAGAACATCACATAAAAAACTCATTAAATATAAAACACACAAGATAGCTTACAGACACCAATTGATTGTCTGTCTGTAGAGTGACACTAGGCACAGGAGTGTCTGTACATCAAGTCAAGTCAGTTTTTATTGTCATTTCGACCATAACTGCTATGTACAGTACACAGTAAAAATGAGATAATGTTTTTCAGGACCATGGTGTTACATGACACAGCACAAAAACTAGACTGAACTATGTAAAAAAAACAACACAGAAAAAAAACTACACTAGACAACAGACCTACCCAGGACTGCATAAAGAGCACAAAACAGTGCAGGCATCACAATAAATAATAAACAGGACAATAGGGCAGTAAGGTGTCAGTCCAGGCTCTGGGTATTGAGGAGTCTGATAGCTTGGGGGGAAGAAACTGTTTATACATAAAGTGACTCTGACAGGAAATGATGAAGTAGTGGTAGTTGAGGGGTGTGGAGGGGTGGGTTAGGGGGTGGAGGAGTTGATTAGCTTCACTGCTCGGGGAAAGGAACTGTTTTCCTTTCTGCACTGGTCAAAGAACACTGAGGCTGTCTACAAGAAGGGTCAGAGCCGTCTCTATTTCCTGAGGAGACTGAGGTCCTTTAACATCTGCCGGACGATGCTGAGGATGTTCTACGAGTCTGTGGTGGCCAGTGCTATCATGTTTGCTGTTGTGTGCTGGGGCAGCAGGCTGAGGCACCAACAGAATCAACAAACTCATTCGTAAGGCCAGTGATGTTGTGGGGGTGGAACTGGACTCTCTGACGGTGGTGTCTGAAAAGAGGATGCTGTCCAAGTTGCATGCCATCTTGGACAATGACTCCCATTCACTCCATAATGTACTGGTTAGGCACAGGAGTACATTCAGCCAGAGACTCATTCCACCGAGATGTAACACTGAGCGTCATAGGAAGTCATTCCTGCCTGTGGCCATCAAACTTTACAACTCCTCCCTCGGAGTGTCAGACACCCTGAGCCAATAGGCTGGTCCTGGACTTATTTCCACTTGGAATAATATACTTATTTAATCATTTATGGTTTTATTTTGCTATATTTCTTCACTGTTCTTGGTTGGAGCGACTGTAACGAAACCCAACTTCCCTCGGGATCATAAAGTATGTCTGTCTGTCTGTCTTGAGTCTGGTGGTCCTGGTGTGGATGCTACGTAGTCTTTTCCCTGATGGGAGTGGAACAAACAGTCCACGAGCAGGGTGGGATCCTTCAGGATGTTACTGGCCCTTTCTCTGTTCTACCCTGCACACGTTGCTGCTCTGAGTCTAGGGCAGGGAAAAAGAAATACCCCCCCCCCCAAATATTCCTGCCGCATTTCCGCCTGGAACAGCCGATCTTTTATTCTGAATCTGTGGGCCCTGGTCCAAGACTCTCTGAGGTGGGGGAGAAACTCCCAGAACCTCCACCCAACAGAGTACAAACTGCCTTGAACGCCCAAGTAAATCCACCTTGGTTTTACCTTTCTTGAGGTATTTCCCCTGCTTCCCCCATATCCCTCACCCCTTTCTCCGACGCCGAAACCAACACCTGTGTTTGCTTGGTGCTGCCCTCCAGTGCTCGCTCGGTCCCAAGTCCCTTTGCAGTTCAGATGTTTCTACTTTCTCTCAGCTTAGAAAAGTCACCCCTTTCATTTCTTCTACTGAAGTGCACTTACCGACACTGAATTCCATTTGCAACATTGCTGCTAATCTCAGTCCTGTAGCCAGTACCTGCCCCTGCTGCTATCTTCGTATCGTCTCAAACTTTGCCAAACAAAGCCACAATTCTGTCACCCACATCACTGACATCTAACCTACTGCGGCGCAGTAAACTTTTCTCCCCGCCTTGCACCGCACCGCCGCCTGAGACAACATAACGCCACACCCCCCCCCCCCCCCCCCCCAATGCCGGCCAGCAATCCGGAACTTACTTGGGTGCGTAGCACATGCACAGCGTGACCAGGTACCCGTTGGAGAAGGCGAAGAGGATCATGAAGAGGATGAACCAGCCGTCATGCCGGAAGACGATGGGCAGGTGAGACCGTTCCTTCACGTTGCAGAGCACAAAGAGGGGGATGAAAACAAACCGGACCAGGACCATTACCAACAGAGGGATTCGTCTGCGCGGCTAGGAGACACAAAAACAAACGAACATAAGAAACAGGAGCAGGAGTCGGCCATCCGGCCCATCGAGCCTGCCCCGCCATTCAATAAGATCATGGCTGATCTGTCCGTAAACTCAGCTCCATCTACCTGCCTTTTCCCCATAACCCTTAATTCCCCTACGATGTAAAAACCTTTCTGTTTCTTAAACATATTTAGTGAAGAAGCCTCAACTGCTTCCCTGGGCAGAGAATTCCACAGATTCACCACTCTCTGGGAAAAACAGTTCCTCCTCATCTCCATCCTAAATCTTCTCCCCTGAATCTTGAGGCAATGTTCCCGAGTTCTATTCTCACCTACCAACGGAAACAAGTTTCCTACTTCTATCTCATCTATCCCTTTCATAATTTTGTATGTTTCTATAAGATCCCCTCTCATTCTTCTGAATTCCAGAGTGTATAGTCCCAGGCGACTCAATCTCTCCTCGTAGATTAACCCCTTCATCTCTGGAATCAACCTGGTGAACCTCCTCTGCACTGCCTCCAAAGCCAGTGACCAGTGGGGTGCCTCAGGGATCTGTTCTGGGACCCTTACTCTTCGTGATTTTTATAAATGACCTGGATGAGGAAGTGGAGGGATGGGTTAGTAAGTTTACTGATCACACAAAGGTTGGGGGTGTTGTGGATAGTGTGGAGGGCTGTCAGAGGTTACAGCGGGACATTGATAGGATGCAAAACTGGGCTGAGAAGTGGCAGATGGAGTTCAACCCAGACAAGTGTGAAGTGGTTCATTTTGGTAGGTCAAATATGATGGCAAAATATAATATTACTGGTAAAACTCTTGGCAGTGTGGAGGATCAGAGGGATCTTGGGGTCCGAGTCCATAGGACACTCAAAGCTCCTGTGCAGGTTGACCCTGCGGTTAAGGTGTACGGTGTATTGGCCTTCATTAATCGTGGAACTGAATTTAGGAGCTGAGAGGTAATGTTGCAGCTATATAGGACCCTGGTCAGACCCCACTTGGAGTACTGTGCTCAGTTCTGGTCACCTCACTACAGGAAGGATGTGGAAGCCATAGAAAGGGTGCAGAGGAGATGTGACCTGGATTGGGGAGCATGCCTTAATAGGTTGAATGAATTCGGCCTTTTCTCCTTTGGAGCGACGGAGGATGAGAGGTGACCTGATAGAGGTCTGTAAGATGACGAGAGGCATTGATCGTGTGGATAGTCAGAGGCTTTTTCCCAGGGTTGAAATGGTTGCCACAGGAGGACACAGGTTTAAGGTGCTGGGGAGCAGGTACAGAGGAGATGTCAGGGGTAAATTTTTTACTCAGAGAGTGGTGTGTGTGTGGAATGGGCTGCCGGCAACGGTGGTGGAGGCGGATACGATAGGGTCTTTTAAGAGACTTTTGGATAGGTACATGGAGCTTAGTAAAATAGAGGGCTATGGGTAAGCCTAGTAATTTCTAAGGTAGGGACATCTTCAGCACAACTTTGTGGGCAGAAGGGCCTGTATCGTGCTGTAGGTTTTCTGTTTCTATCCTTCATCAAGTGATGGAGACCAGAACTGCACACAGTACCCCAGGTGCGGCCTCACCAGTACCCTGTACAGTTGCAGCATGACCTCCCTGCTCTTGAATTCAATCCCTCTAGCGATGAAGGGCAACATCCCGTTTGCCTTCTTAATAACAAGTTGCACCTGCAAGCCAACTTTTTGCGATTCATGCATAAGCACTCCCTCTGCACAGCAGCAAGCTGCAATCTTTCACCATTTAAATAATAATCGGCTCTTCTCCTATTCTTTCCAAAGTGGATGATCTCGCATTTACCGACGTTGTATTCCATCTGCCAGCCCCTGGCCCACTCACTTAACCTATCTATATCCCTCCGCAGACTCTCCACATCCTCCAACAGGAACCGGTCACGATCACGGGGCACCTAACCGTTAGGCAAGGCCCAGTGACGCCGGTCCCACCCTGGCCTTGGGTACGGCAATTAACGTTTTATCGTTAATTCCACTCCCCAGGTAAAATGTGGGGCAGACTCGATGGGCCAAACGGCCTACTTCTGCTCCCAAGTCTTACGGTCTCAGCAATTCACAGAACAAATAATGGGAAGAGTATAAAGTATAAAGACCACATGACAGAGGGAGCAGAATGAGGCCATTTGGCCCATCGAGGTTGCCCCAACCATTCCATCATGGCCGACTTTTCTTCTCCCCAGTCAAGAACCCATCAACCTCTGCCTTAAATACATCCGATGACTGGGTCTTCACAACTGTCCCTGGTAATGAATTCCACAGATTAACCACTCCCCAACTCAAGAAATTCCGCCTCATCTCTGTTCTGAAAGGATGCCCCTCTTTTCCGAGGCTGTGCCCTCTGGTCTTAGACTCCCCCACCCCAGGGAACATCCTCTCTCCACTGAATCGAGGGCTTTTCACCATTCTGTAGGTCTCAATTATTATAATTGATAATTTTTATTATAATAACAATTCCTCACTAATTTTTATAGGTGCACCGTAGAAGATTCAAGATTCAAAAAACTTTTATTGTCATTCTAACCGTACATCAGCTGTGCAGGGCAGAATGAGACAGCGTTTCCCAGGGGCAGTGCAATCATAACATAACAAACGCAACACTAAATAATAAACAGAACCATAAATAGTAATACACAACAGCCACATGTCAGTTAAAAACAAATTATAAGTATCCAGTGCAAGTTAAAAGTGTCCAAAGCAGAGTCAGGTAGAGCAGCTATTTAGCAGTCTGACTGCCTGTGGGAGGAAGCTGTTTAGTAGCCTTGTGGTTTTAGTTTTGATGCTCCTGTAACGTTTACCTGATGGCAGAAGAACAAACAGTTCATAGAGAGGGTGTGAGGGGTCATTAATGATGTATTAATTTAATGATTAAGCATTCTTCTAGGGTGCATCACAACCTGGTATGGAAGTTGTCCTGTCCAAGACTGGAAGAAGCTGCAGAAGATCGTGAACACAGCCCAGCACATCACACAAACCAATCTTCCATCCTTGGACTCACTTTACACCGCACGCTGTCGGAACAGTGCTGCCAGGATAATCAAGGACACGACCCACCCAGCAACACACTTTTTGTCCCTCTTCCCTCCGGGAGAAGGTTCAGGAGCATGAAGATTCGTACGGCCAGATTTGGGAACAGCTTCTTTCCAACTGTGATAAGACTGCTGAACGGATCCTGACCCGGATCTGGGCCGTACCTTCCAAATATCCGGACCTGACTTGCACTACCGTACTTTCCCTTTTCTATTTTCAAATTATGATTTATATTTGTACTTCAGGGAGCGCGAAGCGCAGAATCAAATATCGCTGTGATGATTGTACGCTCTAGTATCAATTGCTTGGTGACAATAAAGTAAAATTAGGTCACCCCGTTCTTCTGAATTCCAGTGAGTACAGCCCCAGAGACGTCAAACACTCTTCCTATGACAAGCCTTTCAATCCTGGAATCATTTGGATGATTCCTCCTTCCCTTTCTCCTCTCTTCCCCGATCGGTTTCCTTCCCCTACAGCTCGTCCACCCATCACCTCCCAGCTTCTTACTTCGTCCTCCCCCTCCCCACCTGGCCTCGCCCATAACCTGCCAACCCCCCCCCAATCTTTCTCCTCGCCCCTCTGAGGGGTCTCTCGGCCCAAGACCTTGACCGTTCACGCCGCTCCGGAACTTTGTGCGGGCGAGCAGAGAGAGCAAAGAGGGGCGAGGCTGAGAAGGGAGTTTGTGCAGGCAGGAGCTAGCCTGTGCCTGCCTATGAGTCACTGGACAAGCAGGTAAGACAATCAGTGGAACTTACTTACAGTTCCGGGTTCCTAGAGGGAGGATCTGGAGGCTTTGGGAAGGGTGTTGCTGGGAGGGGAGGGGAGGGGGGGGGTGAATAGTTCTAGCTACAAAGTTGGACCAACTTGGATTATATCTTCTGGAACGAGCCTGAGGGACA